>NC_082664.1:152599028-152915992 GCF_025265405.1 Mesoplodon densirostris
ACATTTTATCACTGCGTTTTGGGGGGAATTATTTGGTTGTTTAACCTTGTTCATACGTATTACTTTGATTAAAATTCGTAAACGTTAAACATGAAACCAGTGATCAGCTTACTTCCAAAGTCCACAAAGTTCATGACTGGACAATCCATATAGTAAACACAGTTTGCTGTTTTACTTTGTGAAGTATTTTCATTGGCACTTTCTCAATTAGTTTTACAACCCATGTATACAGAGCATGCATCCTTTACCCTATTGTACACAAGAAGGGGAAAAAAAACCCAGTTTCAAATATTTACCTAAGGGCACAGTGCCAGTGGGGGCAGGGTGGGTGGGTGGCTGAAGAATAACAATAATTATAACAGTTCCCCACCCCTACCCCCCAAGTGGATGCTTCCAGGTACCAGAGCAGGTAACTGGGACCCCTCCCTGCACTCAGGGCCGCATCCCTCTGTAGTCTCAGATCAGTGAATCTTTCTCTTGTTTCAGAGGCTTCCCAGCAAAGAGCTCGGCCCCCTCCTCCCCTCCGGCCGGAGCAGTTCTATTTTTATTTCTGGTCATTGCATATGGCTTATGTCCCAGCCGGTGACTGTGCTCTGGGTGCCAGGCTCCTTGGCAGCGGCCCTAATTCGGGAGCAGAGATCTACCCAGTGCAGGGACAGCCTGCAGGCCTGCCTGGAGGAACCCAGATGATTCACGCCGGCCCCATCCTTGGACGATGTAAAATTGTCCAGCGTTTCACACCTGAAGCAAATATGGAGAAAGAGACAACCCCAGAGGTCCCACTACCTAGTTCTAATCCTAAGTAAATGCTGTGTTGAAGGTACTGGTGAAAGCCTCTTGGGCCTTTCTGAGCCACCCCACCGTGTCCTCCCTGCATCCTCTGTACTCCTGGCCAGTGGGTACCGATGCTCGAGGAACAGGGTCATTGCTCCATGTGTCTCCCGGCTCTCACAAGCACGATGCTATGGAAGCCTTCCTGTTTGCAGCTTGCTTTCTTTGTGCAGCACTGTTTTTGGATATCGTAAGGTTAATGCCCTCAGTTCTGCATGGCGCCATTGCACGGATGTGCAGGCAGCCACTGGGCATGTCCCTTCGCACGTGGGCGCACGTGGGGGCCTTTGGGTGTGTCCGGGTTTTGCTCTCCCCGAAGGCACTGCCATGAATGCTGGTGGACGTCTCCTGGGGGTGGGGATGGGGTGCTCCCCAGCTTAGCTTGGGCAAGCTTTTAGCCTCACACAAGTGCTATTGTGATTTTAATTCCAAACATTGTACCTGAGTTTTGAAAATTCAGAGAATTAACCAAAATAAGTAAGCAAAAATAATCTATTTTTCACTACCTAAAGATAACAACTGCTTGACTTTTATGTCTCTTACCAGTATTTTTTCTGTGCATATAAATATGTAATCACAATTATACAGCTGTAGGGAACATTTTTTTAAGGTTTTTTTAAAAAAATTTTATTTATTTATTTATTTTTGGCTGCATTGGGTCTTTGTTGCTGCGCGTGGGCTTTCTCTAGTTGCGGCGAGCGGGGGCTCGTTGCGGTGCGTGGGCTTCTTATTGTGGTGGCTTCTCTTGTTGTGGAGCACGGGCTCTAGGCGCCTGGGCTTCAGGAGTTGTGGCTCCTGGGCTCTAGAGCGCAGGCTCAGTAGTGGCGCACGGGCTTAGTTGCCTCATGGCAGGTGGGATCTTCCCGGACCAGGGCTCGAACCCGTGTCCCCTGCATTGGCAGGTGGATTCTTAACCACTGCGCCACAGGGAAGCCCTAGAGAACATTTTTTAAAAATAAAATGTGTAGAATTCCCTGGCAGTCCAGTGGTTAGGACTCTGTGCTTTCACTGCCGAGGGTCCCGGTTCAATCCATGGTGGGGGAACTAAGATTCCACAAGCCGAGTGATGCAGCCAAAAAAAAAGTCATTTTATTTTGCATGTTGTTTTATAACCTGCCTTTTCACTTAATAATATAGTGAACATTGGGCATATTGGACATCACATAGCTCATTTAACTAACCCCCTATTCCTATTGATACTATTTTAAACATTTTGGTAATTTTAACAGATAACTTTAACTTTTTTATTATTTATTATTATTCATTTTTATTTATTATTGTTATTTATGATTATTTAATACTTGCTGCATTCATAAGAATATATGTAATGCAAGTGTGAGTTTCAACCCCCACCCCAGTGAGGGCTCATCATGGCCGACGCTTGCTGTGTGTGCCTCCCCGCCCGTGTACCCCACCGCCGAGAATTTGGGGGGTGCACTTCCACTGCAGTCAAAGGCCACACACTAGCAGCTTTGTTCCCAGAGTGGAAGGTTCGCATAAGAAATTCCCCAGACTGTGGCTGGGAGAGAGCTGCGGAGCCCTGGATGAGCCACCCTCCAGGCTGGGTCCACACAGTTAACACTCTGGAATGAGCTTATGGTTAGAAAGAGCAGGACAAGTGAGGGGTGTGGCTTCCGCTCATCAGGGCCCGAGCTCAGTACCTATTTTCCCGAAGGAGTAATGGATCACTAAGCTGTAGCCCTTGTGTGACTTGTGCGTGTGCTGACAACTCTTCCTAGGAGGTCCAAGGGGAAGCCTGTTGATTATGCAAATCATATTGGTATTTATTATTGGTACTCACCCAGGACTCCTGTGGAATTCATAAATAACTCGTTGCCCCACTGTTGAGGCTGGGAATGGAAGACACTGTGATGGGGGCAGGGGCTACAGGCTAAGCCCAGAGCACTGCTTCTCTGGGCCTCTCTCTCCCGTGAATGAGGATGACCACGAGGTGAAAACTAACAAGGGCCCTGTGCTTCCGGCACCGTCTCCATCAACACCTGCCGGTCCTGGGGCTGCTGCTGCAGGTTGTCTGTTCCACGAGGCTGCAGCCGGCTGCTGTCACTGGGTCAAGATGCTTTCCACTTGGAAAGCCTTCGGAGTGGTGCTAATGGCTGAAAGTTTATCATAGATAAAGGGGGCTTGACTGGGGGCACTGAGCCACCCACATCCCCAGAGTAAGTTACACAGTCTAACCTGTTACTCAAGGCCCTCTGCCGCGAGCCCAGCTCACCGAAGGCCAGCCCACACCCCAACAGGACTGCCAAGGCCATGGGGAGATAGTTTCGGGTTTCCCCTGAAAAATACTGCAGCCCTCCCTTTGCCTCCTGATCAGGCTCCCCTGCAGAATGCAGATCCCTGCCACCCCCCTCCCCGCCCCCTGCAGCGGGGCGCTCACGGCCTGTGGGCCAGTGCCAGGCGTTGGGAAATGCTCAGCCAGCCTCTGCCCTCCCGGAGGGCACGTCCTGCACCAGATGCCACCCCACTACCTGTTCAAAGGCAGCTCTCTGGTCATCCCCACCACGGGAGACCTGAAGCAGGCCAGGCTGGCCGGGCGGGGTCTCCCCCTTATTCGGTGATGTGGGTCTGTCCCAGCCGGGAGCAGCACGTGCCCACTGTCAGCTCTGGTCAGGGACTTGCTGTCATCCTGCTGGCCTGCTGGCTGTTTTGAATTCTGTTAACCAATACATCGCCTAGTGCACCCCACGCCTCTGTGCAAACTTCCCCCACGCCCTCAGTGCTGCACCTAACTGCCTTCAGTTTGACTTTTTAATCTGACACCTGGTCACTGCCCAGGGCTGAGGTCCTGTCCCCACAGACCCTCCCCCACACTGCTTACGTGCTCTGTTTGTGGACACGCACGAGTAAATCTGCTTTTCAAGCACCGGGAAAACCTATTGTTTATTTTCTTCCTTCTACACCACTGGGGGCCTCTCTGGGTCTCTATAGATCCCAGGTTCCTGAAATGGAGGCTTCCTGAACGCCAGGCACCACCCCCATCTTTTGGAAAGGAACCCCAGCAGAGCCCTCGACCTCTTTCAAACCTTTGCTGTGACATCAGGACGGATGGCTGCTTTTTCCCATCAATGTTTTTGAAGCCTTTTGGGCTCTCAGCACACAATTATTTATGGAAGCGGCTCCATCTCGCGTGCTGCTGTCCGGGGAGTTCTGAGCAACCAGGAACCGTCTCCAAGAAGGCGCTATCACGGCCATCCTGGGAACACGCTCCCACCAAGACAGGGCTGGCTCCACACGTCTCGGCACCAGAGACTTTTGTTTGAAAACGTGTGCTTGTTTCCCTGACAGTTCAGTGTGTGCCGGGGGCCATTCCCTTCCCACCCCTCCTCCTTGTCTGTAACGCAGAAAACAAGTTCTCATCAGGAAACGCCTGCCGGTGTGGATGGAGCTTTAGGAAAAAGCATCTTTCATCCACTGCAAGGCCTTCCGTTGTTGCTATTTTACGTTTCTTCATGGTTTTCACGTAGCCTATGTATGAAGAAGAGGTGATAAGAATCACAGTCCCGGGTCTGTGCCTGGTAGAGCTGTGACCGTGGGGCGGAAGCACAGCAGTGGTCCAGGCCCTCTCCCTGCCCTGCCCGTCTCGGACAGGCCCTGCTTTGGAGAGCGGCTGGGGCAGTTCATGACCATGGGAGATTTAAGTGGGCTCTGGCATCAACAGATGCTGCCCCTCCCCCCAGATCCCGGGGACCCCTGGCCCTGTCTCCACAGTGCCAGGCTGGGCCCCGTGGCAGAGCAGTTCGGGGTCGGTCTCCAAGGCTGGCCCGGGGGACCTAGGTGGGCTGCATCTAGGGCATTTTCTGGACAAGCGCTATGCCCTGCACAGGAACCTGCCTTTCTTTTCAGCGCTCCTGGGGATTGAGGCTGATGAGCTTTCTGTGGGGTGGGGGTGGGGAATGTGATGAGCCGAGGACCCCGGGGTAGTAGACGGCCAGAAGAGCACTCACCCCCCGTAAAGCCTTCTCCCTCTCCCCGTGTTAAGGCCTGCCAGTTCCAGGCTGGTGTGCGCCCCTCAGCCAACTACATCCAACTGCTTGAGCTGGGTCATTTCAGTTCCCTCCCTCCCTCCCAGAGCCTCTCCAAGGCATGCCCATCTAAGGACCAGCTCTGGCAAATAAAATAATGAATCATAAATTTTATTTCAAAATGTAAACGTCACTAAACATGCATACACGTTAAAACAATAAAATTTACAATTTAGTTCATTTTTTTTTCTTTTTGCATAGGACATCATTACAATATAGAATCTATGCCTTACAAAATACATACAAAGTTTTATCCGAGCAAGCCAAGGCCAGATTGGGAACTGTACAACTGTAATACTTCACTGTAGTGATCCAGGAAAGACGAAACATGGCCTTCGGAAGCATGGTGTGGTGGTTAAAAACAACAAAAAAAGTTCCTATGGAAAAGGAAAACGTGTGCTCGATGGAAATGGTCTTGGACCCTTGGATTCTACCTTGGGATTTTGGCAAACAATTCCAGAGAAGCTCCATCAATGGCTTTGGGAGGAGGAGGGGCCCTTTGTGCAGAGTCCGGGGGCGGCAGAGACCCGCGTGCACCCAGCCCACCCACACAGCAATTCCCGGCCCCGTGGGAGCTGCAGCGGCCCGCGCCAGACAACCCACAGCTGCTCGGGAGAGCGACGCCTCCAGCCCTCAGGGTCCTCGGCACTTGGCACAAGGGACTCTCTAAGGTGAAGCGAGGGAGCAAAGCCTCCCACCCACACACCCAGACAGGCACCCTGACCTAGGAATGGACGCCTCCCCCCGGGTGTCTGAGCCACACTGGGAAGTGGCCCCCTGCTCCATGGAAGGCAGGCTGGAGAGGGAGGCATCGGGCCTCGGACAGGCGGCCCTGGGCTGAGTGAGAGAGATGGCTTTCACCCAGACCTGCGATTGCCAGGCAGGCATTCAGCTTGGTTTCCAAACGAGCACGTGCAGCAGCCTGTCGCCGTCACTAGGAAGACGTCCCAAGCCCTGAGAGAAAGCTGCTTACGCGGCCCCGCCGCCCCCCTTCATCCTGTGTCCCCCACAGGGAATGCATGATGCGCAGGGCAGGGGAAGCCACTTTCTCCCATCCTGTTCATCTTTAAATAAAAGGAGTAAGGTTTTAAAGCTGCATGAGAAGGGGAGAGGCTGCGTGGGGTCGGGGGAACACTGCAAGTCCAATACCTCGATGGGGGTCAGTAGAAACCAAGTGTGGCCCCAGGCTCACGCCTCCCACCGAGTCCAACTCTTCTAACTGATGAGAGACAGAGTAACAGGTGGGGGAAGGGCCTCTCCCTAAACGGTGTTCAGGCATTAATCAGTAGTAAGCTGGATTGTGCATCGGAATTCTGGTACAAAATTCTCTGGGATGTGTCTGGGACAAACCTTTGAAAACTCAGCCTCAGAATCGGGAAAATCAGTTACAGGACCTGGCTTTTCCCAGGGTGATCCTGAATTCTAAAAGGGTCAGCCCACACCCTTGATTTTAGCTTTGGAAAATATGGTCACCAGAATCGCACGTGGAATCTTTGGACAGAAAGATGTGGGTGACCTGCAAAGCATTTCTTACCGGCTACAATGTGACGGATATATCAGGCCCTTCAAACCTTCCAGCACTCAGTCTTTAAACAACTTTGGAAAAAGGGTTAAAAAAAAAAAAAAAAAAAAGTGATAGCTGTCAGAAGTCAAAAACATCAGGTAGCCTTGTAAACACAGCCGAAACCAGGAGTTGAGAAATGAGGGGACGCTATTGCTCAGATCACGCTTCCCTGTTCGGTGGCCCTCTCGTTTGCTGAGCTCTAGGGGCGAGTCCCTGGGGCGTGCTTTGACGCTGGCAGCCACCTTAGCACCTGCTTCTGGCAAGAAAAGCGGCCAGTCTTCTGGAGACACTGGGCTGGGGGGGAGGAGACTTGGAGACCCCGCTTCTGCCGTACTTCACTTGGACCCCAGAAAGCCACCAGCCCTGTGTGTCCCCAGAAGAGGGCTGGGGGCACCCGTGGCCCAGCTGTCTGTCCCCACCTCCGAATCACCTTCCCTGGTCTGAGCTGTGACCCAGGGCATGGGGAGGACTGGGGACCCCAGTGCTGCTGAAGTTTGCACCTGGAGGCTGCACCCTGGCGAATCCTGCACCTGCCCGGATGCGTGGCCTCAGAATAAAGGGGGGTCATCATGCACCCCGAGTGCCGTGGGTGGGGTGCAGCAGGATGTAGGTAGGGCACCTCCAGGACCACATTCCCATCAAGGGCATCACTGCCCATTCCTACATAGCACCCAACAGGAAAGGACCCCAGGGGCCTCTGTGGAAGGGGCTGCGTTTTTCCCGATGGCTGTAGAGTAGGGTAGGTGTATGGGGAGCTGACAACCCTAATAATTATGGCTGACGCAAAGAGGGCTTCCTTGTTTGGGAGATGGGCTGAACACCAGCCCCCTGGTTGAGTCCAGGGTCACTTGTAGGCCTTTTGGGAGGGGAACTCTCCCTTCACTCAGGCAACCTTTGTTTTGAGATCTCCGCCCCCTTGGCCTTGCAAGCACTGGAGTCGGCCACAAAAGAAAGGTTTGAGTTTTCACTACTGTTTCTAGGAGTCCTGGGGGTTCCTCAGTCACACTGAAGCCAGCAAACATGGCCATAAACCGGAAAAATTAAAGACCCTGAAACAGACCCAGGCCGGGAAGACATTCTACATCTTAGAAAAAAATACAGGCTGTTCAGCAGGGTCGCCCACCGTGTTTCCGTGGGGGTCTGAGCGAGTGCGGCCTTCCGGGGCCTGCCACTGCACTCTTCTCTTCCAAACACGCTCCACGGGTCGTGATGATGAGATGCTAGCAAGAGCCCATTCGAACTTAGCCTGAGATACATGGATTTTTCCCACCCTTCAAGTGAGATGAGTTTTAGCCCCAGATGAGTCAGGTTGCCTGCTGGCTGGAACCCCAGGCCGAGTGCTTGGGGCTGCGGGGCGGGAGTTCCCTCCAGGTGCCCTGAGGCAGAAGAGCAGTGGCCTGTCTCCCGAACAGGCCCACTTCAGAAGGACCGGACCGCAACCTGCCATTAGACGAGAACTACTTTGGGAACGAAGACACACTCATCTGCCGAAAATAGCCAACGCCTGCATATTTCTGTTTTAAGGCAATGTCACCCTTCCATCTATCAGACGGAACAGCCCTGGGTCACTTAGAGAAAACATTAAGTGCTCTCTTTGGAAACAGCAAACGCCCGCTCTCCCTCCCCCACCCCCCCACCCCACCTCTAAAACAAACCACTCTTCTTTTATTCCACGATGACTGGGTTTAGAGTCCTTTTGCCCCCTTCCTATACGCAGAGAGCAGGGGGGTCGGAAACCCTTCTTCCTCCGGGATGCTGCGGGCGGGTCACAAGAAGCCTGGCCCCTCGGGGCACGTGGCTTCTCCCAGCCTTCAGGGACCCGTGCGTGGCGAGCACACCAAAGGACTCTGGAATAAAATTCCTGAACCTGGAATGTGAGTTCCTGAGACATGAAGTGTATTCGGAGTGTGGCTTTCTCTGCCCCACCCAGAAACAACTTTGGGAGGGACCTCCGAGGGCCCTTCCGGGCCTCACTTTGGAACCGGGCGTGAAGAGCTCTCACCCCAGGTGCTCAGGGCGTGGCTCCGTCCAGGTGGCCAGCACTTCCCGTTCTCTCTCCTGGACCAAATGCGAGCAGGGCTGTCACAGAGCCCAAAGAGAGCCAGGGTGGGGCCACCTCCTCACCCCACGCCATTCCCGCCTGGTTCCCACCCATAGCAAGAGCAATGCTCCCGCCCAGCTCGGGAGCTACCATGCTACTCAGAAGCCACCACACCACTGGCTGATCCCAGCTGACACACAGCAGAGTTAGAAATGGCAACCAGAGCGCTGCAGACAGCAGACTGCCTGCCTCTGGCTGCTAGGGACAGAGGGTGCCCATCTGCTCTGGAGCCGCCCAGGGGCTACGAGCACCAGCTGGGCCTGGGTCTCCGGGGTTCCTCTGTGCTGCATCCCTCGCTGTGACTGGCTGGGGGTGGAAGCAGGATGACCACAACCAAGGCACTCTGGGCTCAGGGAAGCCCCTCTACGGCCCTCTGAGGTCCCAAGAATCATCCCTCCTCATCGAAATGAACAGAGGTCTCTGCAAGATACCCCAAGTCCTTCCCAAACCCACACTCCCTGCCCCAACACACACGCACACACTCACACACACTGTCCTGGGGACTTGTATTTACAGGCCCCAAATCCCTGGAGGAAGGGAAGGGAGGTGACTGGGCAGGTGGTGGCTTCAGCTCTCCACTGAGGAGTGCGCTGGAGCCCGGCCTGACCCACCTGCCCAGGTCAGAGCTCCGGGAGAGACGTCCCCGGCTCTCTGCCCGCCCCCGTCAGCACGGGAAGGCTGGCGGTGGGGGCCCTGCACCCCAGTGCCCCACAGGCCGGGGCCTCCCAGGTAGGAGGGAAAAAGGAGGAGGGGAAGGGAGGAGTCCAGGGACACAGGGCTCATGGAGAAGCTGAGGGTTCGCTAATTCTGAGCTGGGGACACGGTGGGTCTGAAAAAAGCATTTCCCACAACTTCCGTCCGGTGCTCCCCAGGGAGGAAAGAGAATGCACATTCTCCGACTGCATTTCCCATGACATCCGCCTCGCCACCCCCCAACGTTCCAAGTCACAATGTTCCGGTCTCTTGCTACGGAACAGTCTCTGTGAAGTGCCGAGCGCGGCCACAGCAAGCCACACACACAGAGCGTCTGGCCAGGTGGCCCCGCTTTACCCATCATGTCAAACAAAGGCATCCCAAGAACAGGGCCAGTCGGGGAGAACGTGGGAACTGGACGCACCAATGACACCTTCTGACACCCTTGTAGGAGACCAGTCAGAGAACGTGGTGTAATAGTGGAAGGTCCTGGGGCCTTCTGCGGGGACACAGCAGCGGGCGGGGGCCCTGTCCATGTGGACATCAGATGGTGCGACCAGCTGCCCAACACGGGTTTGCATCTCTGCTTCCGGCGCTCCGAGGGGGACCAGGGCAGGGTCCCGGAGGCAAGGACCCCGACAGTCTCCCTGGGGAGTGCTCCCCTTACCCATCACGGCTTAAGGCGTCCCTCTGAGCCGTCTGCATTCTGAGCCCACTGCCAGCTGGGGCGAGGCTGAAGCTGGGCGGGGGGCAGGAAGAGGGAGCCGCGGGCCCTGCTTAGGGGTCTGCCCTGGAAGCACAAGTTCGGTGACCACGGCTCCAAACTAACCAACCGGCCTATCCGCCGCGTGTGCTGAGCTCCACCTGCACTGCCTTGCCCCCAGTGTGTGCCCAAACCTAAAAGGAAATTCCAGAGTGCAAATCTATGTACAGAGTAAGGCGGCAGGAAGGGGGTGTCCTCACTGACCTCGTGGAACATGTCCATCCCTGAGAAAGGGGGGGTTCAACACCGCTGAATCACCTTCGTGGGTATGTCTCTTGTGCAATCGTGGATGGTGTTTTTTGGAATTTTTTCGTTATTTTCTTACAAATTTGACACCTGAGGTGAAGAAAATCGTTTTGTTGTTATTGACTTCATAAAGTACTCTCTTCTGATTACAAAAGGAAACGACACGGAATCACGGGAGGAGGTGAGAGCATCTGCTCATGGCTATGGTGAGGAGGGGCCGCGGGGCCGGGCGGGGCCTAGGGTGGGCGTGGCAAGGATGGGGCGTGGCTTGCCACGGGCCCCGCCCCGCCGTCGGTGCTCAGGGAGAGCTGGCCGGGCTGATGGTGGGACTGCTGGCGTCCGAGCGGCTGTAGTCGCTGAGCGAGCCGGTCCGCGAGCCCCCGCCGCGCCGCTGCAGCATCCCCGGGTGGAAGTTGGCGTGGCGGCGCGCGTGCTTGGTCAGGTGGTCGCTGCGCATGAAGCGCTTGTCGCAGATGGGGCAGCTGAATTTCTTCTCGCCCGTGTGCGTGCGGTAGTGCCGCGCCAGCTCGTCAGAGCGCGCGAACTTCTTGTTGCAGTCCTGCCAGCTGCAGGCGAAGGGGCGCTCCCCTGTGGGCGACACGGCAGAGGGAGGGTCAGTCACAGCCCACACCCCAAGCCTGCCCCTCCCTCCCTGCGCGCCTCCCTCGGTGCCCCATCTCCGACAGCCTCGGTGACAAATCCTTCAGGGTACAGGTGTGGGTGCCAGCGCCCTCCTGTCCGCAGGGTGGATGTAAGCAGACATCTCCCGGGAGGAAATGGCAGCATGCCAGGTGCTGCGGCCCCCTCAAGTACCCGGCACCGCATGCCACGCAGCACCCTCTGCAGGGTCAGCTGTCCCTAGGCGGTGGTGGGGAGCACAGGCCGGTCCCTGGGCTCTAATAAGGGAAACTAGGAGGAGAGGGTGGAGGGGTCAGGGAGAGCTCGCAGGCCTGCAAGTTTGGCCACACCACCCTGGCCCCACCAGGAGCCCTACTCCAGAGCCCCCAAGCCCTGCAGGGCTTGCAGACAATTTGCTGACGCCAGCGTCCAGCCACCATTCAGACGGTCCACAGTCTCCTCATCTGTAACATGAATGGGTCAGGATGGACTATTTCCAGGGCCTGAGAGTCTATGACCGAGATGTCTGTTTACCGCAGCAGGCTCCAACTAGAGTCTGCTGCTCCTCCTCTCAGAGATGTTCCAACATGGCCAACAGGCAGCACAGGAGGAGGCTGCGGGGTGACACCTAGAAGAGGAAGGTAAGGAAGGCTGGCTACAGTCAGGACCTCACCCCTCCCTCCCATCCCCTGCTCAGGGCAAGGGGCAGGCCAGCCTTTACCCAGGCAAACTCTGAACCACGTGCACACACACAAAAGACATCAATTACACAGGGAGAACCAGCATGGGGTTCTAGCACCCCAGAATGCAGCCCTCTGGCACTGGGGGTGGCCACACAGTACACTTTCCTGCCCCGTTTCTCCCCCTCCCTCCCGGACTCTGGCCCTGAAGCTGAGAGCCAGCCCTTGAAGCTGGTCCACCAGTGCTCAGCAGAGGAAATCTACACCGCCCACTCCAAATGAGCCCATCAACCTTAAATATAAACAGACACCCAAAGATGGCCAGACATCCAAGGAAAACCAGTGGCATGAAAGGGAAAGGCCAAGAGCAACAAAACCACTGACTCCAGAGGAAAATAGAGTAAAGCCGGGAAACAGAAGAGAATATTAAGCTAAAAATTCTAATTAGCATTCTCAAAGAAATTTCAGATAAAATTTTATGCATAAAGCAAACAGGATAAAAAGGAAGTTCAGAGAACAAAAAATAGTGCTTAGAAGTTGGGAGTATTGCTGCCCAAACAAAAATTCCATAGAAAAGCTGGAAACATACTCAAGAAAATATCCCAGAAAAAGAGAACAAAAAAACAGCTCTAGAAAATACGTGAATGCTGCAGTGTTCTCTGTCTCCTAGCAATGCTGAAGCTGAGAGCTGTGTGTGGCTCTGTTTGCTCTCCTTATTGATTTTCTGTTATGAGGGGGAGGCAGGGTGGGGCGGGGTGGTTTCACAATCAAGCAAGAGAGCAAACCATCACTTCCCATCTGTTACTAACAGTAAGAGCTAGAAGTTCAGCATCACAGGGAATCAATCTTGTGGGTTCGACATCTAATTAACAGAAGGCACTGAGGAAAAGAACAAAAAAATGGAGAAGAGGAAATTACCAAAGAAACAATAGAACAGTACCTGTCATAGAGTAAAAAAAGGAGACAGGAAACTAACATGGAAAGGGTTATTAGCACAGAGGTGGGCCAGGGAGTGAGTAAAGGCTCCTGCTGTGAGAATACCTGCAGTGTCAGAACACTAGGTAAGAAGAGGAGATCCCAAAACTTACTGGAGAGAAAGGGGAGAAGCAGGTCCTCTGGGAGGGAACAAGGCTGGGACACACACCAGACTTCTCGTAAGTTACACTAGCTGCTAGATGACAGAGAAACACAGCCTCCCAAGTTTACCTTGCACACTCCAGCAAAAATAAGAAAAAACTGAGAAGCCAGGGAAGTAAGTGAACAATGAAGGGTCATCCTAGGACAAGAGTGAGGGAGACTTGGTGGGCCACTGGAGCTGTGGGCCAGGAATCACAGAGGGAGGGTTACAAGAAGAAAGGGAGTTCCATGTACCATAGAGTATGATCAAGAGGCTGAATACATTTCAGGACATGGCCAAGGCACATACTATTCTTTGGGTAAAGGGAAAAAAGAGAGGCAGTTAGTAACTCCAGGAAAAATAGAAGACATGTAAGAAAATTGTCTACATTAGAAGCAAACTAAAATGCCACATGATTACGAGCAACGAGGGAAGAGCTCCGAGCCAAACACTGTTTTAGGGGCTTTTTGTGTATTATTTATCCTTCACAACAACCCCATGAGGTGGCAGAAGGGAATGCAGTTCCAAACACAGGCCCTGGCATACGGAAGCAGTCTTCACACAGTCGTGATCATGTGAACCCTAGCACTGCTTGTCAGTGTTTAGAATCGATCTTATAGACAAAGCCCATACCACTGATTCGTGGCCCCAGGAGAGAATTGGGTTTAAGGGAAAGGTAGGAATACATCCATGTGCAGTCAAAGGAAATCTCGAAATGAGGTTAAAAGCTATAAGGATAATCAACAAAAGAATTAAAAACAATCATATAACCATCAATTCAGGAGGAGGTGGGGGAGAGGTAAGAATGAGGTAATTCCTTAAATTTCAGGGTAGGGAGATAAGGGATGGCATCTAAAGTTGATAAAATGAGAAACAGTAATAAAATCATACAGTTTTATTTATGGCAGTAACCACCAAGACAACTAAAATCAGAGCAGTATTGATCTCTAGAGAATAAGGCTGGATTGGGAAGAGGATTTTTTTGCTGCTGCAAACTCTTTTGTGTTATGTGTCTTTTAAAAAAATCATATGCATTTATGTCTGATAACAATAAAAAGGAATGCTGAAAAATTATTCTTTAAATATCTACCCCAACACCAAACCATATTTAAAGAAAAGTCAGAATTTTAAAACTGTTAATCGGTTCTGGGGGGGAGAAAGAATCAATACAAAGTTTGAGAAATGCCGCACACTAATCCCACCCTAGGAGATTCACAGTGCACAGTTATCCTTTAAGTGTTTGGAAAGGTCCAGCACGAAATACAGTGCTGTCCTTTCACGTGACCGGCGCTGCACTCAAGACTCTAGTGCACCAGGTCCAACAGATGAGGCTCAGCTCCTCTCTCCGTGGTGTACTGATGCGTGGCCTCAGACAAAGGCCTCACTGCCTGCAGGGGGGAGTAAATAGTGGCCCCACCAAAGATACGTCTAAGTCCTGACCCCTGGAACCTGTCAATGTGACCTTATTTGGGAAAAAGGTCTTTGCAGATACAATTAAGGTAGGGATCATGAGATGAGATCACACACATTAGAAGAAAAGGGGAAAGGACTCCAGGGAGTGATGTACCCGTAAGCCAGGGGACTCGGAGTCTGGGGCAGCCACCAGACACTGGGAGGGGGGGACTAACGCTGCCAACACTTTGACTTCATACTTCTGCGCTCCAAAACAGTGAGAGAGCATACTTCTGTTGTTCTAAGCCACCCAGTTTGTGGTTAATTGGTTACAAAAGCCACAGGAAATGAACACAGTGTCCCATCCTCACAGTGGGGTCCACGTGGGGATTCTACAGGGTTGCACACAACCAGCCCTTGGCACTGTGCCTGGTACAGGCCCAGTGCTTACTCCCGAGATGTTATTTTTGCTCTTATCTATTATTCTTGTCAACTAGGTCTCCTCAGATTTGGGCCTGCCGGGAGGGGCAGGGGTTGGGGGTGCTGGGCACAGAACCAACCCAAAGCCACACTCAGCCTTGCTTCTTAATAAACCCTGTGTCCTCACTGGGAGGCTTGTCCTTTTCAGGGTCCTTCTGCTGCAACCCCGGGAGGCACGTTAGATGTATATAATTAGAGATGGGATGCATGACCCCAGGGCGGCAGCGAAAGGCAGCATCCAACAGGGTGGGATGTTGGTGCTAGGCAGCCTGGTGGCAGAAGGTGGGGAAAGCCCAGCATCGCTACTCAGCCAGCACGCAGCCCTTGGCCTACTGGGGCATCAGCAGCATGACACTTTTATGGAGCACAAAAGCAATGCCCAGCCCTGGGAACGTGGGTGTGATGTTGACAGACAGGGCTCTCCCTGGTCCGTCCTCTATTCTTCTGTCAGCCCGCTCCAGGTGGCCAATAAGCTGGTCCACAGACAGACGGATAAACCATTCAGAAGTTATGATGCAGGCCGGCGAGGAGCAGCACCGGGTTTCGCTTGGCTGGCCTCTGAGTGGTGACATTCAAGCGGCACCCGGGAGGCTGACCAGGGGCAGCGGGAGAACTGCGAACGGATGGGGCAAAGGCAGCCTGTACAGGGGGACAGAGACCAGAGACCTCCACAACAGCACTGCTCACCCTTTTAGTAAGGAACCCGGGGAGCTTTTGTTCACCTGGGTTATGTCCATTGACATTTATCGTAGAAATTAAAACAAAAACATTTAAACTCAAGCACACATTCCAGTAGCTGTCAGAGGGATGATGTCATCACACATCATGCAGCCTCTGGAACATTCCACTGTATTCTTTTGAGAAAATAAAGGACAAATAATGCTATTGTTGAGAAAATAGTTCTGACCTTATCTGGAGGGTCTGGAGTCCCTGCAGGTGTCCCTGGGCCTCACTTTGAAAACTGCCACTGCCGCTCGGGGACTGACCCAGGTGGCACGTGGCTAAGCTGAGCTAGGGGAGGGACGGTTGCACCCAGAGCGGGGCAGGGGCCAGCAGGTCCAGGACGGCGGGGCGTGCACCCGTGCACCAAACAAAGCCAAGCCTCTTCCTGGCCAGGCTCAAGTTCCGCACCTGCCTCCTCCTGGGATGTGACCGGAAGACAGCAGCGGTACCGCGGGGCTGCCACCGGAGGGCGCTAGGCCCAGCGCACAAGGGACCCAGCCCCCAGACCCCTGGAGGGAGCCCAGGCCTCCTGCAGCCTCCCTGGAGCCTAAGCCTGGGGTGCGCGCACTTCAGGTCGCTCTGCCCGCCCCCCTCCTTCAGAAGCCAGGAGGGCGGCAGGTGTGTGGGCGGAGGGGGCAGTGGGACAGGATGGCGAGAGGGCCTAGTGAGGGAAGGAGGAAGGGGGCTGGATGCACAGGGAGGAGGGCGGGCCAGGGTCACTGTGGGGGGCGCTGGGGATCCAGGGGCTGGAGCGTGGGTACCCGCCAGTGGGTGCTAGGCCCCAAGGAGCCAGGACTGAGGGGTGTGGGTAACGGTGGGGGCAGGTCGAGGACCTGCTCGTGCTGGTCGTCGGGGGCGCTGTGCGGGGAGGAGCTGGGGGGCCGGGCCTGGGGGTATGCAGTGGCGGGAGGGGGATAGTTGGGGGCGGGCGCACGCAGGTAGCGGGTCGTGGGGGCGGGCCGGGGGCACGCAGGGCGGGGGTTACATAAATGTTCCCTGGCACCCTGCGAGGAGGCCGAGAGCAGTTGCCTCATCTTATCAGGGAACAGGGCGTCCCACACTCTTGCCCAAGCCGCAGGCCTGGGCGGGAACAGTGTGTTCTCTCCGAGAAGCCACAAGAGGCTCCTCGCGGAGCCACCCCCTTGGCCCCGCCCCAGGCCCGCCCCCCGCAGGTGCAGCTGGGCTCACTAGTGCGCATGCTCCGGCTCAGACCGCCTCCTGCTCGCCCTCTCAAGGCCGTGTTCCCCATGACCTCCCTCGCCCCATCCAGCCTCGGCCAAACTGCCAGCCTCCACAGGATGAAGGGAGGTGCTGGCTCTAACAGCACCTATAAAAAAGACCGTCGTGGCCCTTTTCTGTCTGTGAGCCTCTGGTGGGCAGTCAGGGGCGGGGAGTTGGGGTGTGTGTGTGCCCTGAGCCAGGACCAGAGCAACATCTGCAGAACAGGGCCCCTTCTGGGCAGTGAGTGCCGGGGTCTACCGGCCCGAGCTCGGGGAAGCCTGGCTGAGCTTCCCTCCGTGGAAGGGAGAAGGGAGGAGAGGCATCTCTGACCAGGGGCCCCGGGACAGAAAAGCAGATGGTGCAGGGGTACCCAGGCCTGCAAGAGCAGAACTCAGTGAGCACAAGGCATCCGTACAGGTGTGTGTCTGGGGCGGGGGGGGGGGGGGGCGGTGATGGTGAGAGGCAGGCCTGGTCCAGAGAGTCAGAGGGTGGCACGGGGAGAGGCCTCCACAGAGAAACAGCTGCTCCCGGGCTCCCAGGCCCCAGCTACTCGCTGCTAGCAAGAGGCCTGTCATTCATCAATAGATAGCTCCAATCTGTGGTCGCCAGCATAGGGCTGCTTCCAGCTCCCAACCTCAAAACGGCCACGTTCTTCACTCCTGGGAGGCCCGCTCTCCCTCCCACTCTGAGGCATCTCGGCAGATGGCCGACCACTGGGGCCAATCAACCGCCAGCCTCTAAGGAAAGCCAAGCTGGTTGGGGTCAGCAGAAAGGCCTGTCCTCTAAGGGGGAGGCTGACTTTCCTATTTTCTTTAGGAGGACATTCGGCTACTCTGCCGGTGGTTTACAGACCCACATGGAGCTGACACACAGATGCCCCGTCTCCTGGGAAGTCCAGGCTGCAAGCTCTTACCCACCATTGTACAGGTGAGGGAGGTGAGGCCCAGGAAAGAGAGTTGCCACTCAGTGGGGTCCCCCTCACCCTAGGACTCAGCAGGCAGCAGAAGAGGCGATTTCGGCATGGAAGCAGCCCCTGCAGGGGTCAGCGCCTGCCCCTCCCCAACTCCTGCGCTCCTACTCATTTGTCATGGCCGCATCTCACAGTAACTGTGAGGGTTAAGAGGGAGAATACACAGGTGCTCAGAGGAGATATGCTGTTATCAGTGGTGGGGCTCCTGGGAGCGTCCCCGGCCAGACACCAGCCAGGACTCATCTCTGCTGAAACAGCCTGGCCCTGGGTGCCCTCCTCCACCGCTGCTGTGGTGCACGCGTGTGGCTCATCACACGCTCCTGTGTACTCTCACACATGCTAGGGCTGGCAGGACACGAAGGGAGGCGGCACCTGGCTGGAGACTGCTACACACAGCCTGGGGGCACGGGTTAAACAAGAAAATCCGCCTTCTGCAGACGCGTGTGTCTCCACGTTTGTACAATGGATGCAGGTGTATTTTTAAAAGGAGACGTTTTGGGTTGTTGCTGTGCCTTGCTTTGTTTTGGAATAGGATAACTTGATCCTAAAATTCATTCAGAAAAATAAACAAATAGAAACAGCCAGGAAAATGCTGAAGAAGAAGAATGAGGTGGGGGGACTGGACCACCAGATACAACATGCCGTTGCAGAAGCTGCTGACCGGCAGTGGAGCACAGCGGAAATGCCTGGACCAGATTCTAAGATCATAGGAGCTGTGTAGCAGAAAGCAGTGACACCTAAGGCAAGGCAGAGGGGCAGTGTCCAAAAATGTCTCAGGATAACTAGGTAACAACCAGTCCATGCTTCACACCTTAAACCAGGCTAAGTTCTGAATGCGTCAAAGATTTAAATGGGAAAAGTGAAACCACAGATGTTCTAGGGGAAAACCTGAGAACATTCCTTTAAAATGCTAAGATAGAAGTTCTTTCTATGAATCAAAGTCTAAAGCCCGTAAGTGAAAAGATCGATAAATTTGACAACAAAGTCTAAAATATGTCTCCACAGAGAAAGTCACAAGGAAAGGCAAAAAATAAATAACAAACTGAGAAAAATATATCTGCAGCTCTTGTTACAAAGGGCTAATCTCCAATACAGGAAGAGTTCACAGAAATTAAAAGGAAAACATAATACTCAATAGAAAAATAGGCAAGGGCTGTGGCTGACAGTTCATAAACAGGAGGTACAATGACTCCTGAGCACCTGAAAAGATGCTCAACATCACCCATCAGGAGACAAATATAAATGAACCCCCAGAGACACCTGACTTTTTACCTATCAGGGTGCTGAGACGGTGGGAACAGGTACTCCCACACTTTGCTGATGGAAGTACAAACTGCTACAATCTCTATGGAGGCCGGCTTGGCAATAACTATCCAAATGACAGACGTGTGTATCCTCTGAACTCACAACTTGGGGGAGCTATCCTACAGACACACCTGCACACCTGCAAGATGGGATGTGTGCCTGACTATGCGGTGCAGCAAAAGCCTCAAGACAATTCATGCCCTCCCAGGGCCCATTACATAAATTTAACAGACACCCATAAGACAGAATCCTGTGAAGAAGGAGTGGAACACGTTCTCAACTGAGACGGAAAGGTCTCTGAGGGACAGCTCTGAGTGAGAAAAGCAAGGTCCCAAGCAGAACGCGCGGTCAGGAGGCTGAGTACTGCGTGCACACCCATGCGTGTCTGCCTGTGTCTGCAGAGGTGCTCTGGGCGGGCATCTGAGAACCTGGAGCCGAGGATGGTGGGGGCAGAGAGCTGAGTGCACAGAGGGCAAGGAGGACTTGGAGAACTTTCCTTGGGAGACGACTTAAACCCCCAGATTTTGAAACACACAGTGTATTTACCTATTCAGAAAATAAAAAACAGAAATCTGTAGCAAACTAGGAAACGGTAGCCACAAATAACACAAATTGAAAAGCGGGTGTTAAATGAACAACGCTCGCATTCCTGGCTAGGCTGTTTCCACAGCACATCCCAAATCCCACCGCCACAGATACCAGTCCAAGGGCTCCCCTTAGAACCTGGCAGGGCGGGTGGGCTTGAGAGCATGAGAAACTCAGAAACAGCAATTAAGTCCAATCTGCTTTTCTAGAAGGAGTTCCCAGGGCAGGACCCCAGGGCTCCAGAGCCCCTGGTCCCACTGCAAATGGGGTTGGAAGGCATTCCCTGATAAAGAGTTTGACAGACCTGGCCTGACTTAGAAGACCATGGTGACGCATTCTAACAGCAGCAGACCCAGGGCTGTAATCATGCGCTGGAGGTCCCCCAGGCTCCTGTCATAAAAGTCGCTCTGTCCACCCTCCCACGACTGACTGACCCTTTGGAACCAGCCCAGGTGGACGGGGCAGGTGCCAGCTGCCACCCTTCCTCGCCTTGCAGCCCAGACGAATTCACCCCACTGTCAGGACGCAGACCCCAAGTTCCAGGCAGGAGAATCGGTGTCCTCTGCCAGAGCTCGGTGAAGAGGTAGGAACTGGGGGTCCTGTTCAGGCTTCTGGGAAAGGGTTTCCCCTCGGACCAAAGAAAGCCAGGATGAGGGCAGGGCATGCGCGGGGCGGGGGGAGCAGGCACAGAGTGGAAGAGCCTCTGGAGCCTTGCGGGACTAGGACATCGGGGGTGGCATAGTCACCGGCGGACACACGGAGAGGTCCGAGGAGACTCACACCGGAGCCAGACCGCAGGCCAAGCCCCTGGCCAACCTGGCCACCCCCACCCCAAAGAAGCCAACTCTTCAAGGTCAGCCGGGGCCCCTGGGAGAGGGCCTGGTCCGGTGGG
This sequence comes from Mesoplodon densirostris, assembly GCF_025265405.1. NCBI lineage: Eukaryota > Metazoa > Chordata > Mammalia > Artiodactyla > Ziphiidae > Mesoplodon > Mesoplodon densirostris. The sequence continues at coordinate 152,619,253 of NC_082664.1, forward strand.
CTACGTGACCCCCCCTCCTGTGCCACTCACCACGGGCACAGCAGCGCCCTGCTCTCACCCGCTTCTCCACACAGCCTGTGCAACCACTCTGGCCCCACTTCCTCTTCCTGGGCCCCCTCCCCCAGCCCTCAGTTCCTCCCCGCTGTGCCTGCCGGGTAGGCCTGGCTGGCAGGGACCCCATGGCGCACAGGCGTGTACTCTCGAGGTGTGCTACTTGGGGCCCCACCCACCCCAAGACACAGGCAGGGGTCAGGACGGACCATCTCAGAGACAGGGACTGAGGTCGAAAGTCAGAGTGACCTCCCCCAGCTCACACAAGGCGTGGCTGGCCCGCGTCCAGCTTTCCTCCTTCCCCACCGTGGACCAGGCTCGGCTGTGGCCAGCTGCCCATGCTGACCTCGGCCACAACGTCCCAGGTGAGAGCAGGAGAGGAACCCTGGAGGTCACTGGCCCATCACCCAGACGGGGCCCAGAGGCCGGCACCTGCCCCGCCGAGACCACCCTCCCCACTCACCCCAGAAGGCCCCCCTCGGCTCCACAGGGAGGAGCCAGCAGCCCCCTAGCCTGGGCAGGGGTGTCCCTGCCTGCACCCAACATGTGCGAAGTGCCGGGCGGCTCTCTCCTGAGAGGCTGGCCTGTCTGCAAGGACTGGGCACCCAGAGGCAGCACCCTCAAAACCAGAGCCCGGCACCCCGCCTCCAGGCCCAGCACCTACACCTGGCCTGTTCCAGGTGCAAGAAGCAGGCCCTGTTTCCCTCAGGGAAAAGAGTCACGAGGCTCAAACAAAACAGAGCCAAAAAATGGACTTTTCAGAGTTGACTTTTCATAAAGCAAATAAATCAGAATAAAAATAAATAAGCCATTATACTATAGTCCTAAAATGCCTTTGGTTTTTGAGAGAGCTGATGCAAAAACAAAACCTCAGTCACTGACCTACTTTTGCTACAACAGTTGAAGACGCAGAGGACCTACCCCAGACACCCAGGAAGGAGCCCAGGAAAGCTCCCGGGCCCCACCCTCAGCAGCCCAGGTCACCAGACCCACCAGTGCCCGGCTAGCCTCGGCCGCTTGGAGCAGTTTATACCCAGTTTTGTTTGCGGAGAGCAGATGCTGGAGCAGTAGGCCGGAGGCCTTGCCCTGCAGCAAACCTGGGTGCTGTTCCGTGCATCCCGGGCTGCATACATGGCGCAGGGGGGGCCACTCACCGCCCCGCCCCCTCCCCACCTGAAGAGATCCGCACTGCCCACTCTGACGGGGGAGAACAGCACTCTCAGCGGCCTTCCAGATCAGGGGACAAAGGCCGGCCCCTCCCCTGTCACAGGCCTGGCTAGGGCCTGCCCTTCTCCTCACATCCTGCCTGGCCCTCCACCTGTGCCTATGCCCTCCCCTGGCCCAGCCTGGAGCAGGTGTCCAAGGGAGCTGACCCTGGGGACGTGGGCCAGGAAGGAAAGCAGAAGCCATTCTGAAATCCCCACCCCTGCAGTGCCCCCAGAAACCTCAGGGCTGGAGCGACCCCTTCCTCTACAGGTTTGCAGGGGACTAATGCCTAGGGAGGGCCAGTGAAAGCTGCCTCCTCCCCCCGGGACCCCGAGATGGTGCTCCTTGGAGTCGCCCCCAAGGTCACCGGAACCAGGTTTCACGTGCTGGGTGGGGTGGGTGAGCACGGAGCTGGCCGGCTGTCTCTCTGATGTTCTCGCAAACCACAGGCAGGGGTCCACTTACACACGCAGTTCCATTCCCACGGGCCAACCAGGAACACAGACCACAGAGCGGCTGAGCCCCACTGTCCTGTGCACGTGGGAGACGCACGTGCTGCAGAGCTGTAACTGCAGGAAGGACGCACGGTTATTTTGGGGTGATCTAGGGAAGACAGGACTCACACATGTCCTTTCTGAATTCCTATAGTTTTCAACTGCACTGCTTTTTGCAGTCAGAAAGAATGCAATACACCAGCGACGAATACATACGTGTCCATACATATACAGATATTACAGACTTCTGTTACAGAATAACAGTCTCACCAAACTCCAGCTCAGCTGACTGGGCCTGCTTCCATGGAAGCCAGCACCCCTGGCCTCTGGTGAGGGAGCAGCACTCATTTACACGCACGGGCGCACATGCCTGCAAAGGTCAAAAGGACCACATGCCAGGAATTTCAGAAAGGTGTTTTCCCTGCGCTTGCTAAGGGTTACAAAACACATTGGAAAATTTCCGTTCCCAAGGTCCCCTTTCAAACAGCAATAATAAAATACCAATGGTTTCTGCCAGCAGGTGGCCAGCAGCCACTCCAGAAAAGGGCTCTGGAGTCTGGCTCTGTGTCTCTGTGTGTGACACACACACACACACACACACACACACGACTGACTCACAACCCCGTGTTTCTCCTAAAGGGACATGCAGGGAGAGGCATATCGGCTCCCACCCCAAAAGCTTCCAGACCCCGGACTACTACCCACAAGGGACTTTCTCCAGGTGATTGAATGCCCTGAGCGACTCGTGAGCTGAGCCCAAAGAACAGACACAGATGTTTCCACTTCTCTCCTCTCTGTTTGATGGTCACATCACTAACTGCCTCCAAAGAGAAGCTGTGAGCATCTTCCCCGAGCTGAGGGGAGCAACTCGGTCAAGGCCCCGGCCCCCTTGACTGCAGTCTTGGGGGTAGCATCCCCTGCCTGGGAATCTGTGATCTGCTGCACACTAGCCCTGGCAGCTGCTGACAGCCCGGGAGGGACATTTCAGGCCTTTCAGGCTATCTCATCAGAGATTTTCTCAAACACCCCAGAAAGGCAAGGACATGAGTTTGGAATCCAAAATTAAAGATCCAGGTTTGGGCTTCCCTAGTGGCGCAGTGGTTGAGAGTCCGCCTGCCGATGCAGGGGACACGGGTTCGTGCCCCGGTCCGGGAGGATCCCACATGCCGCGAAGCGACTGGGCCCGTGAGCCATGGCCGCTGGGCCTGTGCGTCCGGAGCCTGTGCTCTGCAACGGGAGAGGCCACAACAGTGAGAGGCCCGCTTACCGCTAAAAAAAAAAAAAAGATCCAGGTTTATTTGCTTGATAAAAATGTTCTTCACATGGGGCTGATCAAAAGCAAAGGGAACTCGTATCCAAAATATATAAAGAACTCTTCAATCTCAACAATAAGTGAACATTTGATTGTAACACTGAACAAAAGATCCAAACTCAACTGAAGAAGATGTACGGATGGCAAACACCATGTGAAAAACGCTCAATATCATTTGCCATCAAGGAAATGCAAGTAAAACCATGAAATGGCACTACACACAAGTGAGAGTGGCTAAAATCCAAAAAACTGACCGTGCTAAACGCTGGTGGAGTAGCTCAAACTCTCATTTGCTGCTGGTGACAATGCAATGTGGGACAGTCATTTTCTAAGACGGTTTGACAGTTTCTCATGAAGTTAAACACAGACTCACTAGACAAGGCAGCAATCCTACCCTAGGCATTCGCCACGGGAAAGACCCTTTATTCACAACCGGCCAACACTGGAAGTCAGCATTTTCTGCAGGTGAGTGGATGAACACGAGCTGCATCCACACAATGGAGCACAATTCAACCATAAAAAGAAAGGAACCGGGCCTCCCTGGTGGCGCAAGTGGTTGAGAGTCCGCCTGCCGATGCAGGGGATACGGGTTCGTGCCCCGGTCTGGGAGGATCCCATATGCCGCGGAGCGGCTGGGCCCGTGAGCCATGGCCGCTGAGCCTGCGCGTCCGGAGCCTGTGCTCCGCAACGGGAGAGGCCACAACAGTGAGAGGCCCGCATACCGCAAAAAAAAAAAAAAAAAAAAAAAGAAAGGAACCACTGATTCATGCACACACAAATGGATGCGTCTTAAATGCATCTTGCTAAGTCGAAAAAGCTAGACCCCAAAATCTATACGTTGTATGACTATTCACATGACCTTCCGCCAAAGGTAAAAACTAAGGACGGGGGCTTCCCTGGTGGCGCAATGGTTGAGAATCTGCCTGCTAATGCAGGGGACACGGGTTCGAGCCCTGGTCTGGGAAGATCCCACATGCCGCGGAGCAACTAGGCCCGTGAGCCACAACTACTGAGCCTGCGCGTCTGGAGCCTGTGCTCCGCAACAAGAGAGGCCGCGATAGGGAGAGGCCCGCGCACCGTGATGAAGAGTGGCCCCCGCTTGCCACAACTAGAGAAAGCCCTTGCACAGAAACGAAGACCCAACACAGCAAAAATAAATAAATTAATTAATAAACTCCTACCCCCAACATCTTCTAAGGACAGAACATGCACCAGGGGTTCTAGGGGTTGAAGGATTGGGAAGTGGGTGCTCACACAGGGGCATTTTTAGGGCGATGGAACTGTTGTGCCTGGTGCTGGGATGGTGGATACAAGACTCTCTGCATTTGTCAAAACCCATAGACTGTACTTCACCATGAACGCACTTGAATATTTGCAAATGTTTAGTCTGTAAAGGCGGCTGGGGATCCCAGGATGGAAGGCAGACTGGGACAGCAGACTCTGGCCCTATTACAAACACATGGCATGGCCTCTGGGGGTGGGGGGTTGGGCAGGGACAAGGAGCCAACAGGAGGAACTGCACTTGAACAAAGCTCTAGCTTCTCACGAGAATCCAGGGTAGACAATCCCCAAAATGCTTCATACGTACGCTGGGGCTGAACAAACAGGTGAACGCATGGTGGGTGGTGGGAGCCTGTGTCTCGCTGTTGGAGAGGGTGGTTATAGCTGAACTAGGGGGAGGCCAGTGAGCCCTTCCTGGGGGGCTGCTCTGGTGTCGGAGGCGTCATGAACTCATGAGACAGTGTGAACCCATGCTTAGACCCGAGTGCACACAGAGGGATAAATGAGTAACGGTATAAAGGCTAGGACTCATCCGTGTTTCCTGGCTCTGTCCACCGGGAAGGGCTAGAAGCAGCAACACCCTGGGAGCAAGGAGCACCACAGCACCCAGATCTTGGTTTCTAAATACCAGTTTCCAGTAAAAGGAAACAGGGATCTCTGGAGGAATGGCTCATTCTAGGACTAGAGCAGGAAACACACAAGACGAGCCTGAAGCAGCTTGTGAGGCCAGAAAGTGAGGAAGTGCACAGAAGCCAACATGAAGGGGGCAGGTCCAAGGGACACAGGAGCTAACCTGACCCAGTCCCTGCCCAAGGCTGGAACGTTTGAGCAACAAAATAAATATCAGCAGTAAGTCACGTGGGTACCACTCTCCTAGTGATATGAAGTGATAAGAAGAGCACTTCACCTCTGCGGTCATTTCCCCCCAAAGCCATAAACCCAGTCTCACCCCAATGCAAACTGAGGGACATTCTACACAATCCCTGGCTACCATCCCTCACAACTGTCAAGGTCAGGGGAAACAAGGAAAGTCTGGGAACCTGTCCCAGCCAAGAGAAGCCTAAAGAGAGCTGACAGCTATAGTTCAAATAGTGAATTACAGAAAACCCACGGCACTCACATTTTGTGATCACGACAGCAGTGCCCATGTGGCTTATTTCTGAGCAACAAGTCAGGACTTCTTAGATACTGCAGAGGGTTAGGAGGGTGCCACTTGGGTAAAAAAGTAAATGCTGGTGAAAGTAAGTGATTTCCGAGGTTCCTTGGATATGTTAGCACTGGCTCACACAGTGGCCACCTTTGCCAGCCAGACACTTCCCTGCTCAACACTTGGCCATTCCAAGGACAAACATGTAGGAGCTGCCTGGTGACTGTGGCAGAAAGAGCGAAGTGCCCACTGGCTCCGCACCCACTGTCCGGGTCTTCTTTTTCTGTTTTGTTTTTTTTTTGTATTTTAGAGTCTTCTCTTTCCAGACAACATGGCTTTAGCTTTTTTTTTTTTTTTTTTTTTTTTCTTTTTGCGGTATGTGGGCCTCTCACTGTTGTGGCCTCTCCCGTTGCGGAGCACAGGCTCCGGATGCGCAGGCCCAGCGGCCATGGCTCACGGGCCCAGCCGCTCCGCGGCATATGGGATCCTCCCAGACCGGGGCACGAACCCGTATCCCCTGCATCGGCAGGCGGACTCTTAACCACTTGCGCCACCAGGGAGGCCCGGCTTTAGCTTTTGCAACAGCAATGCACCAGGTTAAAATGCTTCCTGCCCGACTCCCTTGCAGCTATGATGGGCCTTGAAAACTGATTCTGGCCAATGAGTTCTGGATGAACCACTAGGTGCATTTTCATGATAGATGGGGGCTATATCCACTCTGCTTTTCATGCTTCCTCAGGGCACGTCCTCCCCACCTGCAGCCAGTCCCCCCTGCCTAGGTGAGTCCTCCCAGCCCGGAGTGAGTTCCAACGTTGCAGGACCAGTAGAGTCATGTGATCACCACCCTCCGGGGCAGCCCTCTCCTCTCCCCACACAGCTGCCTTCTTGTTTGCCCTGAGACGACTTCTGGCTGGGGCTCTGGCTGTCCTTCCTCGGTAATATCTCTAGACAAAAACAAAAGGAGGGCCCTGGCTGGCGGGCTGGACAACGCAGCCCCAGGCGGCAGTGGCGCCTGCGGGAAGGGGCTTTCCCTCCCAGCGCTGCGGCAGTTACACCCCCAGGCAGCTCCCAGCTTCTGGGCAGCGCTCCGAGTCACCACCGACCATCAGACATCTGAGAAGAGCCTCTGACATGGGCGGGCAGGCCAGAGCGCCGAACAGGCCAGCAGAAAAAGGCAGCCCAGGGGATGCAGAGGGGCGGAGATGAGACTTCCAGAGCTGTCACTCATGCTCAGAGGTAAGATATGGTGTCTGTGAAGCAAGAACAGGATGCTCCTTAAAGAGAGGAGACCCAGAAACGGAGTCTGAATGCAAGGACACAGCAGGGGAATTCGGCAGACTCAAATCTCAATCTCAGGGTTGCAAAGAGAACACTGAGAAAATCTCACAGAAAAAGAGCTAAAGACAAATAAATGGATGACAAGAGAGCAAAAGAAAGAAAATGGAAGGATCCAGGTAAAGGAGCCCAGAGAGTCCAAGGACACAGAGGTGGGCCGTCATCCAGGGCAGGCAACGAGGCCACGTTCAGGACCGGAACCTGGGCCAGGCAGCCGCGATTGAGACGCGCCCACAGTTCCAAGGAGAGAGGAGTATATCAGGTACCGATGTCAGGAGTCAGGTGGCTGTGTCCTGGGAGCTGCCTGCTCCCCGTTATGAGGCGCTGACAGTGGGTGGGCGCAGGGGCAGGTGGGGGACCCTCCCCACTCCCCAGCTCCGTGGTCACCGGTCCGGGGGCGGGGGACGCGCTTCGGGCTTTGACTGTCTTTATTCCACGTTACACGGCGCTACTCTAGCCTGAAACACGTTAGACTTTGGTTTCCGAATGGGGGCGCTCTGACATGTTAGGGGGTGTCCGGCATCCCCTGCAGAGAACGGAGGGCGGCGGGGCTGCAGGGTGCTGCTCGCAGGCTCTGCTCAATTGTCCAGCAGGCCTAGCCAGGAGGCCACCCTAATCGATGGACCTTACCCTTCCCCCAGTCCCTGAGGCCCACTCGCTGCGCCCCAGGCTGGGCTTTGGTCAGTAGCTCCGGGCCCGCCCTCTTGAGGCCAGGGTGGTGGCCTGCAGGCCGGGCTGGGGCCCTGGGCACTGGGCGGGGAGCGGGCCTGGCTGAGCCAAGCGCCATGTTGGACCCCAGACTCTCCACGTCTCCTTGGCCCTGGAGGCTGGGAGGCTGGGGAGTGGCAGCCTCCAGGGGTCCGAGAGCCAGGCAGCGCCACGGGAGAGTGGGAGCGTTCCCAGAAACAGCCTGGTTTCTGTTTAAAAGGAGAAACAGAAGAGTCCTCGTTCTCTTCCTCACATCCGTGCCCCAAGGGTGTAGGGTCCCCGCTGAGAGAGCCTGGGGGTCCCCGCGGCAGGCCCTGGGCCGCCCCCACTCCCGGCCAGATGGCTGTGGGAACTCTGGCCACAGACACCGCCGCCCCCCTTCCTGGCGCTATTCTTGGTGTGTGTCTCCCTTTGGGGGGAGGATGAGGGTGGAAATGATCAGAAGCTAAAATTAGCAAACAGCAAACAATTGAGGCCAGGAATCTGAGGTCGGCTGAGGATAACGATTTGTTTTCTGTGGCCCTGAGGTGGTTTAAGCAATAAAGGGAATTGAAAATGAAAACAAACCTGGAAGCTGCCCAACCCCTGCCGGGACCAGGCCAGACACGGGGCAGCTCGGGGTGGGCCAGCCAGATGGCAGTGCCTCTGCCCAGCAAGGCCCCTCCCAGGGCTCCCCTCCTCCCTCCCACGGGGACTTCCTGCTGCCGCCCTTCGAGCGGGCCTTCTCCCCCATGGCCTTGATGACTTCCCTGGCACTACCCTGGCCGACTTCTTCTCCCATGGAGGCGGGGGGGGGGGGGGCGGGGGGCGGCGGGCCTCAGCGGTTGTAAACCCCCCGTAGTTGTGCCGTGAAGCCAGGTCTCTGAGCTCCTGCCTAGTTCCACGGGGACTCGCCTTTTCACCTGACCCAGTAAAACTGTCTGGGGACAGACCCGGAAATCAGGCCCAACGAGGGTCTGCGACACGCCAGCGTGTCACACAGCGGGGTTGGGAGGGGAAGAGGTGGGAGGGAGGCAGAGGCCCTGAGCACACAGGGCGTGGCTAGGAGGCAGGGCGCTTTGACTCCTGACCGCCCCCAGGGGGGCCGGCTGCACGGTGGCCGCAGATGGACAAGGGGAGGGCAGCCGGCCTCATGGGCACTAGGCGGTCAGGGAGCCGCACTCCCCTAGAGGTCACACCCAGCGGTCCTGGGACCTGGAAGCAACGTCCCCCTTCACTTCTAAGGGCACTCGGCTTGGCCTGTCGATGCACAGCCTTCGCTAAAGCCCGCAGGGGCCTGGAACGCAGAGGCCACGGGGAGGCCCTGGCCCCGAGGATGGGGCTTCGTCCCCAAGACACAGCGGCTGCCGGAGACCCTTCCACGGGGCCAGCCCAGGGCCAGGAGCTGGAGCCACCGTATGTGACTCCATTGTCACACGTGCACCCATCTCAGTCACTGAAGCTGCCGCAGGGCGCGTGCCAGCCCACACCTAGCCAGGAGGGCCCAGACCCACACTCCCCCGGGGGGGCCGGCCAAGGCTGCATTTACATCTCCAGAAGCGCTGACCAGGGCCTGGCCGGCCACCGCCCTGGCCACCAGAGCCATGTGTTCAGAGCAGGGAGCCAGGGGGTCTTGAGGGGTGGAATCGGAGTCCAGGCAGAGAGTCCCCGGGGGACGCCAGCGCTGAGGAGAGATGGAAAGCTCTGGGCGTGGCCTGAGCCCCCGAGATGAGCGAAGCTTCTGCGGCCGCCTTTCCAGGGCCAGGAGACAGTGGCGTCTGAGGCCAAACCACACACCCTCCAGCTCTGAGGGCCGGGAGGTGGGGTGTACGACAGGGCAGTCTGAGCGTCCTGGGATAAAGAGTGGGTCTGGGGCCTTTCCAGCCAGCCAAGTCCTGCAAAGCCCTTTGTCGACTGAAAAAATATATATATGCACAACGTGAGAGCTCCAAGTTAAGTTGTATTTGGGGCAAAATGAAGACTGCAGCCCAGGAGACAGCGTTTCAGAGAGCTCTGAGAAACTGCTCCGAGGAGGGGAGGGAAGGGGAGCGGGAGGGAGCCAGGATACCTAGGAATTTTGCAACAAAGAGCAGGTAATTGGGAACGTCAAAAAATTTTTGTTAAATAAAGAAAACCAGATATCTCAAGTTAAGGAATTTAGCGCTTTTCTATGTGTGGGAAGATGCTGGGCTCACTGAAATCATTCCTTTGATGTGCACCTCAGCTATCTGGGGCCTGTATTTTCACATCCTGAGTTTCCTCAGGGCTTACCACAGGGAGTGGCTGCAGTCTGATGGCTGCTAGAAGGCAGGTATCTTTTTCAGCCCTGAGTTTTCTCAGGGCTCACCGGCTCTCCTTGGAGGGTTGCAATCATTGGTGACTGTGACATCCTTTGTTTATTGATATGGCAGGAAATATTCCATTTATAAATATTCCATTCCATTTATAAATATTCCATTTATCACCTTGGACACCTAAGAACACCCTTCCTGCCAGGGTGCTGGCTGGGTGCTCTCACACACATTCTTCCTTTCTAGAAGGCAATTTGCTCCTAAATGCACATTCCCTTGCTGGCTCCCAGGACAATCACAAGGACAAGCCCAACCTGGGTGACAGAAGAGCAAGTCACAGGAGGTGTCACAGCTCCTCAACCCAGGGCCCGGTTAGGACACCAGGGACGAACAGATGAGGACGCACTGGGCAACCGTGAAAGGCCAGGTCCAAGACCCAGTAGGCACTTTGGAGATGTGACCATGACATAATGTTACAGAGAGTGGGAAAGGGCCAAACGTAAAATGACCGTGTGGGACCATCCCACGTTTTATGTTAAAATAGACACAGGCTGACCTGTTAACGTAGTAACTCGTGGGATTAAAGTTATTGCTTTTCCTCCTTGTTAAGTTTTCTCTCAATACTTTCCTGTCTTCCAAATCCTCTTTCACGAACATGCTTGACTTTTTAAATCAGAAATAAAAACAAATGCAATGCACTGAAATTGCAGCCTTCCAGTAAAGTCAACTTCTTACGAGAAACAGGAACACTCTCACATCTAACCTGGTCCCAGAGCACCAAGAGCAAGTCATAACATGGGTGGAGCACACATTTTCCAACTGTTGATGGGACCCAACTCAGAAGCTGCCATCCAGTCCAGGGATGGTGGATTTGGGTCATCTGAAAAAGCATGTCATTGCCGGGGACACTATGGAGCTCTCCGCGTGGCTGTCCACCCTCCTGGTGTCCTTAGTCTTGCTGTCACTATTGTGTTCTTGCAGAAAGGTCCTCAAAGCTGGGCTCCTCACAAGTTCAAAACTGCTGCAGCCCCACCAGCACCCTGGCTTCTGGCCTGGCTGCGGGGCATCTCAGAACCTGGTGGGTCTCGCTTGTTGCACTGGCCCGGGCCACCCCTGAGGCCCTCCTAGAAGGCTGTCCCCACACCAAAGCCACCCTGTGGACGCCCTGAAGTCAGCCAGAAGGCTTCTTTACACGCCCAACTGCTTTCTCTAAACACGAGTGGGTGAAGACAGGACCTAAGGGGGGCACCCTGCCTGAAACCTCACATACGTCCCGAGACTTGTAATGAGATGAAGCTCACAGACGTCCCCAGGCCACTGAGGACAGCTGTCCACATGTGGAAGAGCCTGGGCCACCTATGGGACGACCCTCCCCCACACCAGGGTCCCTGGGTCCCCATGCCCACTCCCCGCTGTGACTCAGGCAGACCCTTCCCCTCTGGCCTACAACTTGCATACCGGCTTCAAAACAGAGGTCACAGGCCAGACCGCTCTGAAAGCTCAGGGACTCTGGGACCCTCTGAAGGGCCTCACACAGTAGGGAAGAGCCACACTGCCCAGAGGAATGGCCACAACTTCTGTGACGGCTTCCCCCAGGACTTGGTGGCTTCGGCAACTCTCCTAGTGCTCCTGGTTCAGCCAAGGACACATGGCCGACTGCTGATTCTGCCGTCCGGCTTTATGGAATTCTAGGGACGCTCGACCTTGTCTGCTTTAGTTAATTCACACCCAACCTCACACTGGCTGGAGAGGCGCCGGAAGCTGTGACCCCAGGGAGCCCCACAGGCCCAAGACAGGGTTGGGAAACAGCCTGGAGGGACTGAAGCCACCCGCGCTCTGACTCCCATCCTCCCGCTGGGCCCCCATCTCCTCCTCAGCCACCTCATGGGCACCCCCGCAGGCTCACACGGCAAGAGGCCAGGGCAAGCATCAGAGAGGAGGTGGCCAACCAGGGCTGACAGACTGACACCGGCCAGGCCCAGAGACCGGGGTCCAGGGCTGGGCAAGCACAAGGCAAGCACGCCTGAAATCCCTGGCCCCCTGGACGACGGCGCTCAACCGACCAGAGGGCTACTCCTCCCACCGCAGCCCCACAGGCACACACTTCCCACGGGGGCCAGGCAGGAGATGCTCTGGGAACAGAGTGCCCGGGTCAGGACCGTGGGCGGGTCCCTGGAGAGCTCGGGGCAGCAGCACTTCCACGGGTCCCAGGACGCCACCGGCGGAATGACAGTCGCACACTGTGATGCTCCAAAGCCCCTGTGGGTGGGCGGTAGGCTCCCACTCCTCCCCACAGCTGCACTTCAGTTCCAGACAGAACACAGGCCTCCACAAACAGCCCACGGCAGCCACCACGGCTGCAAAGCAGAGCCCAAGGCGTGGAGGCTGGTGAGCAGTCATGTCTGGGCAGGTGGCTGTGCGGCTGTGACCTTGCGGCCAGGCCCGGGCGCCGGGAGGGCTTCCGGGGCTGAACACCAGTGAACTGTCTCCCAAGCGTGAGGACAGGGCCAAGCAACTGCTCTGGGAGGTACAACTGGGTGCCACATAATCTCTCTTTTATGAGCTTTTCTAAAATTTCCCAAATCGTTTACAGTTAACGTGTCGTTTTCAATAAGAACGTGTGTGCACGTGTGCCATGCGTGGCCCTCCTCCTCCCAGAGGGCACTAGGGCTGGGCTGACACAGCCAGACCCTTGGGTTCTGCTGTCACTTTAGCGCAAAACCAAGTCAGAGGGGGTAGCAGGGGCCACCAGCCACTCCGGTGGGCTTCGCCGAATCCTCTTCTCTTCCCTCCCGTGGGCAGCCTGACATCCTGCCAAGTCCTGTGCGCTTTTCACTTTCCTCACCAGCAGAGAAACCCAGGGTTTGGGTCTTGCCTTCAGAAGCAGACAAGGGGTGCCCAGCAAGAGGAGGAGGAAGCCACCAGAGCTGAGGCTGACCGTGGGGAGCCGTCAGGAAAGCTGGGCTGCAAGCACTCGAGCATGAGAAGGGCTGCTAGAAACACACCTTCCCTCCTCCTGGGCAGGGGCTGTGCATCCCCCAAAGATGCCCATGGAGGGGAGGGGCACACATGCAGTCCTGAGGCCCAGAAGCCGGGGGACACGAAGAGCACCGTGACGCCCACTTCTCCTTTCTTCTTCCCCTGGCCTCCTGAGTCATGCCGCTCCGCCCCCCACTTCTCTCCCCTCCCTTGGTGCCCCCAGCCAGACCCTGCTGGTAAGGAGCCCGCACAGGACTCCCCTTCCCACCATCCCTCATGATCCCTGGATGCCCACACTCTGGGCCTGGCTCTCATCACCAAGGCAACACCCCTCTTGCCTCCGGAGGGGCCCCTCTGACTTGCCCTTTGCCCCCCACCCCCCCAGTGGCTGGGCGGTGCCTCTCTGCTCCTACACCCCCCAGAGTCCACACCCAAGTCCCCCTCCCTTACAGGAACCTGGCTCATAGCTTTGGAAAGACCCCCCCATCTCCTCTCCCTACCCACAAGCACCAAGAATGGCGCCTCCCAAACCTCCGCCAGCCCAGCGTGGCCTCGGCACAGGAGCCAGCACTCTGGTGACCCTGGTCTCCCAAGTGGTCACCAGGCTCGGCTGCAGGAGCCTTCTCCTCTGGAGCCTTGGTGCTGCCAGAGGAGCTCTGGGGGGATGCCTGTGATGCCGGGGAGACACTGAGCCCCAGCTCCGTGCCTCCCTGAGCGGTTTCTTAGCCCCCAGGCACTCCCACCTCCTGAGGGTGGCCCCGTCACAGACCTGGCCCACCACAGCCCTGGCTGAAGGCCAACAAGCAGGGCCCCTGTGCCCCCCCCCACCGAGCCCCACCCCTGCCGGCCACCCAACCCATTGCTCCTGTAGGCACCTCCCCGACGGCAGGGGCTGTGGCGCAGTGGGCGGGGAAGCTGGAGACGCAGGGCCACCAGCCCACCCATGGACTGACCACATGGGCCGAAGACCAGGAGCCCGGGCCATCCTTGTCTGGAAACTGAAAGGTTCAGAGAACAGGTGATGCTTTCATTTCTTCTTCAGTTGAAGGTGATGCCTTTGAAAGAGGAGGCATGGAAGTGAGCCGCTGTGACAATGTGGGTATCACCTCATGGGAGCCCCTCCCTAGAGCAGAGGCTGGGGTGAGGGTGGCAGGCTCGCCCCTGGCCTGGAAGCCCCCGAGGCTGAGAGGCCGAGGTCCAGTAGGAAGAGGGAGAAAGAAGAGGTGGCAGTGGGGCTCCAGGAGGACCGGGCCCGGGGAGATGAGTGGAGCCAGGCTGCAGCTGGGGATGGTGGCCCAGGGGTGACCGAATGTGGATGGTGGCACGGGGAGGAGTCCTGAGCACGTCCGTCTTGCTTCTCACCAAGGGGACGGGGACCAGCCGGGAGGAAAGGCAGCTGGTGCTAAGGAGGTGCACTGAGCTGAGAGAGGGAGGGGGAGAGGGGGAGAGGGAGGGAGAGAGGGGGAGAGGGAGAGAAGGGGAGAGGGGGAGAGAGAGAGAGTGTGTGTGGGGGGTGGGGGGGTGGAGAGGTCAGGAAAAGGAAGAGGATACTTTCTGCAACCACAGATGGGTGATCTTTCCAGAAGCAGTGGAACCCAGCTCATCGACCTGGTGTCCTGTGTAGAAGGACGGGTTCCCGTGGGGACAGACAGGCTGGAGGCTCACCCGGGTGCTGGGTGGCAGGGGCCTTTGCCAGGACTGGGGCTCGTGGGCACACTCGGGTGCTCGGGACGGCATGAGGGAAGCCTGTCCTCCGACGCCCTTCCCCTAGAACTGGGATCAGAGTCCGGGACCACTGACTTCACCCACGGGGTAGGAGAGGCGACGAGCCAGTGGGGGCTGAGGCCCACCCAGGAGGGCTCCCGGTCATACATGGGAAGGTGCGGATAAAACACGGAGACCTGCCACCAGACAGCTGAGCAGGTGCCCTGGGTCAGCGGTGTCCTGTGTTGGGAGGCACCCACCCGCACCTGCTGCGGGGACTCAGCTCGGCCTCACGGCAGCGACACCCCCAGGCCAGGCGGTTGCTGCCCAGCGGGGACATCAGGCCCCCCACTGTCGCCGGTGAAGGGGCCGGGGCAGCAGGAGCAGCTCAGTTCTCCGCCTTTCGAGACCCCACCCACTCCTCACCCTCACTCAGTGCCTCCTTTCACCCCAGGGTGCCCTCACCACACGCTGTGCACAGGGCCCCACAGTGGGAGAGACGCAGGCCTCCCAGTCCCAGGGCAGCTCACAGGGACAGGGCCGCATGGCGCTGGCGTGCAGCACCAAGTCCTCTAGGGACAGAAATGCCAGCCACAGGCAGGGTCTCGGCGGCACTCAGGGGACCGTGAAGAACCCCCCACTGCCCCCCGCCCCAGCACTGTCCAGGCACCCCACAAACACAGCTGCACACGTGGGTCCATGTGGGCCACTGGCCAGGCCAGCCCCCAGCCCTGTCACCTTGACCCGCAGCCCTTCTCTCCCCTCGACGGCCCTGCAGCGGGGGCTGGGACCCCACTGCCCGAGAGCGTGTGACCTCACGTGCCTCCTGGCCGGCCCACTTTGCCCCCCGGTGTGGCCCGGGTCCCATCACTGCCTCCTCGACCACAAGCCTGTGAAAGGCCCGAGAGGAAGCACCTGCCCCAGACCACAGGCCCCAACTCCCCGGCCTGGCCCCAAGCGTCAGGGCACCCAGCCTGCGGCCTCGGGGGCTGGACCTCTGCCCGCCGTGTAGAGGCAGGACCCTGCCCCAGCCTTGGGGTGGCCGGCACTATCCTTCAGGAGCGCAGAGGGGCCCTGGCCCCAGCCCCTCCCACCCCACCCCTGCCGGCCATCCTTCTGGCTCCTTACTGCCCTGGAATCCACTGAGATGTGCTGACAGAAAGGTTCTACTGCTTTTAGGGAAAAAAATCTGTAAGCCTCAGAACCAGGACTCATTCTCCACATTCTCAGGACAGATCCTGTGACCCCGGTTTGGCCTCAGGGAGGAGTGCTGAAGGACAGCCCAGGCCTTCCGGAGCTCTCCCTTCTCACCGGTGGAAACAGGTCCCTCAGCCCAGGCTCCGGAGCAGGGGGTGACCCCCCATGAGCCAGGCCCACATCGGTGGGGCAGGGGCAGGCCACCCCAAATACCGAGCGCCTGGCTGCGGCCAGTTCCCAGCCTGCTCCCAGCACCCCAGCTGGACTTACGGGACACGTCTGCACTATGACCCTGGCCTGAAAATGGGGGCGAGGGCAGTGATGAAGACGCTCAGTAAACCACTCTGCTGACCCCCAGCCCTGGGGCAGGAGTGGGGCGGGTGGACCAGATGTCAGGACAAACCGGGTTCCCCGTGTGCACAGGAGGGAGGGGTGCAAGGCCTGCCTCTGGGGCAGGAGTAACAGGCTCCGACCACGCAGGCACCAGGTACAGCGGGCAGGGAGGCGCCCCTGAGGGGCAACTCTGCCCCCATCCCGGCCTGGGAGCCAAGGTGTCCTCGGGTCATCCGCCCCAGGCTTTGCGAGACTCCATCCTCCACGGGGTCAGCAGGGACCACCGTTGGAGCCCGCAAACCAGAGAGCATCCCATGACCTGGCTGGCCGGCTCTTAACAGCTCTGGGCCGTGTGAGCAAAAAACCCTCCCTGGTCATTTCCTGTGCTTGGAAATCGTACCCTAACACATGAATCCTGGTCGGCATCACTGCGGCCCAGGGTGCTGCCGGCACAGGTAGGCACATGCGAGGGCAGAAGCGCCTTCCCGCTGTGGTCCCCACACAAGGCTGGACCCCACTCACGCCTCCTTGCCTTCCCAAGCAGGTGAGCATCCTGAGGGCAGGGGTGGGGAGGGGCTCAGGTGTCGCTGGGCGTGGCAGGGCAGGGTGAGCCCTTGCAGGTACAAAGCTACAGGAGTGCTGGGTGCGCCGGGCTCAGGGGCCTCTCCACACGGAGGGCCGGTCACTCCAGCCCACACGATCAGGGGAGGAACACAGGTCCTCAGCACGCTCCTCCGGCCGAGCAAACCCCTGGAACAGCCCCTGCCCCACTGGGGCACTCACGAATGTCCTCTGAAATGAGATGCCAGGACAGAGGAAGGACGGCCACGCTGGTGCCCAGGTGCCACCTCAGGATACAGGCCCTCAGCTCTCACACTCCTTCAGTGTCGTCCCCTCAGAACATACGGGAAGCATCTTAATGCCAAACGCACTTACGCGAGGGTGAAAACCTAGCAGGAAAGGGGCACGAACTGTGGTTCCACAGCTGAAAAGCCAGCCTCAAGAGTGCTTTCATGCTTCCCTCTAGGAAACAATTCTCGTATCTGAAAACATAAAACTGTGGCCCAAAAAAGAGAGAAGAAAGGGGGAAAAAATCCGCAGATGGCCCAAAGCTCCTGAGAGCAACTACCCCTGCAAATAAGAGGCGGGATGCTGCTGAGACCAGCAGCCCAGGAAGCCGTCAAACAGCGACTGCCAGTCCTGAGCGGGATCCCCTGGCCACGGGGATGGTGCCCTCTACCTGAAGGGGCCGCTTCCACTGCAAACAAGATCTCTAGCCTTCCGACTGAAGAGGCTGCCAGTCACGAAAGCCATCAGGGAGCTGGGGCCTCCCCGAGGTGGGCACCTCTCCCAACGACGGCCGGCTTCTGGAAGCCCCACCCAGAGCGCCCCGTCCATCCGGGTGGAGTCATCTGGCAGGAATGGCATAGCCACTCATCACCATGAGACGGTAGAGACCAGTGACGCCCAGCAGAGAAGAGGTGGAGGGCGCCACCCCTACTTCTACCCCAGGCCGCGGGCACACCCAGAGCTGCTCTGGGGACGGGGACCTGGGCTGTCACCTCAAGGTTCCAGTTCAGGGACTTCCCTGGTGGCACAGTGGTTAAGAATCCTCCTGCCAACACAGGGGACAAGGGTTCGAGCCCTGGTCTAGGAAGATCCCACAGGCCTCGGAGCAACTAAGCCCCACAAGCTGTGTGCCACAACTACTGACCTGTGCTCTAGAGCCCACAAGCCACGACTACTGAGGCCCGCACACCTAGAGCCCGTGCTCCGCAATGAGAAGCCACTGCAATGAGAAGCCCGCGCACTGCAACGAAGAGTAGCCCCTGCTCACCGCAACTAGGCAAAGCCCGCGCGCAGCAACGAAGACCCAACGCAGCCAAAATTTAATTAATTAAAAAAAAAAAAAAAAAACAAACAAACAAGGTTCCAGTTCAGCAGCTTCTGTCTTTAAAGACTGTGGCCAGGGCCGAGCGGCTGGTACCTGGTAACAAATGAGGCTCACCTGCATGGGCACCACTCCCTAGCCTAAGCAAAGCCTCTGGGCAGCAGGTTTCCATAGCAACAGGCCTTGGGAGCCAGACTGTCTGCACTGCCTTTCTGTGGCCCAGGATGGACGGGCACCTGACAGGCGGGAACTGAGGCTGGGACACAGCTCACCCACATGCAGAGCCACAGGGCAGCTCCAGGAGGCCCTGAGACATGAGCTGGCACCTGCTTCAAAAAAGTAGTTCCGAATCATCTGTTTCTTTCCAAAAGGGAAGTCAGCAAAACTGTCCGTCCATTCTGAAATTCTGCTCCCACAGGTTAGGTTAAACACAGACACACACACCACACACACCCATATACACACATGCACACAACACACATACACCACACACAAACACACACCTCCCAGTGGGTGCCTTACACACACTCTCAGAGGACAGAGGTCAGCATGCCCAACCTGCTACACAGCTGAGAACATGGAGCCAGGCTCCATCTGTTCTCCCTCCAAGGCCAGGCATCCTCAGCAATACTGCACTTTGCCTCTGTTTAAATGACTATGCACAATCAGACAAAAAGGCCTTTCTCTGATAAAAACAAAACACTGAGAGGCTCCTGACCAAGGTTACTAAGACACAGCACACGTGGAGTCAAGCTTCCGTGAGCCCGGGACGAGACGCAGCAACAGCACGGGACTCCAAGTCCAAAGTCCAGATGGTCAGGACTTACAAAGGGCACAGGGCACCGGGCACCAGACAGAACCCCTGACACCCTGCCCCTGGTGACCCCAACAGACCCCTCCGCAGGGAGCTGCTTCCCACGCAGCTACACGCGTGGGGTCGACAGGGAGGCCGGAGTGGGGGTCCAGGGGAAAGCCCTGTCTGTACCGAGGGTAGGGAGCCAAGGGGCCTGCATGCCCCCCGTGAAGATGGGCCCCTGGACACAAACCTGCCGTGCCTCTGCAGACGGCCTCCTGGGTCGGCTCCACTCATGGTAAAATCGGTGAGGTCAGCTTTCTTGCAGACTCACGTGGCACCTCCTCCGTGGGGGCAGGCGCCTCTGCAGGAGCTAATTCACAGGTGGATGGAGCAGGGCAGCCCAAGGCAGCCCCAGGTAAAGGGCAAGGCCTGCCGCCGAGTCTCACCCACAGAGAGGTGCCCCCGTCCTGGCCGGGACCCTCTCAGGCACTCCCACTGAGATGCGACATCCAGCCTAGCCACCACCTACGAGAGCAGTTAGGGCTTAACATCAAACACCAAAGTGTCACCTTGTACCAAGGTGTAAACTAGTTCATACCTTGGCCTCTCAGGAGAACCTGGCATGTGGGGGGGAGAGCGTTGCTTGGGCTCAGACAGACTTCTGGATGCTTGTTATGGGGCTCTGAACATCCTGAGATGAGAGAGGCATCTCCCCAAAGCTCTCGATGGGGTGTCATCAACCTCCAAGTCCACACAATCCTGGGGCAGTGTTTACGCAAGCACTCCCGGGCCGGGACCCTGCCAGCGCCCCAGCCTGCGACCGTGCCAGCTGTCGGCAGTGGGGGCCCTTTGTGCCACCCCCGCCCTGCCATGCCAGGGCCTCTCCACAGTTTAAAAGAAAATGCCCACGAATCACTGCAAGAAACATGCCTCCTGTAAAGGGAATATAAATGTTTATTAAGAAATTCTAGCAACCAGGTCAGGCATCTTGGTATCTTAGTCACTCCAGCTAATTAAAGAAAAAAAAATCAAAATAGAAGCCCATCCTAGAAACATGAGACAACGAGAGCTTCTCTTGCCACAAGTACTTTGAGCCCCGGCTCAGCCGGTTGCCAAGGGGACCCAGTGTTTACCTCTCCCTCTGCTGTGTAGGAGGATGCTGACCTACCAGGAACAGCTAGGCCACTGCCTCTAACACCCCACAGGAAGGGCTGCCAGGGTGTCCCCAGGGGCCCAGAGGACAGAGGAGGAAGCCACAGCCCCACCCCAGACCTCTGCCGGTTGGTCTCCCGGGCTGAGCCAGGCCACAGAACAAAGGAGAGGCGTCTCCAGGCCTCCCCAGCCTCCTGGGCCCTGCTCCCCAGCACACCGACCTTCCCCTGTCCCCTGTCCCCTGTCCCGAGGACTGGAAACCCCTGAGGGCAGGTTAAAAATGTGCTTAGACCCCAGGTGTGAGGAGAGGAGGAGGGAGGGGGGTGGAGGGAGAAGGGGAGGAGGAGGAGGAAGGAAAGGAGGAGGGGGAGGAGGGGGCAGGGAGGAGGAAATGTGAGGAACAGGCTGCACCCTCCACTGGGCAGCCACAGAGCTCAGCTCAGGTCCCTCCGGCCAGCCACAGCCAGACCCCCATGCCAGGCTGCTGGCCCCGATCGGGGGCAGAATGGCCCCAGAACAAGTACCCCACTGAGGCCCGGGAATCCACAACCTCCAGCTCGACTCCAGGGTGCCCACTCCACCCTAAGGTCAGCGCTGCCCCTATAGCCTCAGCTGGACACACGCTGCGCCTTCCTCCTGGCTCCTGCAGGGCAAGCCTCAGCATGACAACCCCCCTGCCTGCCGCAGCAGGAGCCACCTGGCCAGAGGCCTCCCGACCGGGCTTCCTTCCACAGAAACAACTGTCCTGAGCTTTGGTACGCATGCTCGCACACACACACGTGCACACACGTGTCTGCCTCCCGAGGCCCCGTGCAGTGCTGAACACGTGACGGGAGGAGCTGAATATGGGAAGGAGTTAAAACACTTGGTTCATAAGTCAGGGAGACGATCAGGGAAAGGGAGAGAAAGGGTAACGTTTTCCAAAGGCTAAAGTGAGTGAACTTAAGACTGATGCAACCTGTCCAAAGCAGGATGCTAGCACGGAACACCCAGCCCAGTATCAGGGAAGGACAGCTTCAAATCAGCACCTGTAAGAAGCCAAGGCTGAATTTCCTGCAAACCCCAGAGGCCTGACAGTAACTTAGGGCAACCACCCTGATCGCCAACACAACAGCACGAGGCCTATGCTGTGAACGCTCAGGGCCCCATCTCGAAGAGGGCTCGGAGAAAATGCTTAAAGACATTTCATCATCATAAAAGATGGCATCCGGCAAAGGCCCTCAGACTCTCCCGGGGGAATACCCCCGGTGCCTTAGGCCAAGCAACAAGGCAACTTTATTTTTGAAAAGTTTTTGGCCGTGCCGCACAGCATGCGGGATCTTAGTTCCCCAACCAGGGATCGAACCCCTGTCCCCTGCAGTGGAAGTGCAGAGCCCTAACCACTGGACTGCCAGGGAATGCCCAAGGCAACTTTTGAAAACAGGATTTGCCATGCAAGCCGCCCAGAGAGGGCACTCTGGAAAAGACAAGGAAACCTGGGGAACCACCCTTGGCACCCAGGGCGGGCTGCAGGAGCTGGAGTCCCTGGGGGCCTCCTAACACCACCACGCCTGTGCTCAGTGGCAAAAATGGCAACTGATGAACAAACACGGGGAAATCCTTCCAGAGTGGGACTCGGGCGAGACCTCAGTGATGGGTGGAGGGGACCTGTGGATGGCATCTACCCCGCCTGAGCCCCGCTGCCCTGCCGTGCTCACTCAGCATGCCCAGTGGGAGAGGACCACCCACGACCAGTGGGCAAACCAGAGTGGCCGGTTGGGGATGGAGGACAATGGGCAGAAGTTAGGGAAGCACGTGGGGCTCCTAAGTAGCCAGACTGCCCATCACTCGGTGATAGTATCAGTGGCAACTACTTGACTCGTTCACACTCACTGTCCCTCCTCCAGTGAAAACCCGTGAGGTTTGTTGCTGATAAGGGAGCACCCACGGTGCTAACCCCCCACCTCCCAGACCCTCTCCCTGATCTCAGACTTGGTTTTGAGCAACTCAGCCAGCCAAAGGCCCAGGCAAAACACCACTCCCCACCAAGGACACGCCTGGGCCCCTGGGGCCCCGCTCCGCCCCTCCTAGCGGGCTGAGTGCTGCGGCTTGTGTGCGCCTTTTCTGGTTCCTCTCTTTCCCAACACTTTCTTGCAAAAACCTCTATTTTCGATCTGCCATTAACTTTAGCTTCTTCCTCTGGCCCCCAAACAAGTTCTTTATCCTTTTTTTTTTTTTTTTAGTGAGCATTTATACAAGAAAAAAGAGTTAAAAACAGGTGAAAAGCTCAGAGAAGGAATTTACAGGAGGAGGAAATTCCTGTACTGCTCCCACTGGAGGAGAATGACCTTGGGTCAACTTAACCCAAGGGCATGAGGAACCCCATACCGGGCCCCAGGTCCCTGCCTGGCTGCCCAGCCGGCACCCTGCTGGGGCCCCGCCCTGGGTGGGGGCAGGAAGCCCCCTGAGCTCCTGAGACCGCTTCACCCTCTTCCACACCTGAGCTTCCTTCCCACTGGCCACGTTTGCAGGACAAAGGCCCGCGCCAGAAGCCCGTTCCGAGGCAGGAGCCTGACACAGGCAGAGCCACGCGCTCTCTGGTGAGTGACTGCCAACTTGCAAAGCTCTCCCACCACGCGCCCTGGGCTCTGGCTCCAGGAGCCAGGCCTGGGCCCTGTGCTCGGGGACCACGGGCCGCCCATCTGTGCAGGCAGGCCACGTCCCTGTGGCAGCAGCGCAGGGACATTTAAACTGAGGCGTCAAGTCTCAGCACTTTTCCGAACAGGTCACCTTGGGACAGACTGGCCAATGGCCACGGAGTGCGGCCAAGTTCCTGGTTAGCGAGGGTTTTTTGCGTGATGAACTTCAAAAAAGGAGAACAATAAACAGATCCCCACCTCCACCCCCTGCACACACATCACAGTAAAAATCTGGAGCGTGCCCTGTGCTGTGCGTTCAGAACGATGTCAGCGCAGACGCCGCTCTGGGCCAGGCTGCCCGCACCACGCACAGGAGGCCCATGGTGAACGGGGAGGATGCCCCAGCCCACCCGGCTCAGCAGGGGACCGGGAGCTGGTGGAGGACACGGCAGAGCCCAGCCACCAGAGGAGCGAGGGGACACAGCCCCCTCACTGCAGGGCCTCTACGCTGCGGGGGAGGGTGGGCCCCAACGTGTAAAACTGACCATGGAACTTGGAGTCATGGGTTCCACAGAAACACGCTCCAGCCTTGGATGCTCAGGTCAGCCACAACGGACAGGGTACCGCGCGCGCGCGCGCGTGTGTGTGTGTGTGTGTGTGTGTGTGTGTGGCAGAACTCGGGGTTGGGTGAGGAGTCCTTATGTCTAACGTTAAGTGCCTCGTGTCAAATCACTGCCTGCAGGGTAAAAAGTTAGAGTTCCAGCCTCCATTGTATTGGCCCAGGGCAGTGGCCAAGGCCTTCTGAGCCCAGCGCTCAGCTCTGGGGGCCTCTGTCCCCAGTGCCCCATCCCAGTCACACTGCAGCAGCTGCCTCTGACCCACCAAGCTAGGCGAACACTCAGAAGTTTGTTCCCATCTTGACGGGACATTGACTTCTCAAGAAAATAACCCCATTTGGGGCTAAGAAAGGATAGGAAAACAGGCTCAGGTGTATGGACTTAGATCCGTATTTGGGTTTTTTCTGGAAAGCATGTTGAGACCCACCAGGAAATTATGTGTGTCACCGGCTGCAGGCCCCGCGCGCCCAGGCCTGGGAGACAGGTCACCAGTAGGCACAGAGCCGAGGTGTGGGTGGGCTGAAGGAGAAGAACATGCCCACGAACACCTCCTGAGCTGCTCCAAATACCATCTGGAAACATCTGATTCAACGTAAAATCAGGGGATCTGGTTTGTTTGGGGGAAGGAGCTCCTAAGACTCTCTTGAGCTGCCCTTTTACTTTAAAAAGACTTCCAACAACAAACCTGAAAAACCCAGCACCTGTCCAGTCAAGGACACTGGACGATGAACAGAAGCCTGGCAGGTGGACTGGGCAGAAGGGGCTGAATAAAGGTGAGCAGATGGCGCCCCAGCACGGTACCTGGCTCCGCGAAGGACCAGCAGCACCCTGGCCCTCTGGGAAGCCACGGTCTCAGAGTGTCACTTATTGTCAAGAAGAGAACAGCCCTGTACGGCGGAGAAGCCTGGCAGACACCCCTTCACCCGCGATCCAGCACTGTAGTGCACAGAGGGCCCAGCATCACCTGCGTTGTAGTTTTGACCAAAGATTGTTTAAAGTGGATCTAATCACGAGGAAACAAGACCAATGCAGATTGTGGGATCGTTCTATAAGATAACTGGCTTGGATCCCTAAAATGCCAATGCACCAAAGACCAAAAGATGAGGGGGGCACATTAGTGTCCCTTAGTGTCAGATTGAGGGACACTAAAGAATTAGGACCACCAAATGCAATGTGTGATTAACCGCATCCCGGCTCCCGTATGGGCCACCTGGGAGGGTCACTAGGGAAACTGAATATGGACTGTATGTTAGATAATGTGTAATATTTAGAGAGATGAGAGGCAGGGGAGGGAAAAAACATAATATTTAGAGAGAGAAGGTGGGAAAGAGGGAAGAAAGGATTTTTTTAAAGTGTGACAGAATATTAACTAATGACTTGAGGAGTATTTGAATATTCATCGTACAGTCCCTTAATGTTTCAGAAGTAATGAGAATTTGTGGGGGAAACGGTGTGCGAGGGACACTTGGGCTTCTAACACCCTGAGGCCCTGCTCATCCACCGTCCCCTGGAACCCGGTGGAGACGGGCACGCGGGCACACCCACACCCCGAAGCGGGGAGCCTCCACCCTCATCTGCTGTGCAACCTCCAGCATATTTCTTAACCCGTCTGAGCCTGAGTGTCCTTATCTAAAAACTAGTAATAATTACAGTGCATGTTCCATAGGGTCCTTGTGAAGATGAGACAGTGTACTGGAAAGTACTGCAAACGGAAGGCCCAGCCCCTGGTGAGCCGCGCGGATGTGCAGGACACAGCGTGAGCACTGAGTGTGTCATTCTACAAGTTTTTGTTTTAAAAACTATTTTCACTGCCTTCTTAGGGCACAAACCAGACACACCTTAACAGTGCCCTGAGAGCTCCAGATCTCTGTTGGGAAGGTCAGGTGTCACGGAGCGCAGGCCCCGGGGACGGCAGGGAGGACCTCGCAGCCTCTGCAGATGCCCTGCATCTGCTCTAGTGCTGTGGGGTTTTGTGGGGTTTCTCAAGTTATATATTTAAACACACATGCTTGCGTGTGAATAACCCTTTGGTTTGCTTCCTCCCTTGCTTTTAGGCACCAGCAACGTATCTCACCCTTGCCCTTTTGATATGCCACGTCTAGGAATCAAACAACCACCGGGATTCAGGATTCAGCCTGTCCCAGCAGGCAGGCCCTGAGAGCATGTGGGCCGCCACGAGTGGACTCAGCAGCACCTTCTCTGAAGGGGCAGGGCCCCCAACCCTGTTGGTTCCAGAGGCTTGAAGCCACACACACTGGGCCTCTGGCTAAGTGAAGCGTGGTCCTATCAGATGCTCACACAGGAGGGAGGGCCTCAAATCTGCTTTCAGCCAGGGGAGGGGGGAGCAAATGGCATCATATCGGTGCCCCCCACCCCCGCCCAGTGCAGGCCGTGCCAGCAGGCCCCCGGAGGCACACCTCACTGCGGCAGGGGCTGCAGGTCTCTGGGTAAGCTGAGTCAGGACGGCAGGACAGCCGGTCGTGAGGGATGCGAGAGTAACAATGGTTTTGTTGGGTTTGTTTCAAATGTTCTCAATATGATGCTTTCACGTGTACAAAAGGAGAACTGGGAGAAGTTTAAAAAAAAAAAAAAAAAGTCAGCCAGAGACACAGCAGGAAACTTAGCACTGGGGAGACCAAGATCTGTCAGCCTGTTTCCTTTCAAAACATAATGTGTCCTTTAAATCAACATAGTAGCTCTACAACATATTTAAACACCGCCTATGCCTCCATCACCACCACCACCAGGTCTCAATCCCACACGAATGCCAGCTGGACACCAAGACACGCACCAGAGTCTACTGCTGCATGGCTTCTAACAGCAAACAAACAAGAAAAGCAGCGCAGCTGTGCTTCCAGCAGGTAAGAGACTGGGTAAGCGACAGTACAGCCACACAGCCGCACCCTGGAGTACTATGCAGCCAGGGAAAAAAACGAAGCTGCCTCACTGAGCAAACACACAGGACAAAAGCCTTGGTGGAATGTGTTTGGTGGATCCTACATGTGTTTTTTGTTTTGTTTTGTTCTGTTTTGCGGTTCGCGGGCTTCTCACTGTTGTGGCCTCTCCTGCTGCAGAGCAAAGGCTCCGGATGCACAGCCTCAGCGGCCATGGCTCACGGGCCTAGCCGCTTTGCTGCATGTGGGATCCTCCCGGACCGGGGCACGAACCTGTGTCCTCTGCATCGGCAGGCGGACTCTCAACCACTGCACCACCAGGGAAGCCCTACATGTGTGTTTTTAAATCACCTACTCCATGGATGCACGTGCTTGTGCGTATACACAAAAATCCATTAAAAGGGTCTGGAAAGGGACGCACCAGTAAAGGGCAGCAGTGGTTAGCTGGGGGAGGAGAGGGTTGCACATTCTGTCTACACACTTCTGCACTGTTTGAAGAGTTTCACAACTAGGCCCACTGGCAGCCTGGGACTGTGGGCGAGCAGGGGCGGGAGCTGCTGGCCTGGCCATGTCCTAGACAAAGTGCTGGCCCCCTGCCAGCTTGGTTTGCTCTGGGCGAAGGAGATCCCGGCCAGCCACCCTCCACTCTTGACAGGCTGCCTTTCCAACGCAGCTGCCCAGGGGAGCACCTGCCAGGAGTCCGGGGGGTGGCGGGGGCAGTGTGCTTGGAAACCATGTTCTAAAGCCAGAGCTTGGGTTGGGGGAGGGGACCTAAATCCTTGCCCCAGTAATCTCACTGGGGATCGAATCCCTCGTTCAGTGGGTCAGGGTAAATTTCAAACAAATCCTGCCCCAAATTATCACAGGAAATGGCTGAGACAGTGAAGTCTCACTCTACTTTCCACCCCACCCCACACAGGGCCAGGTGGCTAGGAACATCTCTCTGGGGCTGCAGGAGGGAGGGGCTGTGTCCAGCACAGTGCCCACCTTCCTGGCCAGGCCCCCAGAGCTGCTGAGATGGGCCCAGCCCAGGGTGCAAGGAGAGGTTTTGGCTACTAGCGCTGGAGGGAAAACAGGGCACAGAGGCATTCTGAAAACAATCCTTTGTGGGAACAAATAGGTAGGAATGTATTTGTGATATGTCTGCCTAGAAAGACGGGGGCCACTCTGCTTGGTGCTCACCAAGCACCCCCTGCCCCCCGCCCCATCCTGGACAACAAGCAGGAACCTCCTCCAATATGTGCAACCTGGCCAGCTGCTGGGGGCGGGTGGGGAGTCTGCCCCCAGAGGGATCCAGAGCTTCCCTTCTCTAAGTCCTTGAATTTTCAAATCAAAGCCCTTCAGCCACGAAGAAAATCTGTTCCTGGTCTAGGCAGTTCCCAAACCGAGTCTTAGCAAACCTCCCAGGTCTGGGCTGGGAAGCTACGATCAAGCAAATAACAAGGGGCTCAAGTTGCAAAGACATTTGTGTCTCTGTTTTGTTTTATCATGAGTTTGCTATAACATCAACAGTTACCTAAATGTGACAGAGGGTCATGAGTTCCTAAGATGACCATTGGGGGACCACATGGCCACAGAGCTAACCAGGACAAGCAGCAGCTCTTTGCGTGCAGTCGGTTAGGGGTGGGGGTGGGAGATTAGAGCAGAGCCAGGAAGCCCAAGTTCCCCCAGAGTCAAAGATGCCCCTAGGGGACTTCCCTAGCAGCCCAGAGGTTAAGACTTCACCTTCCAATGCAGGGGCTGAGAGTTCAATTCCTGGTTGGGGAGCTAAGATCCCACATGCTCCGCAGCCAAAATACCAAAACATAGAACAGAAACAATATTGTAACAAATTCAATAAAGACTTTTAAAATGGTCCACATCAAAAAAAAAAAGATGACCCTAGGAACTCCCAAAGGAATTTCACGTACACACACCCTCGTTTCCCGCAAACCTTCCAGGTGGTCAAGGGAGACATCACCAAGCTGCAGGGAGACCTGGGGACCAGTCCCTGGTCACAAAACTAGGCAGAGCAAGGTGCCAACTGCCTCCTTGGCTAAAGGTCATTGTGGTATTCACTCCCCACCATACAATCGCTATGGGGGTAGGGGTGTCCCTAATGAAAGGCCTGGCATGACCTGAGCCACTGCCTGCAGAGACCACCCCTCCCACCACAGAACACTCTGGGAGCCCACAAACCAGGGTCTGTTGCTCGAGTCTTCCCAGGATCACCTCTCGGTCACCCCCTGCAGCCAACTTGCCTTTCCGCTCCCTTCTGTGGGCTACCTCTGTCCCCTCTATGAACACCAGTGACTTATGCTCTGCACACCTGGGCTCAGCCTGGAAATGGGCTTCCTGGAGGAGCCCTGGACCAGAGATAGATTCTTGGTTCATAAGCAGATTCACCTGGGCAACCCCTTAAACTGCAGTCAGCATCTGGGACCTGGAAATCTGCATTTCCGAGGGCCCCAAGGGAACCCTGTGTACTCCTGACTTGGAGGTCTGCAACTGCTCTGGAGGTAGAGCTCCGAGTTTCTGCACACCTGGAGGTTGGGGCCGGCTTCCTGCTCTAAGAACAGACATAGCACTTTGCAGGCAAAGTATGGATCCATCCTCTTCTGGCTGCCTTGGGCTTCCAGGCACCCCAGAGAGGCTGGCTTCCACCCCACTGCGAAGACGCGGGTTCCCAGCACCCCTGACCCAAGCATCTAGCCATCCTGCCCTGTGCTGCGCAGGGCACATGGACCCTGGACCAGGGGGGCTGAGGCAACCCGGAAGGCATCCCCCGGCAGAGGCCTGGGCGAGCCCCGCCCCGGGCCAGTCCCTCTGCAATTCGCGAAGCTGGCTACCGGGTGCTGCCGGGTGGAAGGCCACAGTAAAAGAGGCTACAGAAAGGTTTTCCAATCAAGTTCCCTACCCAGTACTGGCCTCGCCTCAACGGGGTACTCAACCCTAGCCGCACCCCAAACGCTGGCCCCGCCCGGGTACTTGGGGTCCACCTGGCTCCAAACCTAGCTTCGCCCCTCCCCCACGACCACACCCACTCTTGCAGTAACGTCCCCACCCCCCTCATGAGTCCACACAGCCCGAACTCTGACTCAGACAGCCTAGAAACGGCCCGCCTTCACCCGCGACCCCACCACCTGCCACGTGGTCTGAGCGGCCACAGCGTGGGACCAGAAATGCGGGGACAGCCTCGGGGGGAAGAGGTCGTGAGATCCGCGGTACCTGACACCCGCAGACCTCGGGCCGACTCAGTTCCAAATGTACCGGGAGAAAGCCTTTCAGCTCTAGGTTCTTGAAGACTACTGCGGTTTTTAAATCAGTCATGTAATCAGTTTGTGAGTTGTTTTACAAATGAGAAAACTAAACCTTTGATCACGAAGTTAATAGTATAAAGGCTTAAAAACTGTCTCAAAGGTGGAATACCAAAGTGTCCAGAAGAGTTCGCGTGAGCTCAGATGAAATACACAATCCTTTAAACCAAACTGGGAAAGAAAGGTTGTTTAACCATTAAAAGGTTGTCTCCACTTTTGTATTTAAAAAACAAAAAACCACAGAGGAATCAACAACAAAGTCCCGGACTCGCGCGAAGGGAAATGCTGCCCTGGGGTCGGGGGCGGGCGGCGGTCCGCGGATCCCAGGCTGCCGGCTCCGGCCGCCCGCCCCCGTGCAGGTGCTGCCTGCCCGCATCCGGCCCCGGCAGGTGAGAGCACGGCGGGGAGGAGGGCGGCGCAGACCCACGGGCAGGAGGCAGGGCGCTCCTTTCGGGAGAAAGCGCAGCGGGCCCCAAGAGTCACTCGGGGCCGGCGCGCCCCCGCCGGCCGGATGGGCGGGGCTCCCACAAAGAGCCGCGGGAGAGGACCCGGGACCGCCCCCCGCGTCGGCCGCCGCTGGCTCTGGTTTCGACAAATTAAACCTTAGAGCGCTGGAAAAATTACAGGAAGAGGAGAGCGAAGAATGTGCCGAGTGGCTGGAGGCAGCCCTGTCCCCGCATGAACTCCGCCCGCCGCGCGCCCGGGCCGGCCCCTCCCCACCCGAGCGCGCGCCCGGCCGGCGGGGGAGGGGCCGGGAGAGGACACCCTTCCCCCGCAGCTCCCGGGCCGCCCACCTCCCCCGGCGGCAACCTCGGCCCCCACCCAGCTAGCCGGCACCTGCCCGTGCGCCCCCCGGCCTGGGCGGGGTCCCCGCCCCCGGCCCCGGCCCTGATGACGATAATCGCCCCCGCGGCCCCGCCCGAGCGCGCCCGGGGAGGGGGCGTGCCCGGCGGGGGCGCGGTCGCCGGGCGGGCGCCGGCTCCCAATGTCTGGACCCGCCTCGCGCGGTGCGCGGGGTGTCGCCCGCAGCCCCAAGCGGCTGGGAAAGGGGCGAGGCTCCTACCGTTCCCCGCCCGACCTCCCCTCGCTACCCGCCGGCGGCTCCGGGGGCGTGGCTGCACAACTCGCACTGGCCCCGGGCCGCCCCACTGACCTGTGTGAGTTCTCAGGTGCGCCTTGAGGTGCGAGGATTTCCCGTAAACTTTCTCGCAGCCCGCGTAGTGGCACTTGTGCTTTCTCTGCGGGGACTCGAGGTCGGCGCGACTTCGACCCCGCCGGCCCCTTTGTCTGAGGCCGGGCTCGCCGCTCCCCGCGGGCCCCGGCTCTCGTTCCGGCTCCAGCCCCGCCTCGGGCTCGGGCTCGGGCTCGCTCCACGCCGGGCTGAGGGGCGCGGCCGCCGCGCCACCGGTGCCGGGGGAGGCGGGCTCGGGGGCGGGTGGTGGCGCGGGCGGCAGGCGGCAGGGGGTCCTCGCCTTCCGGGCCGCGGCGCCCTCTCTGCGCTCCGCGGGGGCGGGCGCCGGCGCTTGTTGGTTAAGGTCCGCCAGGATCCGCGCCACTACGAAGAGCGAGGCGCTGTCCTTGCCGTCGCGGCGCTCTTCGACGCGGGGCAGCGTGGCGGCGACAGCGGCCGCGCCCTCGGGTCCGGGCTGCGGCCCCTCCCGCGGCCCGTGAACGACCGCGCGGCTCGACATGGACACGAGGCACTCGGCGGCGAAGTGGTCCACATAGGCGGCGGCTGCCATGCTGCGGGCTCCGGCCGGCGGGCGGACGGCACTGCTGGTCGTTGCGAGTCGTCAGCGGCGCATCCGCACCCACGGCCTCCGGAGAGCTGGCGGGGGGCGGGGGCGCGGCGCGCCCTCTCCGCGGGCTGGGCTGGGCGCGCAACCGCCTCTGCCGTCACCCGCGCGGCTCCGCGTCTGCGAGGCGCCCGCCTGGCTGGGCACCGAAGAGTGAGCGCATGGGGGGCGCGGGCCAGTGGGGTCTCCGCGGGGCGTCAGGGGAGGCCTGTCCTAAGGATGCCGAGTGGCGACGTTAGGGACGACCGCGCCAGGTCGCGGCCGCAGCCTCGCCGCGCATTGTGGCAGGCGGGACAGCCACCGCGCGCGCCGCGGCTCGGTGTGGGCGGCCCGGCCCCGGGGGTGGGCGGGGCCGGGGCCACATCTGGACCCGACGTCAGCCCCCAGCCACATCCTGGCGGCGCAGGTTACAGGCGGCGGCGGCGGCAGCGGGGAGCTGCGCACGCGGAGGGGGCGGGGATCCCGGAGCGCGCATCGGCGGGATGGCGCGGTCACGCGCCCACTCCTGTGGAGGAGGCGTGGCCGAGGACAAAGGCGGACGCCATTGGTCCGCGGGTTCACGGCAGGGCCAATCCGTACAGAGAGAGGCGCCCACCCGGCCTCGGGGCGTGCGCGTGCCAATGGGCGTGCCCCCTTGGCCGGCGGGAGGAGGGGCGGAAATTGGAGCCCGGAGCCGGGCACGCTGACGCACGACGTCCGAGGGCGGCGGGCTGGGGCGGGGCCGCGCCCCCTCCCTTCCGCGGCGGGGACCCCGCGGGGTATTTTCCTGTCGGAGCTTTTGTACCGTGACAGCCTTGAACCCCGGCGCGGAGACTAGTGCTCTGAAGGGCGCCCCTTTGTCCCTCCAGCCCCGCCTGTGCTGGGCGCGGCGGAGAGCTCGCCCTGCGGGGCTCGCCTCCGCTTCTCCCTTTTCTCTCCGGAGTGAGGTGCCCGGCGAGGAGGCGTGTCCGCTCCAGCCGGCGCGGAACAACCCCGCCGAAGCCGGGTTCTTGGGCGGCCTCGCCGCGAGAAAGACCGCACGCCCGCTGCACGCTCCTCCCCTGCTGAGTCCGGCGCTCGGCCCTGCCCGGCCGGGAGCGGGGTCTCGGGCGGGGAGGGGCCACTCCCGCCGGAGGAACCCGGAGCTCCCCCACCGTCCGGCGGCCGGGGGTCGAGCCGCGCCGAGCTGCCCTTGAGCCCGGGTCATCCGGAGCCCGACTGGCCCCAAGCTGGTGGTTAGCCTGGCAGTGTGGGTGATGTGTCCACCGCGTCTTGTGTTCGCAGGAGTGAACTACGTGCCGGGGCGTCGGCGCCGCCGCTTAGGGAACGCAGGGCCCCTTCCTCCGCCTCCCCTCCCCAGGCCCGCTGCCAACTTCTCCCGGCTGCCCCTCTCCCACCTCGGCCGGGGAGGCTTCAAAAGCCACCGGCTGCGAGGGCCCCGCCCACCGCGCCCCACCCACCCACTGTCGGGCCTGGCGGGGGAAATGCTCCCTGCCCCGCTCCGCCCACTTGCCCTTGGCCCTCACCGGCGCCCTCACCCTCACTCTCTCTAGGCCCTCCCCCCCGCCGTTCTGCTACAGGCCTAGGCCATCATCATAGAGGGTAGAGGCCGGAACCGATCGCAGCAAGCCCCTGACCCGGAGAGACTGGCCGGCGTCTGCAGCTCTTAATGGACGTTCAAACATGTCAGCTGCCCGCGGGGAGCCTGGAGAGGGAGGGCAGCCCAGGCACTGGATCCCTGCGGACCGGAGAAGAGGGGTGGGTGGGACAAAGTCATTCTGCGCACAAAATTAATAGCAGCCATTCTCACAGAATTAATTTGGGGCCTGGGTAGAAAAATCTCTCCAGGTCACTAAGGAGGAACGGAGACAGGCATTCTGCGTTGCATGTCATGGTGACCTGTAAACTGGTGTGGACGTTTGGGCGCCCTGGGTATCTGTGACTAAAACCCTAAAGTTCCCTCTCCCTGGTGGAGTCCGTGCTCCCCCGGGAAGACCACACAGCATGCTATTCGCGGCGGGGGGGGGGGTGCTCTGTACCAGCCAGCTGGGTCAGGTTCCTCTAAGACGGTCTCCTATTGGCAGGAAGTAGTCATTCTTCTCCCAGGCAGATTGTGTTGATGACATTTAAGAGATCTGTGTTCTGACCAAATAATGATTCAGAATATTCCAGCAGTCTCACCACATGTCACAATCAGTCACTTCATTAAGGATGGAGCTGGCCCTAGCTGACTTACCAGCCACCCACCCCCTCCCCCTCCCTCTCCAGCCAGCAGTATTCTGCCCAGTCTTCAAGGTACCACATCTCCCCACTTTCTCCATGATCCCTCGGGACACCCCAGCCTGCACACACCTAGGAGTAGGCACCCTTCTAGGCATTGGGCTTTGACCATGGACAAGACACCTGCCCTGGGTGAGGGGAGGCAAGCCTGGGTCAAGGGTCGTCTGCACTAACACATACCCCAGCCCCATCCACAGCCCGAAACAGCCCACAGGCCTCCGCATGGATGCAGCCTCCCTGAGGATTTTGGCTGTGCCCCCGTGGCATTCTGGAGGCAAAACTCAGCCCCTTGGTTTATTTCTCAGGCCTTTAATGATTGTTCATGGGGACTTCCCTGGTGGTCCAGTGGTTAAGACTCCACGCTTCCAATGCAGGGGGCCCAGGTTCGATATCTGGTCAGGGATCTAGATCCCACATGCATGCCGCAACTAAGACCCGGTGCAACCAAATAAATGAATAAATGTTTTACAAAATAAAATAAATAAATAAATAAACAAATGATTGTTTATGGAAGAGGCCCCAGGACCCAGCAGACTACCCCAATCCCACATGGGAATATCTTCCAGATACATATAGTTGTCTTCCCCAGAGGAAAATCTCACCATAGCCACCGGCCCATGCTTTCCTTGCTTAAGAGGATTTTGACAGAGGTGGCTTCTGTATGTATGAGATGGGTGAGGATCTAGTGTCAGATGGAAGGAACAGGATAAACAAAAGCAGGGTAGGGAGGATCAGCCCAGAGAAAGTGGATGGGGATGTGTCTGGAGTGAAGAGGCTGGACTGGAAAGGGGCTGAGGTTTCCGCTGGAGGTGGTGGATTGATGGTATGTGTTGACTCTGACTTTTGGAGCCTCCTGACACAGCAGTAAGTTTGCTTTGCTCTAAGGCAGAAATTGGCAAGAATGGGGCAAGCAAGGGAAGAAGTAACTGCAACACGGTTGTTGAAGCTAAAATACTTAGCAGGCCTGAGAAAATGAAATCTTGAAATGGTAGCCAGGAAGGAAAGCCAAGAACAAACTCTGGAGTCCCCAGAAGGTTCACCAATGGATGGCAATAGGCACCTCTGGATGCGGGTGTGAATGGGGGCTAAGCTAATAACTGGCATAAAGTCTGCTTAAGAAGCACCCAGATGCCCAGATCCTCTCACCATATCTGTGCTGCCTTCCCCATCCTGATAAAAGACTGGATGTCTGTCATCTAAAGAAGGTAAAAGGGCACATCTTGGGCTGAGAGATACCATTCACAATTAAGGGCAGAGGTGCCATAGTAGGAACAGAGCGGTTAAATGAACCTATAAGTGTTAGATGCTGAGACCATGCCCCATCCCCTCTTCTGGGTTTTCAGATTGCCCGCAGCCAGGAGGCTGAAAGGGTCTTTCCTGGGGCATTAGACCAGGCTGAGGGGAACACCTAAACTTTCTGACACCTGTGGTTACCCAAGGGAGCAGCCAGACCACCCTAGAGGGAAGGGCGCAAGTAATGAGCCCCCACGTGTGCAGAGCTTCTAATTGGGGTTTCACAGGCAGCCGAAGCTGACCCAGCATCTCAGGAAAGCCTGCGTCATGAAGCTTAAAGCCCCAATAGATTTTTAAAAAGCAACTTGGAGGAAACAGAGACTGCAGAGAGAAGTACATGGCAAAGTAGTCATCAATAATGTCATCAGAGAAAATATGGCAACCCATGAAGGGAGGCCACATATAAAGAAGCATTCGGAGAACAAGCAAAAAGTGTTCTTGGAAATTTAAAGTAGCAGAAATGAAAACAAAACAAAACAAAAAAAAAAACACCTCCAGAGAGGGATTGGAAGATAAAGTTGAGGAAATCTCTATGAAAGCAGAACAAAAGGAACCCCAAAAATGGGAAATAGGAGAGAAAAAAATAAAGGGGGACCATCCAGAAAGTCCATCGATCAAATAATAGGAACCCCAAAAGAGTGACCAGAGAAACACGGGTAGCGGGGGGGGTGGAAGTGGGGGGAATCATCATTTAATTCATCCTTAAAAAAATCTCTGAAACTCAGGAGCATGCACTGAAAGGGCCCATAGGGAGCTCAACGGGAAAAAATAGTTCTACCCCAAGGCACATCACTGTTGAAGTTCAGAATAATGGAGACCAAAGTGTCCTGACATTAGAAGTAGGTCACAGAGAGACGGTCAGGAGCCAGAAGGTGAGAGGCAAAGCCTTGAGAATCTAAAGGAAAATTATTCTCCAGTCTTTACCCAGTGAAAATATAAACCAAGTACTTTGAGATGAATGAGATCTCAAAATTTTTACCCATGGGTTCTTTCTCATGGTAGGATGCTACCAGAGATAATTCTTCACCAAAATAAAGAAGCCAACCGAAAAAGAGGGAGGCATGTGATCCAGGAAGGAGGCATTCAATGCAGAAGGGAGGGGAGGGGTGCAGAGAGCCACCAGGCCAGGCTGGAGCAGGTCAAATGCTCCCTGGACACTTCTTCAGAAGGTGAAATAGACAGGATCCCCGTATCCATCAGGAGAAGCTGGGCCCAAAGTACAAACCACCTGCAAATCTCAAAGTTTTTTTCTGGCCGTGCTACACGTCCATCGTGAGTTGCCTGGGGACACCCAGGTTGATGGAGCAGCCTCTGTCTAGAACATGCTGGTTGCCATGGTAGAGGGACCCAGAGGTGTCCCTCATGCCTTCTTTCACACAAGATACACTGTCCCCCTCCCCAGGTGGGAAAACTTTTAAATCCTGACCTAGGGGCCAGAGACAGGGAAATCAGTGATGAGAAGGAAAACAGGGATGCGAGGCCAAGGGAGGTAGAGATCCAGGACCTCTGTAGGCGGTTCCACCCCACTCCCAGTTCCAATACACAATCTCAACATTCAGTGATGGAAAGGGACAGAATGACACAACAAACAGCCCAAATCAGAAAGGGGAGGAGGGGGAAATCCCAGCAGACAGTGTCCATTAGCAATCCTGAGACCCTGCTGGGCAGATTTTGCCCCTCATCCTGGAGTGACTGGGTGAATAGTCCCAGTCCCGCTCCCTGGGAGTCCCGGCCACCCAATTGTTCTACGGGCCCTGCTCCACCTTGCGGGGTTCCTCCTCCACCATCATCCTCCTTGGCTGCATGTTGTGGGAGAGGGGCAATGGGAATATGCCCTCCTTGGAGGCTGAGCAGTTTCCCCAGCCCGCTTTCAGCCTGTAGAAGGTTAGAGATGAAGGGTCATCTTAAGTTCCAGCCACAAACTGTATTAGTGCTTGTACATGGTTTCTTTTGCCCTACTAGTTCTTCAAAACTCTAGTTAATGTCTTACCTAATCTTTTCGATTCCAGCTTGCTTCATTGTCAATGGCCACTCTCAACGCCCTCACAAGACATATTTGTCTCAACTGAATTGCAGCTTCTTTCAGCCTCTTGGTCTTTGATGGTAGAGGAACGCCCTCAAGTCTCTTTAGTCTCTGAAACTTCTAAGTTATCCCAGGTGACAATGTACCCAACGTTCTACCACTGGCTATGTGATGGCCATCCTTCCAGCCTCCACAATCAGTGTCCTCACTGCCCACTGGACCAGCCTTTATGCCAATGTCACATGCCTTTTTTTCTATTGCAGCCATGCCCCACTCCTGGTTACCGTTTTCTGTACCAGTCAGGAGCAGCTAAGTTATGCTTCAGTAACAAATAGTTCCAAAACTCAGTGGCTTGAAATACCATAAGTTTAGTTCTTAGTACCTGGAGGGTTGGCTGAGCACTCTGCTCTGTGGCATGATCATTCCACCCCAGCATCCAGATGGACAGAGCAATCCCTCTCTGGAACACTGGCAGTCACCACAACAGAGGGAAGAAGGAAGGTCTGGCAATTAAATGCTTGGCCCAGAAATGACGCACATCACTTGCGCTCTTAGCTAGTCACATGGACCATCCTGCCCACAGGGAGCCGGGGCAGACCCACGATGTCCCCAGAAGGCAAGGAGCTGAGCTATGCCGAAAGCATTAATGGTTTACACAAAACCTGATGTGACCTGAGAGGCTATTGAGAAAACTGGCAAAGAGTTTGGGAAAGGATTAATGGTAAGGAGATAGAAAACTAAGCAAATGGAAGATAATCAAGAGCTCCAGAGAGAACAAAAGAAAGTCCATTGCCACTGACCACTTGGTTCAGTTGCAGACAGTATTTCCATAATGATCATTGTAAACAAGGAACATTGATCTAATGGAGGAACAAGGCCCCCAGAGATGCCCGCGTGGCCAGAGGCAGCAGGAGGAAAGGAAGCCAAGTCCACACCTACATCTTGGAGATCAACCAACATCACCCCAGACCAAAACCTTGGGGGGCGGCAGTGTGATCGTGTGTGATGGCAGAATTCCACCGTGGCCCCCCACCTCCCCACCCCTGGTGTCCACACCTCCTTCCAGTCAGCCCAACACCAACCCAGGTGTTTCTGTGAAGGGCTTTTGCAGATGTGAATGAAGGGCCACATCAGTTGACCTTAAGATGGGGAAGATTATCTGAGTGGGCCTGACCCAATCACATGAGCCCTTTCATCTGGGTCTAGGGTCGGAGACAGGGAGGTCAGGGAGATTGGAAGCAAGAGTGGGATTTGAGGCACGGGAGATTCTCTGTTGCTGGTTTTGAAGGTAGAAAGGCCTCATGGCAAGGAACATGGGGGGCTGGGAGTGGCCTCCAGCTGACAGCAGACTGTCAGGAACAGAGGACCTCAGTCCTACAACCACAGAGAACAGAATCCTGCCACAGCCACCTGAGCTTGGAACAGGGCCTCAGGCCCCAGAGGAGAACATGGCTCAGGCAATACCTTGGTTTTGGCCTGAGACAGAAAACCCAGTTGCACCATGCTCAGACTTCTGACCTACAGAACCGCAGGTCATAAATGTGTGTTTCCAGCTAAGCTTGTGGCAATTTATTATGCAGCAAAAGGAAACAAATGCATATACTGTTTGAGTTGTGGAAACGATCAGGTAAAAGAGGCAAGTAGGATTGTCTCTGGGGAGGGGGAAGGAGGGAAGGGAAGGGATTAGGGATGACTATGTTTCCTAACCTTGCAGCTTTAAGCTATCTTCATGTAGAACTTTGATGTAAGGAAAAACTAAAATTGAAAGATCATGTCAGAGACTACCAGCCTCCCAACTACTTTCAGTGGAATGTTTGTGTCCCCCCCAGATTCATACGTTGAAACCTAACCCCCAGTGATGCTATTAGGAGGTGGGCCTTTGTGAGGTGATTAAGGGTGGGACCCTCATGAATGGGATTAGTGTCCCTATAAAGGACCCCCACAGAGCTCCCTCACCCCTTCTGTGTGTGGGGACATAGTGAGAAGACAGCCATCTATGAACCAGGTCCTCATCAGACATTGAACATGCTTGGTACCTTGATCTTGGACTTCCAGCCTCCAGAACTGTGAGAAATAAATATTTGCTGTTTATAAGCCGCCCAGTCTATGGTATTCTGTTACAGCAGCCCAAACGGACTAAGACATCAACAAAATCCATCCCCTCTTTCCACAGCAGTGAGTAACCATACTTCCCACACACCTGTGCAGTTAGGTGTGACCAGGTAATTAGGTCCCCAGGGCGGGACTATGAGCAGAGGGGCTATGGGTTTTTAAGAGAGTGGATCTCTCTCCTGCATCTTCTCATTTCCTTTCTGCCTGCTGGATGCTTATATAAACAAAGCCCTAGGGGATGGTGGAGTCACGAAATAGAGGAGGCTGGAACCCAGAAATCTGGCCCAGGGTGCTCGCAGATGGTCACTGTGTTTGAGCCATAATAATCCAGGGCCTACCTGTTACTGCAGCTTAGCCTACGTTCACTAATACAAAGGTGGGAGGGGGGGAGGGGATGGAAGGAAAACAACAGAAGAAGGCATATGAGGAGAGGGCTTGGTGGCCGGTGGAGTGAGGTCTGTGCTTTGCGCTATAGTGTTCTTCTCTGGGGCTGGCTTCCTGGTGACAGCCAGGGGTGCTAGCTCTGGGCATCATCCTTCCTCCTTCCCAGGGAGTCACTGATGGCTTGCCATACTAATAGGAGGACAAGCCATTCTCTGTTGTATGACATGGGGGTGGAGCAGAAAACCTTTTCCACGTCCTGTCTCCCAGTGGTCCTGGAGTGCAGAATAATTCATCAGGGCCCAAATGATGAAAGCCAGCTTCACAGCTGGTGCACGTTTACATGGGGAAAGATTAAAACCAGAAATGCTTCTGAGACCCAGCCATCGAAAGACTTAAGAGATATTTACAGGGTCGGCAACAAATGTATGAGGAAAGCATGTTAAAATGATGGATAGTTCCTTCCAGGCTTGCTGGAGCGGATGGCTCCCACTCCTGAGCTCAAGTGACGTGGGATCCCCCCCGACTTCACGATGATCTGGGAGGGTCTCTGGTCTCAATGGTAATTGTCTGTTCTTTTGTGAACCGCCCCCTCTGCCCCGACAATAAACCCCTAGTAGTCTGCCATTCGTAACTCGTAATCCCCTCCCTGGTGGATGCTCTGGGCCAGATGCTGCATTTTATCCTTTTGAGTTGACTCTGAGATTCTTTCCCAGCACCAGTCAAGGTCAGTAAGTCCCAACCTTCAGGTAATGCTTCATAGCTCCCCTGACACATTGACACACGTGGAAAAGGCACAAGAAAGGGTCCACTCCTTCCCACTCTACAGGTGAGAAAACCGAGCCTCAGTCAGGCAGAGAGAATTCCTCAAGGCCATACCTAGCAAGATGCAGAGCCCGGGTTCTTTGGCCTCATCATGGTACCTGCATCCCCAGCCTCTGGGAAGCTAGCTAATTAATGTGGGGATTTATCAGCTCCATTAAATAAGAGCCAGGTTAGTCCATTCTGGGCTCTCGTGGGAATCCCATCTAATAAGTATTCCCGTTAATGGGAATGGGTGGATTTGCCATGAACGATGTAGGATAAAGACTCTGATTCTTGGCTGCATGTAGGACTTAACGAAGAACTGAAGGATGATTGACAGGACACAAGGGAAGCAGTATTCTTTTTGTTAGTGATGAAGGGAGTTAGAAAGTGGGGCTGGGTCATGCCCAGTCAGGTGGACACTTCAGTTTGGGCACCGGGGGTCTGTGGTTACCTTCGGGACCACATCCTCGTACATTCACTTGGTTTTCTGGGCTTGGGCTTCCTACATAGGATGGTACATTGAGAGAGTCAGTAGCTATTAGACCTGATTTTACAGTTCAACGAGTTGATTTAAAATTTTTTCCAAATGTAGTATGTGTTGGTTCTTTCTACTCGAGGCTCTTTGAACTGGAGCTTTCTGACTTGGGATTTGGTCTTTGGTATGAAACTTCTTTCGTATGTAAAGCAGAGAACTGCACAACCAGGGCTATTGATGTTCCAGGGAGAAAAAAAAAAAAAAGAAATGTTTTCCCCCAAGGAAAAGGAAAGGAGAAGTTGAAAATGAATTAGTTTTAATCACATTTCAGGTAACTTGAGAGCAGCCAAGAGGCTGCCATCTCTAACCAGAAGTCATTTCCTGACAGTCCAGAAATAGTTCCCACTGGAAACGGCTGACGGAGGCCCTTTGAGTGGTTTGCATTGGCTCTGGTGGGTCACCAGGAGGCAAGCCCTCCAAAGGCTTCTCTCCAAGGGGACAAGGATGCCCCTGGCTCTGGGCTAGCCACTGGACAGTGCTGCGTGACATTCAGTGCCTCGTGGCATGCAGTCCCTCAAGAAGTGGGTCCTCAGTGAATGGGTCCACACATTCTGCTGTGTCCTTGAAGTCT
Organism: Mesoplodon densirostris; assembly: GCF_025265405.1. Classification (NCBI taxonomy): domain Eukaryota; kingdom Metazoa; phylum Chordata; class Mammalia; order Artiodactyla; family Ziphiidae; genus Mesoplodon; species Mesoplodon densirostris. The sequence continues at coordinate 152,660,311 of NC_082664.1, forward strand.
CCCCTTAAAGACCTTTATCCACCCACGTGTCATTACGAAGCAGTAACTCCCAGGCTGGGAGCGCCTGACTCAGAGACTGCAGCCCAGACTCCTGGGTGGGGAGAGGGAGGGAGCCAGGCTCATATGAACCATCCCAGTGATGCACACAATTCTACCTACAGCAGTTTCAGCGTGCCTGGGACACAGTGGCAAATGGGAGGGACCTGGGGATCCCCTGAGGCTGCCAAGCTGAAGGGGAGCTCACTCTTCAAGTCAGAAATTGTTGCAATATCACAAGGCAGTTTAAAATATTGTTGCAATATTGTTGTAGTTTTAAAAAATGGCTGCAAACCTTTTGATAAGGCTTGCATTGACTCTGGGCAGCTGGCGACTGCTTCAACCCATAGAGCCTCGTGCAAGGGGAGTGGTGTGACCTCTGGTCCTAAAAGGCAACGGCCTCCCCAGGCTGCCCTGCAGTGCACCCATCACAGGCTCCCTCTTGGAACCCTGAGCTTCCATTTAAGACTTCCAACCACCCTGATCTGGAAGCCAGCCTGTGGGTGAAGAAGCATCTTGCAGCTGTTTCTCAGGTCTTGCCGCCTCCAGACCTCCCAGATGAGGCCCAAGTATCAGTGGAGCAGAAACAAACCATCCCTTCTGGGCCCCGTTAAAATTCCTGATCCACAGAACAATGGTTGTTGCTCTAGGCTATTACATTTAGGGTTAAACCAAGAAATGACTGACCTAGCCTGGATCAAAGTAAAGGGATGTCTTTTGATCCTGGGGAGGGAAAGACCAAGATGGTGGGCTTGGGTCTGAGGTCTGGACTCTACGTGTGAGCTGAGGAATTTTCAAGGGACTTGACCTATTCTGTTTGACTTAGAGACTGACTTGAGACTCCCCTCACGGCTCAGGGAGAGCACCCAAGTGGCGAGACCCGCAGACCCTCCTCTGAGAGGCTGGGTGGAGACCATTCTGTGGACCCATCTCCATGACACACCTCTATCTGGCACATGACCCATTTGGGGTCTTTGCAGCGGCCACGTCTTCAGGAAGGTGATTGGGACTATGGCGGTCCCAGGCCTAGCCCCTCTGACACACTCTCTAAAACTCCAGGCTTCAAAAGCATCCTTTTAAAAAAATAATATTTATTTAATTTATTTATTTACTTGGTTGCCCCAGGTCTTAGTTGCCGCCGGCAGGCTCCTTAGTTGCGGCTTGCATGTGGGATCTAGTTCCCTGACCAGGGATTGAACCCAGGCCCCCTGCGTTGGGAGCTTGACTGTGCCACCAGGGAAGTCCCTTCAATGGCATCCTTACTGTAACATTATTTAATTTGAAAAATATTCAAAAGCTTAAAAAGTAAAAATTGCTATTAATCTCCATTCTCTCCAGGAAATGAATCCCTTCTTTGTTCTTTTCTGTCATCTTTTCCATCTACAGACCAGTTTTCTCTATTTACTCATTGTGACAATCATTGTTAATTGTTTCCTGTCTTACTCTGCTACTGCTGCATAACAAAGTGCCCCACAACTCAGTGGCTCAAGATGGCAATAAACGTTTACTATCACTCACAGTTTCTATGGATTTGGAAGTGGCTAAGCTGGGGGGATTCTGGCTTGGGGTCTTTCTCATAAGATTATAGTCCTGACGTCAGCTGGGACTACAGTCATCTAAAGCAGGGGTCCCCAACCCCCGGGCCACAGACCAGTACAGGTCCACGGCCTGTTAGGAACCGGACTTCACAGTAGGAAGTGAGTGGCAGGTGAGTGAGCGAAGCTTCATCTGCCTCTCCCTATGACTCCCCATGACTCGCATTACCTCCAGAACCATCCCCGCTGCCCGCCGTCCATGAAAAAATTGTCTTCCACGAAACCAGCCCCTGGTGCCAAAACGTTTGGGGACCGCTGATCTAAAGGCCTAATGGGGGCTGGAGAATCTGCCTCAACATGGTTCACTCACAGGGCTGGCAAGTCGGTCCTGGCTATCCACTGGGCGCTCAGACAGAGCTGTGGGGCTGGGCCCATGGACCCTCTCTAAGTGGGCCTCTCCACAAGCTGCTTGGGCTTCCTCACAGCCTGGTGGGCTGGCTTCCAAGAGCGAGTGTCCCAAGAGATGGAGATGGAAGGGCACAGCATTTTTAAAACCTGGCACCCAGAAGTCACATGGCAGTACTTACTTCCACAGTACTCTCTGGATTGGGGCAGTCACAGGGTTCCCTGCTTCAGGGAGGACGCCTCTTGATGGGTGAGTAGCAAGGTTCTAGAAGAGTGTATGGGATGGGATGTATTTCTGTGGCATTCTTTAGGAAATAAAACCTGCCATAAGGAGTGAGGGTGCCAGAGGCCTTTCCCTGCTGAAGTGGGATGGTGTCTAATTCTACTGCAGTTCATAAGGACACTGGGGAGGCCTGAAAAGCCACAGCCCTATCTCCCTTCCTCCTCCCAAGAAACCGAAGCTCTTTTTGAGAAAAAGAGGTGTTATTTTCTTTTAAAGATAAACTATAATTTTATGTGTCAAGGTGAGATACGTCTCCGCTTCAAACTGTGGTCACTGTGGAATCTGGGCCCAGTGGAAGAGAGTTTCCAGCAGTCCGAGGGTGAGTTCTTGAGATGGTACCCAAGGCCACTTCCCAGAGGGACATGCTGAGAGTGCCCCCCACAGAGCTCTGCTGCACCCTGGATGTGTCTCCCAGGGCCTTTGCAGGAGAGACAGGATAAAATTTAATCTCTGGTCTTCCCAGCCTCCCTCAGAGCTAGGCACGCCTCTGACTCCACTTGGACCAATGGGATCTTAGGGGGCCCATGGAGATATGGCGTCCCAGAAACCCCAGGACAGGGAGAGGTGGACCCTTGTCACCTTCTGCTCGCCGTGTGTGCCGGGGCTTCCTGTGGGAAGGCCTGGAGGGATAAGGCCTGGGGAAGCACAACAGTGGGACATGTAGACAGCAGAGCTGCCTGGCCGTCCTCTGGGTCCTTCCTTCTGTGGGCACTGCGGCTGCTTCTCTCCACCTGCTGTGCACATCGGCTCCTGCACCCCGGGCTTCCTCTCACAGCCCTCTCCATGCAGCTCAGCTTCAGTACCCTCTGCTGACCCTCTGAGTCTCCAGGGAACAGAGCCCCAGGAGGAGGCCTGATGGACGGAGGGACAGTCCTGCTGCTGGGTGCTTCATACAGCAGGCCTCCTGAGGGCCCTTGTCAGCAGAGCAGCTGCCCCGCTGAGTATCTCGGATCCGCCCTGCTGCAGGGGGAGCATGGGGAGAAGCGTGTAGCTGGAGCTGGGGGCTTCCTAGAGGGGTGATGCAGCCAGCAGAGGGGGAGGGGTTGTCTGATTTGAAGAACCAGCTAGACCACCTCTACCACCTGGCATCCGCATCCTAAAATCGGAAGCATCCTCCTCCATCAGAAGATAAACACCCCAGTGTTAGAAAGGGCTCCGGATGATGCCCCACCCATGGGAGACAGCCACCATTGGTAGCAGAAGGGGCAAGAGGGCAGGGTGTGGGTGGAACCACGCCTGGGCTGTCCTGGACACCTTCAAACTCGGGGGCACCACAGAGTTAGCCAAACAGCTCTTGCTTTTCTCCCCAACACTTTACTTTGAAAGTTTTCACCCTGAAAGAGGAATGCATTGAACACCCTTTATGCAGATTCACCAGTTGTTGAGTTTTTGCCATGCTTCCCTTTATTTCCCTTTCCATATATCTTTCTGTATCTATTTTTTCCTGAATCGTTTGAAAGCATGTTGTTAACATCATGACACCTTACTCATAAATATTTCCAAAAATGAGGACTTGCTCCTTGAGAAGCCACAAAGCCATAATTGCATCTAAGAAGTTCATCATCCTTTTATGGTAATTACATAATATGCAAACCATATTTAAATTTTTTGCAATGGCTTTTAAACTTTTTTTCTGGCCACACATCTCTTCTTTATCAATCAAACTGAGAAAGCCACACTCTCACTCAAACATGCCCCATCTTAGGTATTTCTATGGAGCCTGCCCACCTTGACATTGGGTGGGGGGTGGTGAGGGAGTCACCAGAGACCAGGATATCTCACTGTCCCCCTGCTATCCTGGTCTGGCCCTGAAGGGATGGAACTGAGCCCTGACAAAGGCGCCATGGGTTTTCCTGCATTTAAGCGGCTTGGTCTTTAGACCAAGTCTTTAGACTGTAGACCTGGGCTATCTCAAGGCACAGGGCTGCCCTCAGGCCCCCAGCCATCTGTAGCCTTGTCCCCACCTGGTCACCATCTCACTCCTTCTTATAAAGACAGAGAAGAATACCCATCCCCTCCCTCAAACTGCCTTCCAGAAGGAAAGGGATTATGTCTGGAAGAAATCAGTAGTCTACATTTGTCCACTCACGGATGACACCAAGCACTATTATCTGGTCCCCACCATGGCCTCATGGTATGGGCTGAATATTTGTGTCCCCCCCAATCCATTTGTTGGAGCTCCAACCCCCAATGTATTAAGAGATGGGAGGTAATTAGGTTTAGAGGAGGTCATGAGTAGGGCCCCCATGATGGGATTAGTGCCCTTCTCAGGAGTGGAAGAGACACCAGAGCTTCTTCTCTCCACCCCATAAGGACACAGCAAGAAGCTGGTTGTCTGTAAGCCAGGAAGAGAGTTCTCACCAGATATTGAATCTGTCGGCATCTTGATCTTGGATTCCCAGCCTCCAGAACTTTGAGAAGTACATGTCTGTTGTCTGAGTCACCCAGCCTACAGGATTCTGTTACAGCAGCCAGAGCTGACTGAGGCAGCCTGTGAGGAGGGGATAACTTTCCCATTGCACAGGGGAAGCCCTCTCTGAGAGGTGTAGGGGCCACACCAAGTCACACCCAGGGCCTAGGTTGCAGCACTGTCCGGATTCCAAGCCCAGCTGACCAGTTGGAAATGCTTTGGGTTGCAAGTAACAGAACCCAGTCAACAGTCACTTAAATAAACAGGGATCTCCCATCAGAAGATGACAGGGCTGGAGAAGTGCTCAGGGTGCCCATGGGGGCCCAGCATCTTCTCCCTACCCCTTCACCATCTTTAAATGTTGGCGTTTTGCTCTAGAAACACTGGCCACAGCTCCAGGTCTGCAACTGGAGCTAGAAGCTGCATTGGGGGCTGGGGGGAAACACAGAAGAACACGACCTATACCCTCTGTAAGAAGCAGCAGCTTTCCCAGAAGACTTTTGCTTTATCTTAGCTGGCTATGCCAGTCTCTGAGCAGATTGATGAAGCAATTCTCTGGGGCATGTCCCATGTTGCCTCACCCCCCAATCCACCCAGCACCTGTTACAGAGCCTGCTTTCTGACTCGGGGTGTTTGCCAATTCGGGACTGTCCAGGAAGTCATTGAAATTCACAGTGCCCTGTAAGGTTTCATAGGATCCTTAGCAAATGAGCATGCTCTGGCGTGTGGGGTTAGTTTTCCTAGTGGGAAGGGGCAGAGATGTGATGTTTCTAATTCCATACCTCTGGCCCGTCTCTGAAATGTTCCAGGGTTTTCATGGTGAGGGTTGATGGCCTGTTTGTTGGAGGGATTTTCAAGTTCGCCATGGGCTTGGTCAAGGTGGCAGTGGCCACACGGAACCTCTCCGTAGGTGGGACGGTGGATCCCCTGGAGGTCCTTCTTCCTCCAGCTATGCATCAGGGCTCTACCTTCTCCTGCTAAGATAAATGATGTCACACAGGATCACTGTAAAGTGAGTGGCCCTGGAAAGGGCTCCATTCCTGGTCCAGCGGCCAGGCTGCCCTAAATGCCGCCCTTGCACTGTGACACTGAGGCTTGGGGTGACCAGACCCCTCCCAATACTCCCAGCCAGCCAGCCAGCCCTCTCCCCTCCAGGCCCAGCCTACCTGCAGCCTCTCCTTGCAGCCTCCCCCCAACACACCCCCATTTTCGCCTGTGCTCCTCTCTGGCCCCCATTTCTCCTCCTGAGGCCCGGGCTCAGCCCTGACTTCCCCAGCTGATGAGAGTTATCTTGCCCATGGCCGCATCTTTTTGTCATTAGCTGTGCTGGGCTCAGGCCTTCACAGGGGGGCTGTGCTCCTGGGCTCCTCCAGCAGGACCCCCACCTGCCCCACCGGGGATCATAGGCACCCTCCACCTTCCTTGGGCCTCTGGTCGGTTTTGGACTTTGGGGAGTCCCAGAAGGAAATCACAGGGAGAGAGGAGGAGGGGCCCTCCCCTGGGGTCTATGTAGATTGGCTGTGTCCCTTGGGAACAGGTCATGGCTTTGATGGAACCCCTTTCCACTCAGCTGTTTCCCGGTTCCAGGCACTGCCTTCCTGCCCCATGAGGACCCTGGATGGTAATGGCCCCTCGCCTGCTCTTACTTCCCCGAGGGGATGCCCTGTCCCTGTGATTTCCCTACTTGCTAGCATCCTTGTCAAGGCCACGTGCGCTCCCCCAGGCATGTGGGCACGTTTGCTTCTGTGGCCAGCCCAACCCTTGCCCCTCCAGGTTAGCTGGAAACACACACAAGGTTAAATGTTTCTCCCGAAAGCCGGGGTAACTGCAGTGTTCCCCACTGGAATACAGTTGTAAAGTGGATCTAGTTCCACAAATGTTGGCTGATTGTAGGTGTTGAGGTGTGGCTTCCGGGCTAAGTACCCAGGGTACCAGATCGCAGATGCTCACAGCCAGGACAGGAGGCCCTGAGTCAGGAGAAGGCAGCTGGGCTCTGGGGAGCCACTGGGAGGAGCTTCCAGGGAAGGTAAGGCGTGTGCGGGGGGCTGGGTGGGTGGGCTACCGGGTTTGCGGGTCCACCAAGGAAGAGAGGGTGTTGGGGTGCGATGGCAGAGGCAGCCCAGGACCAACGAGGCGTGCTCAGGGGCCGGGAAGTCTGACCGGCTGGAGAAGAGCCCTCCGAGAGGCAGGTGCGGCCTGCTGATGGCAGGGCCCTAGGAGCTTGTCAAGGGCAGAGGGTCATATGTTGGGGAGTCCCCGACACAGGCAGGGGCCCACGGGGGGCTCCGAGGGGAGTGTACAGGTTGGCTGAGGCAGCTGGATGCCCTAAGGAAGGATGGGTAAGGGAGGAAGGGAGAAGCTTCAGATGTTCAGGAAAGAAAAGGAGGAGGAGGGGCCCGGAGCCTTGGGGCAGCTGAGAGGACCATACATTGAGGAGCTGGGTTCTCGGCTCTGCTGTGTGACACTGGGCTGGCTAGTGAACCTCTCTGAGCCTGCTTCCCCAGCTAAAAAAGCTGCTTTGTGTGTGGGGGGCATCAAATAATGCAATGCTCCAGGGGCTTCCCTGGTGGCGCAGTGGTTGAGAGTCCGCCTGCCAATGCAGGGGACACGGGTTCGTGCCCCGGTCCGGGAAGATCCCACATGCCACGGAGCGGCTGGGCCCCTGAGCCATGGCCGCTGAGCCTGCGCGTCTGGAGCCTGTGCTCCTCAACGGGAGAGGCCACAACAGTGAGAGGCCCGTGTACCACACACACACACACACACACACACACACACACGCACACACAAATAATAATAATGCAATGCTCCAGCCTGGGTGTGGCACCCACCACGTAGCAGGTGTGTGTCCCCGGGCAGTGTTTTTCCCTCCTTCAAGTCTAGTGTCACTGTTGGTGACCTGGAGACTTCAGTTCACCAGGCAAGGTCAGTCCCTCCCCCGGCCCCGGGCCTCCGGGTCTGACCCAGGCCTCCGGGTCTGACCCGGGCCGTGTCCCTTGCAAGGATCGTGTTCGCCCCGCGGAGCCTGGAGGCCCCTGGGTGGCAGCTCAGGGAGCAGATGCTGGCAGCTGCCGCTGGCCCAGCAATGTGGCTTTTGTCAGCCGGGGTGGCTGTGGAGCTCAGGATGACCTGGGCTGGGGAACAATTCCCCAGGCTCGCCCAAGCGCGGCTGCAAGCTCTCAACAAAGCCACTGGGCGTGGGCGCAGTGCGGCTTTGGGCCCCACTTTTGTGATGCAGATGTGGCAGGAGGGGCCCAGCCTGCTCCCCCAGCCAGCCCCGTCCCAGCCACTTTGTGATGCAGATGGAGCAAGGCCTCCGGCACTTGGCAGGGCGGTCCTGCCTGTCCCCACCGCCCTCCCCATCCAGGCTTAATGACCTTTACCGGCACTGGCCTGGCCGGGACCTGGCCCTCGGGGACTCTCAGTTCAGCAGGCGATGCCAGGACCAGAGAAAAGAAGTGGAGGCAGAGGACCACCTTGAATCGCACAACCGGCCGGGAAGGATGAGACCAGGCTCCTATGTGCCGACGGCACTCAGGCCACGCTGGCCTGCCCAGGGGACAGCGTCTGGGGTGGACAGCCTCATAGGCAGAGGTACAGCAAGTGCCAAGGCCCCGATGTGGTTGGCCAGTTGCAGGAGGAGACTGGCTGGTGGGAGGAAGGGTCATCCCTGGACTCCTGGGCTTCTGAAGGAAAGGGCCTGAACCCCACACAGTCGGGCACCCTTCCGGCCCCACCACTCACTAGCCTGGAGGGTGAGTTAGCAAATTTCCAAATTTCTCTGAGCCTTTGTTTCCTCGTCTGGAAAACGAGGATAGGAGTAGCCTCTATCACAGGGTCCTGGTGAAATGAAATTAGATAATCCAGAAAAAATATTGAGTTCAGTGCTCAGCACAAAACAGGTACGCAATGGCTGATAATGATGGACAGACATTTGGCAATATTTATCAAACTTAGAGATGCATACACCCAGTTCCCTATAATGCTACCTCTAGTAATTTATCCTACAAATGTCCTCACATGTACAAAATGACACACATTCAAGGTTATTCTTCACAGATCTGTTTGCAGCAGTCAGAGATTGGAAATGACCCAATTGTCCATCTCCAGGGGTTGGTCACATGGATTATGACCTGTCCACTCAGGTAACAGTACTCTTTTTCTGGGTGGGTGGGTGGGGAGCGGCCTGTGGCGTGGCTTGAGGGATTTTAGTTCCCCGACCAGGGATTGAACCTGGGCCCTGGCAGTGAAAGCGCCCAGTCCTAACCACTGGACCGCCAGGGAATTCCCGTTAACAGTCCTCTTCAGCTGAAACAAGAATGAGGATGCCCTTGTGTACTGGTACAGGGGACCTGATCGCACAGGAGCTGCAAGGGGTAAACACGGCCCTGCCCAACAGTCAGTGCCCTAGGAAAGGACTCACTCCTTTCACCCCAGCATCACAGGGGCCTGGGGTCCACTGGCCCGGGGAGGGGGAGGGTGTGCCAGGAAGGGTGGTGTGCAGGGCCAGGGTAGCGGACACACACACGCCTGGAGGTAGAGATTCTCTCCTGCAGAAAGGAACTGTCTTGGGGCAAGGTGGTGCACACAACACTGTGGGGATGGGATGATGCAACCGGTCACCATGGCAACAACAGGCGGTTGTAATTTTCACAAGGTGGGCAGTGCCCCGAGCACAGGAAGAGACTACAGGCCCCCAGCAGGACTGCCTCTGGGAGGCGCCTCAGTCACCCTGGGTGTGCATGTGGCCACAGCAGTGTGACTTCCTGTCTGTAAAATGAGGATCTGACCCGTGAGGCCTCTGCACCTCGGGGCCTGGGAGGAGAGATGGAGGGAAAGGCTGGGAGCATGAGATAGAGCAGGCCAGGGCTCCACTGATGCAAAGGCTGTTAGCCTCCCACGGCCGCACCAGAGGGACGGCCTCATCCCTCTTCTGTTCCCTGTCGCCCTCACTAGAGAGGGCTGCGTGCACCCCTAAATTTCTGTCACCAAAGCATCTTCCAGATAAGTAAATAATGACTAGAGAAAAGGAAGAAGGCAGACTGCGTTTTCTTTGGGCAAGCGATTTCCCAGACATGCTGCCCATAGGGGCTGCTGCCTGAACCCAGGTGTGAGTCCCCGCCAGTCCGTCCGCCTGCTTTCCAAGCTCCTTGCCCCCTCCCTAACCCTTCCAGCCTTTTTTTTCAGGTTTATTTATTTATTTATTTTTTGCGGTGCGCACGGGCTTTCTCTAGTTGCGGTGAGCCAGGGCTACTCTTCTTTGCTCTACGCGGGCTTCTCACTGTGGTGGCTTCTCTTGTTGCGGAGCACGGGCTCCAGGCACACGAGCTTCAGTAGTTGTGGCGCACGGGCTCTAGGGTGCACGGGCTTCAGTAGTTGTGGCGCACGGGCTCTAGGCACACGAGCTTCAGTAGTTGTGGCTCACGGGCTCTAGGGTGCACGGGCTTCAGTAGTTGTGGCACACGGGCTCCAGGCACACGAGCTTCAGTAGTTGTGGCTCGTGGGCTCTAGGGTGCACGGGCTTCAGTAGTTGTGGCTCACGGGCTCTAGGGTGCACGGGCTTCAGTAGTTGTGGCGCACGGGCTCTAGGGTGCACGGGCTTCAGTAGTTGTGGCGCACGGGCTCTAGGCACACGAGCTTCAGTAGTTGTGGCTCACGGGCTCTAGGGTGCACGGGCTTCAGTAGTTGTGGCACACGGGCTCCAGGCACACGAGCTTCAGTAGTTGTGGCTCGTGGGCTCTAGGGTGCACGGGCTTCAGTAGTTGTGGCTCACGGGCTCTAGGGTGCACGGGCTTCAGTAGTTGTGGCGCACGGGCTTATTTGCTCTGCACCTTGTGGGATCTTCCCAGACCAGGGCTCGAACCCATGTCCCCTGCATTGGCAGGCGGATTCTTAACCACTGTGCCAGCAGGGGAGTCCAACCCTTCCAGCTTTGAACCTGCTTGCAAAGTCATCCTACCACCCATGGCTCCCCAGGAAGGCACCACCCCACCCTGACTGCTGGTCTTGCCCCTTGGCCTGAAGTCAATCTCCCTTGGGACGTGACCAGCTATGAGGGAGGTGAGGGTGGGGGTCTGATTCTGGTGCTCAGCATCTCCCAGGCCTGACCCTTCTGGGAAGGGCTGCAGGGGATCTCTGACCTCTGGACGTGGCGACCCCGGTCCAGTGGGCAGCCCCTCCTCTGTCCACATGGGATCAGGACACACAGGGCTCTTTCCACTGTGGAGACACCGTGTAGATGGATACAGGGGCAGGAGCAGGCAAGGATATTGGGGGTGTCCTGTCTGCTTCCCTCCTCCTGCAGGTTCTCCAGGGTGTGCCCTGCCCCCTACGCCCCTGCCTGGTTAGACCAGGCTGGTTCCAGTCATCGGCCTCCCTGTCCCTGCTTCTTCATGGCTGTCTCACTGACACCCCACAACCTGTGTATCAGCCCTGTCAAGAGCCTCTACCCTTATACCCCACCCTCCTGTGTCCCCACCATCCCCACCCTGCTCCACTCACACAGGCACCAGGGGCTGGAATGAGGAGGGGCTTAGAGCTCCAGCTCTGTCCTGGGGCGGCAGGGAGGGTGGGGCAGAGCTGGTGTGCAACAGCTACTACACTTATCATGAATAACGGGGAAATCCACGCAACGTTCTAGGTCAAATTACATCTCGTGCGGACGGATTTGCAGGATGCCCTCTTGGGTCTTATTCACTCTCAGTTGGTGGGGGGATGGGTTTGGAGACACCCCTCCCCCAAAGTGTGAACTGATGCTCCTTTGTCTTTCACAGACATCTGTGCTAGTGTGTGATCCCCAGCACTACGGGAATAGTTTTGTCTTCTGCAGAGGGAGTTTTTGGGGGGAGAGCGGTTTGAACGGCAAGGCTTTGGGGGAGCCTGAGGTTCTCTGCCCCTCCCTCTCCTCCAGGTGGAGTCAGACCCCGAGGCCCCTCTCCCAGCCAGGTGGGCCCTGGTGAGGCTCGGGGCTCTGGGCTGTTGGCATAACCGCTCCCGGGGTACGGATGATTCCTGCAGGCTTGGCTTGGGGTCAGGGCTGCCCACAGTCGTGCTTGGGGTGTGGTCCCTTTATGCTGTACAAGCACAAAACCATCCCCCCATAGTATTGAACTAACCAAGAATATCTGCCCCAGCCAAATGACAGAAATACTCTGAGAAGTGGAGCATCTGTCATTTAGAGATAAGGCTCTATTTTAGGTTGAACCTGTTTAAAGATTATGTTCCTTTCATTTGAAATGCCACCTGGCAGTGCCAGCCTACGGGCACTTTGCAGCTTTGGGGATGAGTGTTCGATCTCTCGGGGCCTCAGTGGCCCTGTCTAAGAGTCCAGGGGGTGGGCTCAGACCCTCACCTTCCCCCTGGGCCCTGAGGGCATAGACACCCGCCCCTTCCCGCCCAGGCCCTGAGGACATGAGATGCTCCACCCCAAAGCCCTGAGAGCAAGAGGCTCCCCCCCAGGCCCTGAGGGCATTCTGGCTTTGTCTAGACAATGGCTGTGGGGCGCTAACAGGGTGACAGAGGTTCCCTCCCTGCTATGACAGTGGAAGCCCGGGGAACCTATAGCAACAAGGTCCAGAAACAAGCATGCTCATCTCACCTCTGGGCCAGGGACCAAGCAGGGACCGCCTTGAGGCCTGTGCTCCTACTGCCCCTGCCCTCCCAGCACAGGCCCCGGTGACTCCTTCCAGGGGTCTCCACGGCACACATGCCAACACTGGCTCTGAGAGGTGGCCTGGGCCTCCCGTTCCCACTTCCAACCTGCTGGCCTCACCCCCTTCCCCTGGCCCGCAGTTTCTCCATGGCCACACTCCAGGGAGGACCTAGGGAATCCCGCTCTGCAGAAGCTCATCCCTGGGAGCTGGACCCTCGCCGGCTCAGGGAGGGATGAGGGACCCTCCAGCCTGGCCTGGACGGATGGCACACCTGGGCATATTCTTCTGCTCTGGGGTCTTCTCTGCCCACACCCTCTCCCAGTGACCTGCACACTGGGGCTGCTTCTGTTCATTTGCCCTCCAGCCTTCCTCCCAGGCTGTGATTTCTTCAGGGCCGGGCCCAGCAGAGGGCTCGTGGCATCCGGTGAGGGCGTGCCTGCTCCCTAGGTCCCACAGTATCCCTGCCCCTCCCCCAGACACACAGAAAAGTCTGGACTGGTCAGGGGATGGATTTCCCAAACCCAGAAGCATCTCTCCACTGACCTCACTTTGATTAGGGGGGGTCGCTATGGTGTCGGGGGTGTAGGGGGGGCCCTCAGGGCTGGGGCCTTTCTCTACTGGGAAAGTCTGTCTTTCCTCTGGGAAAGTCTGTCTCAGCCACCAGTCCCATGTAATCGTCCACAGAGCTGAAATGAGTTAAACTCTTTGGGAGAGGCAGGCCCAGGTAGAGAGGCCTTTTTTTGCATTTTTAAAAAAGCCTGATGAAAATCCAATCCAATAAACATCTGAGGGTGCTGCTTCTTAAATTAAGTTTGACATGTTACTATGTCATTCGAAAAGTAGAACCAAAACAGACGTCCCCCTGCATTTCTTTCCTAAACGTTTCAGTGAATGAAAAGCCATTTTCTTGTGAGATCTTTTATGGAGAACCCTGCACTCTGGACCCTCCCTCCAGAAGGCCTGATCTGGTGGAGACCAACTCCAGGCCTGATAAGATCTCAGGCAGTGGGTTTGGTCCTCCAGCAGGCAGGGGACAGTCGGTGCCCGCTGGACCAGGGACAGCTCTTCTTCTCAGATCCAGGACAAGTTTCTCAGGCTTGACGCATCTCCCCTCCCTTTGAATGCTCTACTTAAAGAGGACAGCCAGGCAACTGGGGAGGGGGACAATGTGGGTAGCTCACCAGCACTGCCCTTGACCTCTAAGGGAAGAAATGAGGAGGGGTCTTCCCTCCCAGGGTGTTCCCGAGAGCCCGGCTGGCTGGACATCCAGGCCCCAGCTCTGACCCGGCACCCAGACCTGCCCCACACAGGTTGGAGACCAACCAGGGTGGGACGGGAGCCGAGCGGGCACTGTCCCCGCTGGGCACACACTTCACCCACACCCGGCCTTGCTCAGCGCTGCAGTCGTCATTGAGGAACCCTAACAGTCAGCGCTCCCCCCGGTCCAGAGGGGAGAAAACCCAGGGCCCGAGGAGACCTCCACCTCTGCCCCAGTGCCAGCTCTGGAGACTCAGGCCTTCCCTGAGACCCCAGCCAGGCCTGGCCAGTGCTGTGGAGTCAGCATTGGGGGCCTCCAAGAACCAAATGTTTTTTTTTTTTTTAAAGAGATGAAAATAGACTTGCCAACTTGTTTGTTTTTCTTTTTTGGCCGCACGGCTTGTGGGGTCTTAGCTCCCCAACCAGGGATCGAGCCCACCCCCTCAGCAGTGAAACACGGAGTCCTAACCACTAGATGGCCAGGGAATTCCCTGCCAACTTCTTATGTTCTCAATTAAAGGCGTTATGACAAAAACAGCCTCTACCTACCATGATGATTTCATTGAAAGAGAATGTTTTTACATCTGAAAAAAAATATTTAAAAAAATAGATACATTCAGTTTATACAAATTGACCAAGCTGCCCTCGTTTTCTCATTTTACCTGAGACCAGGGGGCTCTGAGTTGGCCTGGCAGGGTGGCTTGGTGGTGCCAGGGCACCCTGCAGGCCCTGCTAGTTTGGGGACGGACAGCCAGGTCTCTGCTGAGGTTGCCCACTCCCCAGACACAGCCCCCCAGGGTCCCAGGGGTCCTGGGAAGCAGCAAGGCCAGCCCAGGTGTTTTCTGGACAGCATCTGGCCCGGGGTCCAGAGGACGGAGCAGGGCGCATCCTCCCTCCCCAGCCTGGCATCTCTGGCTTCCAGGGCTGGCACCGCCGGCCGGCCAGGGCTGCCCCAAACACGTGGCCTGTGCTCTGAGCCAGCTGCCAAACAAAGGAGCACTGTGAGCCTCTGCCTGGCGGGTGAGCACATGACGGCAGAGGGTGGGCGGTGGGCTGGATGGCTGCGCCCTGCCGCCTTCCTCCTGTCCTGGGCTCCCCGTCCTTGCATCTGACCCCGCAAAGCAGGAGCCCGGCCAGACAGGGTTTGGGGGGTTGAGGGGATAGAAGAAAACACAGAGTTGTTATACCCTGGGGGAGGCCTCTGGTCCAGGGTCTTTGAGCTGGGGTCTTCCTGGGCTCTGCCCAGCACCTGGGCCTGGACTTCATCCGAGCCTTGTCCTTTGCCCTCTGTCACTGACGCCTTCTCCAAGAGAGGGCCTCGGGGTCCAGCATCCTCAGAGCCATGGCCCCGGGCAAGGGTGTACTGTGGGCCCGAGCCTGCCCCCAGCCCAGGGCCCCCGACACGCATCCTCCCTTCCCAGGGCACGGGGAGCTCTGACATAGGGCCCCCAGACTGTGCCACACTTGGCAGCCAGGAAGAAAACAGAGCCCCAGCGCCCCAGCTGTGACCCCAGGAGTGCGGCTTCCACACGAGACAGAGAAGAGCAAGACCTCTCTGCCCATGTCCGCCGACTCCTGCAGGGAGCCCCCGGATCTGCTCGGGGCTCTCACCATCTGAAAAACAAACCAACCCCAAATACCCCGACCAAAAAGCAGAGGGTCTTCCAGAACCCAGCGTGTGCACGCCCACCACGGCATCCCTCTCCTTCCCAAACTCCGAATGACAAGGGAACGGTTGGTGTATTGAAACATCTACACCATGGAATAATCCACCGTTGAAAAAATACTTACAAAAGACCCCAGACCAATAGGAAAAGCATACAGACCCCAGCTATTTCTCTGAAGAGCCCATCTTGGTGAAGGGGCCACCACCCTCCTCCTGGCCAAGCGCCTCCGCAGGGTCCTCCTTCCCCTTGTTCTCTGCATCCCTCTGTCACACACTGTATGGGGACCAGTGCCCCCCTCAGAGCCCCAAGAGGCCCCTGTTCCAGAGTCCTCCTCCAGCTGGGCCCCTCCCCAAGGTGGACATGCCCACCCAGAGCCCACACCCCTTGAAAGCAGAACCTGGGACCCGTAAGCTCCCTGCCAATTGTCCCCACCTGCTTCCCGGGCTTTTGAGAGTCGGTGTGAAGGGAGCAGGTGCGCTGGTCAGGCTGCTTCCCTGGGCCGACCTGGGCATCTAGGACACTCCCTTTGGGCCTGGCCTGGTGGTTGTATGTCAAGGTGAGTGTGTAGAAGGTATTTCATCAACAGTGTGTCCGGCTTGACTGGTCACTTTCCCACGCTAGGACGCTGGGCAGGTGGCCTTGCTCAGTGCTCTGCCTGGCAGGCATGCAGGACACCTTGGCCAGTGGCTTTCAGATCGGTCCCCTCCCTGGGCACTGCTGCCTGAGCTGCGGGTTGCACTCGCCAGCCCTCCTCCCCTGGTGCTGACATGAGGCCAGACCTTGCTCCTTCCAGAGGTTCTGCACACAGAAGGAGCAGCTCCAGCCTGGATACTTGGGGCCAGATCCCGCCCCTGCACCCACCTCCTCCCTCCCCATGCACCCTGGGCACGTTAACCCCATGCCCTTGCATGCAGTCCTCCAGGTTTTAGAAGTGACCTCCCTCTTGGTCCCCCACTCTCTTCTCCCCACTCCTGGAGAGCACAGGGGCTGCCTACCCATCCAATTTGAGGCCAATTTTGATTCGGGTCCCCCTCTTCTCCCCGATGATTTGGGGATCAGCCCTGAGGGTCATGGCCAGCCTTCCTAACCCTCATCCCCTTTCCCGTCCTGCCAATGGGATGGGAGCACAAGTCTGATGGGAGTCCCCGGGGAAGGCTTCCTCTCTGATAAGATAGCCTCACAGATGTTGCCATGTCGGGATGTCACCTCTTTTACCAGCTGAGGGTGAAGCTACACCTTGAGGAGGGTTGAGCCTGGCATAAGGTGGCCACTGCTGTCCTTGCCTCTCCCTGAACTTCCTGCCACGAAATGGTCATCTCCGGATGCTCTGTCCAGCTTGAGCCTGGGTCTTTGTCACTTGCAGCCCAACGCACGCCCTGCAGGCAGCCCTGCCCCCTCCCAGGATCAGCCCCTCATATGGTGTTCAGCCCTCACAGTGCATCCCTGAGGGCAGAGGTCATCTCTTGCCCATCGCCACGCCATGCCCTCGCCCACCCGTGCCCCCGCGTGCTGGCTGCAGGCCAGACTCCTCCAGTGGTGTTCAATAGACTTTGCTGGAACAACACATTTCTTGTAAAAATGTCCATGGGTGAACCTGCCTGTTTTGTTGGGCAACATCCTCAAGATCCATGTGGTATTAGATTTCTGAGCTAGGAAAACATTTCTCTCTCCCTAGAGATTAATTAACAGCTTCTATTACAGGCCTGCAGTCTCTATGCACAGTTCCAAAATCTAAATATTTCTGAAAACCAAAATTTTTCCTGTAGATTAGTGGCCGACTCATTTGGTGGCAAAACCTGCCCTGGTCAGATATAAGGATTATCAAAGTCTTAGAGTGAATATTTACCCATTTCACCGCAGAAACATAAATGCACTTGATAATGCGTTGCTGCCTCGAGTCTTGTAAGGGTGTTGACATGCAGTATATGCACTTTATTCCTCGTCTAAAATCCAAATGTTCTGAATTCAGAAAAACCTCCTCCCCCAAGGGCTTCTGGTAAGGACTCAACGGACTGTGGTAAATAGCAGGAACTTTGTAACATGTTTATTTTCCTTTTTTTGCCCTGGCTGCCAAGTAGGTCAGATTTAAATAATTAAACTTATTCACAACAATTAACCTTTGTCTAAAGTTTCTTAGTAGAATTATCCTGTCTTCTTATAACTTGCTTTTAAAAAATTATCTGTGCAATACAGCTTTCTTGAATTTGTGTATTTGATTTGAATTTTACCTGTGTCACATTATTATTATTTAAGCAAAATGAGTATAAACTTATTACAAATGAGTGAATCCAGAGGACAGATGGGCCTTAAGTGTCCCTGTCTGCCATCCTGCCTCCTGGGGGGTAGGGATGGGGGTGGGGCTGACATGATTATGGATCATGTCTCTGTGCCTCGCTGCACGCCCAGGGGAAACAAGAGACACTCCCCTGCCACCCCTGTGACCTCCATCCTGGTGGCTTTTCAGTCAGCGCATCCACTCTTGACAAACAGCCAGCCACCACCCAGATGCAGGGACAGCCCACTTCAAGTCAGTGCTGATAACTTGCTTGCACGTTTGCATTGTTGACAGACTTTTCCCCAGTTCTTCCATCAGATCCATCTTACTAGAAAACCTCAAATATAATGTCTGCACAAGTCATACATAGGGAGTCAATTTTAATATAAAATTATTTGTGAGGATATATAGAGGATAGAGTACACATGCTTATTACAATAATAAGGGTGACAATTGCTAAATGACGAGGATTATGGGTGATTCTTTTATTTTTTTGACTTACCATTATATTCTGAATTTTCAACGATGAGTAAGTATTACTTTTGTAATAACAATAAAGAATACAAGTTTGTTCTTAATCCCCTTTGCAAATACTATCACAGAGCACTTTCTTAGGGCATGGCAACCTTTTTCTAACCAAAAGCTTCCCTGGATCTTCATAAGACACTTCCATGTGGATAAGCCAGAAATTTATCTTAAAATGTAATCCAACTGCACAAAAATTACTCCAGTTAAATTTCTGACTCTATCTCCTTCATTGGGTAACATTTAAAAAGCTGTTTAGAGCTTTGTCTACATGACATCAAAGCAGTCAGATAATTCAATCATTCCAGTAGAAATAAACAGATTTTCACTTCTAAATATGACAGAGCAACTGGCAGCAGCCTAGCCCTCCTGCTGCAAATAAGTTGAAAACTGGGGAAAAAAACCAAAAACCAAAAAATATATAAAACGACTGTTTGCAGACATTGGACAACAGGCAGTGAGGGAATGCGATCCCTCAGAGAAGCTAAACAAATACCATGAACCCATAATCTACCTGGCTTCTTGCCTGCTGGCATTTACTGGAGCCCAGTGCAGAGAGGAGACCCCAGCAGAGAACAGCAGTCCCATTGAGCTGAGGAGACAAAGACTGGAGTTTGGGGAGGCTCAGGAAGCTGGAATTTGTGAGGTAGAGATCTGCATGGAGAGATGTAGGCAGAAAAGGAATTCAGAAATCTGCACAGGGTCCTTCTGTGTCTGTGGATGGGTACCACCGTGGACCTGCACAAGGGGGGATGGGCTGGACCAAGACAAGCACAAGATGCTGAAGGTATCACAGTCCTGAGTGCTCACTGGGTGGGAGGTGCTCCAATTCAGATCAGCCAGAGCAGGGAGTCCTCACTGAATCCTGCATTAATTCAACAAAGACCCCAGAAAGGTCATACCTTAAGAATAAGGCTGAACAAAGGAAAACAGTATGGAAGTTCCTCAAAAAACTAAAAATAGAGCTGCCATAGGATCCAGCAATCCCGCTCTTGGGCATACATATCCACACAAAACTGTAATTCAAAAAATCCATGCACCCCTATGTTCATGGCAGCACTATTCACAATAGCCAAGACATGGAAACAATGTAAATGTCCATCGACAGAGGAATGGATAAAGAAGATGTGGTACATATATACAATGGAATATTACTCAGCCATAAAAAAGAAGGAAATAATGCCATTTGCAGCAACAGGGATGGACCTAGAGATTATCATACTAAGTGATGGACTAAGAGATTATCATACTAAGTAAGTTAGACAGAGGAAGATGAATATCATATGATATCACTTATATGTGGAATCTAAAAAATGATACAAATGAATTTATCTACGAAACAGAAAGAGAATCATGGGCATAGAGAACAGACTTGTGGTTGCCAAGGGGGAGGGGTTTGGGGGAAGGATGGAGTGGGAGGTTGGGATTAGCAGATGCAAACTATTATATATAGAATGGATAAACAACAAGGTCCTGCTGTATAGCACAGGGAACTATATTCAATATCCTGTGATAAACCATAATGGAAAAGAATATAAAAAAGAATATATATGTATATATACATGTGTGTATATATATATATGTATGTATAACTGAATCACTTTGCTGTACAGCAGAAATTAACACAGCATTGTAAACCAACTAGACTTCAATAAAACAAACAAACAAAAGAATAGGGTTGAGATGGCCATAGATAAGGTTTAACAAAGTTTCCAGACATATTTTGAGAGATTCAAATTGATGCACAGAGGAATTAAGTGCTTGTCAGAACAAAATGCAGCACTCTATAAAGAAAGACAATGAAATCCAGGCTTTAACAGTATAATAATCTCAAGTCCAGCATTCAATAAAAATTTCTGGACATGCCAAAAAAGGTAGAGAAATGTTACCCATACCAACATGTCACCCATAAAGAAAAATGAGTCAATAATAACAGACCAAGAAATAACAGAGATGCTAGAACTAACAGTCAGTGACTTTAAAACAACTATTATAAATATACTCAAGGATTTAAAGAAAAATGAAAACATGATGAGGGGAGACATTGAAACCATAAAAAGACAGAAACAAAAGCAAAATCTAGAGCTGGAAAAATGCAATATCTGAAATGAAAAATTCTCTGGGTGGAGATTCCTGATCTGGGAGTAAGGGC
This sequence comes from Mesoplodon densirostris, assembly GCF_025265405.1. Classification (NCBI taxonomy): domain Eukaryota; kingdom Metazoa; phylum Chordata; class Mammalia; order Artiodactyla; family Ziphiidae; genus Mesoplodon; species Mesoplodon densirostris. Next base: position 152,680,505 of record NC_082664.1, read on the forward strand.
ATTCACCCTGACTCTCCACTGATGAAATTACAGTTCTTGGACAGAATGCATGGAGCAGGTACCTGGGGACTCTGAAAAGTACATGGTGGGAAGATGAGGGAGTGAGGCCAGAATTTGCCATGCATCAAATTGGTGGGAGGTTGCCCATTTACTTTTCCTCTGTTATTGCCCAGCTTGACTCAAAGGCATCCCCCAAACCTGGAAGGGCACAATGGATTTAGACAAAACGAGCTCTAAGAGAAGCCTCCTCCTCCTGCTCTGTGGAGCAGGAAAGGGGACTCCTAGGGTCGGAGAGTCAGTGGTCATTTTTCTGTTCTGTCTCTCCCCAGCCTCATACCATCCCACAGCAGCAATCGTGGCAGGGGTGACAATGGAAGTGGCTGTCAGGTGGGTTCCTAAAGCTCTAGTGGAGAGGAGACCTTCTCTCTGACCAGAAGAGCTACGGTACCACGAGTGCGGGACAAAGTCTCCTTGCTTTTTCTTTCCCTGTGCCCTCCCATAGATTGGCCCTGGTTGCTGTCACAGTTATGGGGAGGGTGCAGCAGTGTGGGAAACTAAAGCCCTGGCTTTCTGGCCACCAGCTGAGGAAGGGAGGCTCCAGGGGGCTGGATATAAAGGAGAAGAAGGAGTTCAAGAGAGTTAATCCTAAATCGTTGTATTCGAATTCCTAGGTTCACCTCTGAGCTGCATTGCAAAGGGTTGTCACTAACCAGCACACCACAGGCTTTGAGAATCAAGCTAAAAGGTAGAACACCACCCAGATTCCAGACAGGTCGGAGGAGGTTGCATAAACAGAGCAGACCCAAACTGGATTGCAAAGCCTTTGAATATATATATATATATTTTTTCAGTATGCGGGCCTCTCACTGCCGTGGCCTCTTCCATTGCGGAGCACAGGCTCTGGACGCGCAGGCTCAGCGGTCATAGCTCACGGGCATGCGGGATCCTCCCGGACCAGGGCATGAACCCGTGTCCCCTGCATCGGCAGGTGGACTCTCAACCACTGCGCCACCAGGGAAGCCCAAGCCTTTGAATATTGAATTGACTTTGGAACCACGGCCCATGGAAAGTGGGCCAGAACTGGCAGTGTGAACCTCACCAGGTCAATGGTCCCTAATAGTAACATTCTCCTTAGGAGTTAAACACATACAGAGAGTCTCATAATGTAATGTACAAAATGTCCAGGATATAATGCAAAATGCCATGTATTTGAAGAACCAGAAAAACTTCAACCTGCAAGGAAAAAACAGTCAAAAGATAACAACCCTGAAATGACACAGATCTTGGAATTAACAAACACTTTAAAGGCAGCTACTATAACCACTTTTCAATAAATAAGGGGAAACTCCCTTTAGATGAAAGGGAAGAGAGAAAATTTTAGCAAAGAAATAGAGAATATAAACAAGAAATAAATGAACATTTAAAAGCTGAAAGCTACAGGGAATTCCCTGGCGGTCCAGTGGTTAGGACTCTGTGCTTTCACTGCCCAGGTCGCAGGTTCAATCCCTGGTTGGGGAACTAAGATCCTGGAAGCCGTGCAGTGTGGTGTGTCCAAAAAAACAAAACTGAAAGCTACCATAAGTGAAATTTAAAATTCACTGGTGAGCTCAATATCAGAATGTAAAACAAAGGAAGGGGTCAGTAAACTTGCAGATAGAGCAATAGAAACTACCTGATCTAAAGAATAGAGACAAAAACAAAAAACAAAAAACTTTAATGACAGGGTGTCAGGATCCTGTGGAACAATATCAAAGGATCTAACATTTGTACCACTGGAATGCCAGAAGGAGAAGCGAAAGACTGTGGTCTTGGAATAATATTTGAAGAAATACTGGCTGAAAACTCCCTAAATTTGGTGAAAGATACAAACAAACAGATTCAAGAAGCACAACAAGCCCCAAGCAGGATAAACTCAAATAAATTCATGATCAAAACATCGTATTCAAAATGCTAAATGTAAAGACAGATGAAAAACTCTTGAAAGCAGCCAGAGAAAAATGACACAAGTCAAGGCACAAGAATTTGAACGACAGTGGATTTCTTATCAAAAACCATGGAAGATAGAAGATCGTGGCACAACATTTTTAAAGTACTGAAAAGACAAACAAATGAACAAACACCTCAACACTATCCCCCAAGATTCTATACCCAGTGAAAATATCCTACAGGAATGAAGGTGAAATAAAGACATTGTAAGATAAAGGAAAACCAAGAAAATGTGTTGCCAGTAGACCTGTCCTAAAAAATATTCTCAAAAACGTTTTTAGATGTGAGGGAAATGATGCCAGAGGGAAACTGGGAACTTCAGGAACTAAGGAAGTACAGAGTGGCAAATATCTGAGTAGACATAACAGGCTACTTTTATCCCCTTAAGTTCTGAAAGTACAAAGCGTAACACAGTCAGATGGGATTTTCAATGTATGTAAATATAATATATATGACAACTACAGTGTAGAGGAGGATATGGAGACTAATGCATGCTAAGATTTAAAAATTCCTCTTGAAGTGGTAAAATATTAATTCTATGTAGGTTTTGAAAAGTTAAGAATGTGTATTGTAATACGTAGTGCAACCACTTTTTTTAAGGTATGAAGAGTAAAAAACTCAAGAATTAAAATGGAATACTAAAGAATATTTATTTATTTAATTTTTTTAAAGAATCAATTTTATTTATTTATTTATTTTTGGTTGCTTTGGGTCTTCATTGTTGCACACAGGCTTTCTGTAGTTGTGGCGAGCGGGGGTTACTCTTCAATGTGGTGTGCGAGCTTTTCATTGCGGTGGCTTCTCTTGTTGCGGAGCATGGGCTCTAGATGCGCGGGCTTCAGTAGTTGTGGCACACAGGCTCAGTAGTTGTGGTTCACGGGCTTAGTTGCTCCATGGCATGTGAGATCTTCCCGGACCAGGGATCGAACCCGTGTCCTCTGCATTAGCAGGCTGATTCTTAACTACTGCACCACCAGGGAAGTCCCACTAAAGAATATTTAAATAATCTAAATGAAAGAAGAAAAAAGGGAAATACCAGAAAAAAAATAATGGGAAGAAACAGAAAATAAATAATGAAATGGTGAACTATATCCAAATGCATCAAAAATTACTTTAAATGTGGGCTTCCCTGGTGGCGCAGTGGTTGAGAATCTGCCTGCCAATGCAGGCGACATGGGTTCGAGCCCTGGTCTGGGAAGATCCCACATGCCACGGAGCAACTAGGCCCGTGAGCCACAACTACTGAGCCTGCGCGTCTGGATCCTGTGCTCCGCAACAAGAGAGGCTGTGAGAGTGAGAGGCCCGCGCACCGTGATGAAGAGTGGCCCCCACTTGCCGCAACTAGAGAAAGCCCTCACACAGAAACGAAGACCCAACACAGCCATAAATAAATAAATAAATAAATAAATAAAATTAAAAAAAAAAAAAAAAATTACTTTAAATGTAAATGATGCAAACACAGAAATTAAAAGAGGTTATCAAAATGGAATAAAAAACAAGAACCCTTGTTTTTTATATGCAGTTTGTAATAAACCCAAAGGTAGGGATTCAGTAAATGTTTAGTAGCATTCACCAATGAAACTCTCTGGATCTGGAGATTCTTTTTCAAAAAAATTTAACTGCAAATTCCATTTTTTCAAATGACAAAACCTGGGTTTTGATAGTTTGTAATTTTCAAAGACTTGGTTCATTTCATCTAAGTTATCAAATTTATTTGCATAGAGTTGTTCATAGAATTCCCTTATTGTCTTTTTAATATCTGTGGGGTACTTTCTTTTTTCTTTTTCAATCTGGCTTGCAGCTAATTAATTTTATTGAGCTTTTCAAATAACAATTTTTCTGTTCTACACAATCCCTTACAGTTGGGATTTTGATAGAGATTGTGATGAACCTGCAGATCAATTTGGAGAGTACTGCTATCTTAATAATATCGTCTTCCAGTCAAGGAATGTGTGATATCTCCCCACTTATTTAGGTCTTCTTTAATTTCTTTCAATGATGTTTTGTAGTTTTTTGTGAAAAAGTACTGCACTTGGATTGTTAAAATTAATCCTAAGTATTTTATTCTTTTTGATGCAATTATAAGTTGAATTGCTTTATTAATTTCATTTTCAGATTGCTCATTGCTAGCGTATAAGAATGCAATTGATTTTCTATATCAATCTTGTATCCTGCAACCTTGTTGAGATCATTTGTTAGTTGTGAGAGTTTTTTTCTTTTTAGTGGATTCCTTATGATTTTCTAAATACTAGATCATGCCATATGCAAATAGAGATAGTTTTACTTCTTCCTTATCAATCTGGATGTCTTTTATTTCTTTTTCTTGCCTAATTCCCCTGGCTAGAAGCTCCAGCATAATGTTAAATAGAAGTGGTCAGAGTAGACATCCTTCTGCTCTTCATCTTAGGAGGAAAGCATTCAGTTTTCCATAATTAAATGTGATATTTGCTGTGAGTTTTTCACAGATGCTCTTTGTTAGTTGAGAATGTTTCTTATATTCCTAGTTTGTTGAGTGTGTTTCTTTTTAATTATGAAAGAGTGTTGAATTTTATTCAATGATTTTTCTCCATCTTTTGAGATGTCCATTTGGTTTTGTCTTTTATTCTATTAATATAGTTTGTTACTATATTATTATTTATTAATACATATGTTATTTTCATATGTTGAACCAACCTTGCATTCCTGGGATAAATACTACTTTGTCATGGTGTATAATTCTTTTTACATTTTGCTACCTTTGGCTTTTTAGTATTTTGTTAAGAATTTTTTTTTTTTTTTTTTTTTTTTTTTTTTTTTTTTTTGCAGTACACGGGCCTCTCACTGTTGTGGCCTTTCCCGTTGCGGAGCACAGGCTCCTGATGCACAGGCCCAGTGGCCATGGCTCACGGGCCCAGCCACTCCATGGCATGTGGGATCTTCCCGGACCGGGGCACGAACCCGTGTCCCCTGCATCAGCAGGTGTACTCTCAACCACCGTGCCACCAGGGAAGCCCTGTTAAGAATTTTTGCATCTATATTCCTAAGGGATATTGGTCTCTATCTTTCTTTTCTCATAATATCTCTGGTTTTGGCAGGTGAGAATTCTACCAATTAACCATCAATGCTGTCTCTGGTTTTGGAATCAGGGTAATCTTGGCCTTATAGAATGAGTTGGGAAGTGTGCCCACCCCTTCTATTTTATGGATATGTATGTGAAGGATTCCTACTAATTTTCTTAAAACATTTGGTAGAATTCATCACTGAAGCCATGTGGTCCTAGGCTTTTCTTTGTGGGAAGTTTTGTGATTACTATTCAATCTTTTCACTTGTTATACATATGCCTATTCAGATTTTCTATTTCTTCTTGAGTTTAATTTGTTGGCATGCAGTTGTTCATAGTATTCTCTTATAACCCTTTCTATTTCTGAATAGAAATTCCATTTCAGTAGTAATATCTCCTCTTTTATTTCTAATTTAGTCATTTAAGTCCTCTTTCTATCTTTCTTTTTATGGGGGGAATTAGCCTATTTTAAAGTTTGATAATATTGTTGATATTTTCAAAGAATTAACTTGTGGTTCCACTGATTTTCTGTATTGTTTTTCTTAATCTCTATTTAATTTATTTCAGCTCTAATATTTATTATATCCTTCCTCTGCTTGATTTGTGTTTAGTTTTCTCCACTTTTTCTAGTTTCTTAAGGTGGAAGTTTAGGTTCTTATTTGACATCTTTCTTTTTTTTTAAATATAGGTACTTACAGATATAAATTTCCCTCTAAGCTGTGATTTCATGACATCCATAAGTTTTGGTATAATTTGCTTTCATTTGATTCATCTCGAAGTATTTTCTAATCTCCTTTGTGATTTCTTTTTTGACCCTTTGGTTATTTAAGAGTGTTTTGCTTTGTTTCCATATATTTGCACATTTATCAAATTTTCTTCCAAATGATTTTTGGAAAATGTGCAAAGGCAATTCCATGAAAAAAAGTAGGTTTTTGAACAAATAATAATGTAACGATTGGGCATTCACATACAAAAAAAACCTCAGTCTAACCTTTGCATGTTGTAAAAAATGTATTCAAAGTTGATCATAAATCTAAATGTAAAATTTTAAACTATAAGCTTTATAGAAGTAAACATAGCAGAGAGTTCTTAGACATGACATCAAAAGCATAATCTATTTTTAAAATGTAAACTGGAGTTCACCAAAAGTTAACACTTTTACTCTACATAAGGTACTATTAAAATAATGAAAAGGCAAGCTACAGACTTAGAGATAATATTTGTAAGTGACAGATCTGACATATATCCAGAATATATAAAGCAATCCCTCAAACTCAACATTAAGAAACAACCCAGTTTTTTAAACTGAGCAATACCAAGTGTGGGTGAGGATGCATTCATTGCTGGTGGGAATGTAAAGTGGTTCAGCCACAGTCTAGCAGGTTCATGTAAATTTAAGTATTTACATTTACCATATGACCCAGCAATCCCACTCCTAAGTATTTTCCCCAGAAAAGTAAAAACTTAGGTTTATGCCTGTACACCAAATGTTACAGCAGCTCTTTTCTTAATCACTAAAAACTGGAAACAACCAAATATCCTTCAATGGATGAATGGATAAGCATTCTTACAATGGAATACTTCCCAGCAATAAAAAGGCCAGATTACAGATACATGCAACCACATTGATGAACCACAAAGGTATTAATCTGGGTGAAAGAAGCCAGTGCAAAAAGTTACATACTGTGTGATTCTATTATATAGAAATGACAAAAATATGGGGCAAGAGCACAGACTAGGGGTTTCCTAGATTTAGGTGTGGGCAGAGATTCTGACCACAGAAGGCAGCATAAAGGAATTTGGGGGGACGTGAAACTGTTCTGTATCCTGGAGGTGGTGGTTAAGCGAATCTACACATGTATTAACATGCACAGCACTGTACTCCAAGAAAAGAAAAGGTCCTTTTACTGTGTGTTAGTGTTAACAATATAAATCTGAAAAACAAATACTGGACGGTCTTAACAGAAGATGAAATGTGCAGAAGAAAAGGTAGTGAGCTTGAAGACCAAAAAGTACCCTGAAGCACAGAGAGAAAAACAGCTGAGGGACATGAACACACTCACCTGTACGGCAATATCAAGGAGTGAAAGTTACCTCTAATTGGAATCCTCAGAGAGGGCGTGGGCAGATAAAATATATGAAGAAATAGTGATGGAAAATGTTCCCAATTTGATGACAAATATAAACACATAAAACTAAAGCACACAATGAAACCTAAGAAGAATCAATAAGAAGAAAATCACAGCAAAGGTCATTTTATTCAAATCACTAAAAAGGTGTGATGAGAAAATCTTAAAATAGACCAGGAGTAAAAGACACATTATGTATGGAGAACAAAGTTAGTAATGCACATCAGAAACAATGCAGGGCAGAAGACAGTCAAATGAATGTCTTTAAAGTGCTCGGGGCCAGGGAAATGTTAACGTTTTGGCATAGAACAAATTTCTTCAGAAGAAAGTTGACAGTTTTCAACAATAATATCAATGTGTTATGGGATTTTATTACTTATGTAGAAGTAATGTATCTGATAACAAAGGATGGAAGGGGGAGATGAGAGTCCATGATTTTAAGGTTTACATCTTATTTGAGCAAGTAGAATATTACTTGAGAAGTTAACAGTGGACATTATAAATCTAAAGTCACTAGTAAAAAGATAAAGATAATAGGTATAGTTAATGAGCCAATAGAAGAGATTAAATGGAATAGTTAGAAATACAAATCTAAAAAAAGGAAAGGAAAAATGAACAGGTGGACAAAAAGAAGACAAATAGCAAGATGGAAAATTTAAAGCCAGCCGTAACAATAATTTTAAAGAATAAACTAAATTAAAAGGCAGAGAATGTTGTACTGAATTTTTTAAAAGACCCAAATAATATTGTTATCTATAAGAGATATATTTTTAATATAAATCCCAGAGAGGTAAACAGTAAAAGGATGGAAGAATATGTATTATGCAAACACTAATCATAGGTAATTTGAATTGCTTCCTTAATACCAGATAAGGTAGACTTCAGAAAATTAGTACTAGATAAGGAAGAACATTTCATATTAATAAAAATATCCATTCACCAAAAAGACATAATCATCTACTATGGATGAACTGTGTCCCACCCCCAATATATACATTGAAGCCTTAACCCCCAATGTGACTATATCAGGAGATTGTCTTTAGGGGGCAATTAAGTTTCAGTGAGGTCACTGAAACTAGGGTGGAGCCCTAATCCAATAGGACCTTATAAGAAGGGGAAGAGACCAGAACTCTGTCTCTGTCTGTCTGTCCCTCTCTCTTTATGTGCCCAGGGGAAGACTACCAAGGAGAGAGGCTTTGCCAGAAACCAAACCCTGTTGAACTTTATCTTGGACTTTCTAACCTTCAGAATTAATGTCTGTTGTTTAAGCCACCCAGTCTATGATATTTGTGATGCAGGCCCAGCCAACTAAGGCAGCATCTTAAATGCATATGCACATAATAAGAGAGCTTCAAAACACACCAGGCAAAAACGCATGGAACTGAAAAGAGAGATAGACAAGTCTCTTATTATAGTGGGAGATTTCAACACAAGATGCCCAGGAAAGCATTAAGGATACAGAAGACTTGAACAATGCTATCGACCTACTTGACCTAATTGACTTTTAATCACACAACTGCAGAAGGCACGTTATTTTCATGTGCACAAGGGGCATTCACCAAACAGACCACGTGTTGGGTCATAAACCAGATCTCAGTACACTTAAAAGGGTTGGAAAAAGTACAGTAGTACAGTACTCTGACCACGGTGAAATTCAACCAGAAATTAATGGCCTGAAGGTGTCTGGATAGTCCCCACATACTTGGAAGTTATACAAAATACTCCTAAAAATTCCATGAGTCAAAGAAGAAATAACAGGGAGGATTAGAAAGTCTTTTGGATGGTATGATAGTGAAAACACAACCTATCAAAAATCTCAGGATACAGTTAAATAGTGTTTTGAGGGAAACTGAGGGCTTTAAATACTTGTATTAGAAAGGAAACAGGTGGGTGACACCTGTATCCATGACACTTTGGGAGGGGGCAAGGATGACACAGGACGGGCAGTGTGGCAGAGCGAGGGGTTAGGCACGGGGTCCTGAGCAAACAGAGGGAACCAGACAGGTGAGCCGGTGCCTGGTGGGGGGCTGGGGGGTTGGGGCCTGAGCCCCTTGAGTCTGAAGATGGAATCATGCTTTCTGGAGTTCACTGCCACCCAAATGCCCAGAGAAGCCGACGGGCAGTTTGGCTGGTGCTGGCAGAGGAGGTTGGAGCTGACGGGGGTGGGGTTTGGTGGGCGGCTGACACCTGGTGGTGCAGGGGCTCAGACACCTAGCCAGCCTGAGTCTGTCTGAAGCCTCACGGCCTCCTTCCTGGAACTGACTGCCTGGGCTTTCGCATCCCATCTCTCTGAGCGGGGGCAGGCCGGGCTGCTGTTCTGACCTTGCAGTGAAATCTGAATAATTGATGCTCCAGTCTAATGTTTCACCCAATTGTCATAAGGCAAGAAACACAAGCCCAGTGTGCAGGGAACAGGGCCCAGGACAAAGGCTGTTTTCATCGCCCCCGTTCCCTGGCCTCAGGTCTGGGGGGGCGGGGGGGTTTCTCCCCAGCACATGATCTGTGACAGTCGTCCTGTGTTCTCTCACCTCCCGGGGGAGCAGAGGGAGGGATGATTGGGGAGGAGGCTCCCCCCAGGACGGTGGAGAGGGGCTGCCTCCCTGCCCCCACCCCCTCCTGGCATGTGTCATCCGGAGCATGTGCCCAGCTGTTGCTGGCTACCCGCTTGGCACTGCCTTCTCTGTTCAGAACTGCTGCACGGCTGGCCCTACAAACACAGAGCTCTCACCCAAACAAACAGCGTAGATGGGGCCCCAGGGGCCTGTGGGCTCTGCGTGCTGGGCGGCGGGCACACGGGGAAGGGGGTGGGGAGGACATCCTAAGGACTCCCTGAGCTCCAGGCAGAGTCCAACTCTGTTTGGATTTCTGGCACTGGGGGGCTACGTCTCATCTGTCACACCCTGAGGGAAACACCCACAGTCGATGAACTCCAAACACACAGTTCCGTAAGCAGGGAGCAGGTGACAGACCGCTTCTGAGTAGGCACCCACTGCCGTGACAGCATGTCTGCGCAGGAGCGGGGGTTGCATGGGGGTGTCGACGCCAATCTGGTCACCGTTGGAGCTGCCGGAACAGGACTGGTGGGGTGGGATGCGGCTGGCTTCCCTGCAAGGTTTCCCAAATCAGTCATCCGTACTGTCCTGGAATGGCCCAGGAATCCTTGGTGAGCTCAAGTGAAGCCCACTCTCCCCAGGTGAAGGGCACTGGGCCCTGGAGTCATTTTTGTAGGTTTGGGGCTCAGAGAATTAAGAGGGTCCACACCTTTTCCAGACGAAGAAGGGAACATCCTGGAAAGAAGATGAGGTTCTCTGGCCAGGTGTGGGGACCTTGTTGGTGGCATCTGGCACCTTGCAGACTGAGCCTGGGTTTCTGGTGGTGAGAAAGGGCGCGGGACTTGAAGACTGCGGGGCAGAGTTGAGAGCAGGCCCAGCGCAGAACCAAAGTGCAGGCCCTTTGTTCAAAAAGGCACAGGGCTTCCCTGGGCTTCCCTGGGCTTCCCTGGTGGCGCAGTGGTTGCGAGTCCGCCTGCCGATGCGGGGGACACGGGTTCGTGTCCCGGTCCGGGAAGATTCCACATGCCGCGGAGCGGCTGGGACCGTGAGCCATGGCCACTGAGCCTGTGTGTCCGGAGCCTGTGCTCCGCAACGGGAGAGGCCACAACAGTGAGAGGCCCGCGTACCGGAAAAAAAAAAAAAAAAAGACGGGGCGGGGCGTTATCCTTTCTTCCACGGTCTCTCAACCTGTCATGGGTTTTTAACATTTTCTCTTTACTATTGTACTCCTTTGGACTTTGCACTCGTGGAGTGAGTGCAGACTCTCAGGGCTGCCCAGGCTCTGCCCTGCACATCTGTGTGTGGGGTGTGTGTGCCTGACCCTCCCTGTACCCCACCCAGGCCCCCCAGAGAGTGGGCAGCTGAGAACCCCCACTGACTTCCCTTACAAAATGCAGATTCAAGGATAAAACTATGAAGAATTTCAAGGGACTTCCCTGGTGGCGCAGTTGTTAAGAATCCACCTGCCAAGGCAGGGGACACGGGTTCGAGCCCTGGTCCAGGAAGATCCCACATGCCGCGGAGCAACTAAGCCCGTGCGCCACGACTACTGAGCCTGCGCTCTAGAGCCCGTGAGCCACAGCTATTGAGCCCATGTGCCGCAACTACTGAAGCCCACACGCCTAGAGGCCATGCTCCACAACAAGAGAAGCCACCACGATGAGAAGCCCGTGCACTGCAACGAAGAGTGGCCCCCGCTCACCGCAACTAGAGAAAGCCCGTGCACAGCAGCAATGAAGACCAAACGCAGCCAAAAATAAAAATAAATAAGTAAAATAATTGGAATCTTCTTAAAAAAAAAAAAAGAATTTCTAAAGGGTGACTGCAGAGCCTTAAATCCCAAGCATGGCCCCTTCTGAGCGCTGGGCCTATGCAGAGGTGGCGCCCTCCCAGCTGGCTGTGTCTGCTGGGGCCTTTCTACGACTAAGAGTGCTGTGTGCCCTGCTTGGGAGGCTGTTGGAGAACTCGGGGGTCTGGGTCAAGCCTTCACCCCAGGCAGCCCGAGGCAGCCACACCAGCGTAGAGAGTCAAGTTCAAGGCGGAGGGAAAGTCGTGCTGAACTGGAAACAGGATGGGAACACACACCAGGGAGCTCTGTCCAGATCTTTTCTGGAGAGTTCCCATCCCACAGACCCCCTGGGAAAACGAACACCCAAGATGATGGCCCCTGGGACCAAAGACCTGCTGACACAGTGGGTACAGAAGCCAGCCCCCTTCCCCGTCTGGGGCAGTTGCAGAGGCCCTAGGGTGACTGTAGGGCCTGCTGAGGCCTCAGGTGCCATGACATCCTGGGTCCTTCACCCCTCTGCCCAGTCTTGCCCTCTTCCCTTCTTTACACTTTTGGGGTATGTCTCCCAGTAAGAAGACTCTACATGGGATCACTTGCCAATGCCTGGCACAGACGGTTCGGGTGCAGGTGGTGGGTGGAACATGCCATAGTCAAGGGGCCGCAGCCCTTTCACCAAGGGTGAGCCAAGACGCAGTCCAGGGAATAGGACCTGCTGGCTGCCTGGGAGGGGTGTGAGGGACACAGGGGCAGGGGGCAGGCTGCTCTGAGACCACTGGTTGTGGAAGAGAGACATGACAGACCAATTCAGCCCAAAACGTGAAGGCCGGCGGGCCTCCCTGGAGCATCTCAGGAACTCTGATCTGGTGGGTGGTGAGGTTTGGGGGATAAAGGAGAGGATGGATGAGGCTCAGGAGTTCCTCCTATGAGTGGGGGAGCTCTTGGCCTCGGAGGGAGACTTCTGCAAGGTCAGGGCTGTGGCGGGAGAGGTCTGGGTACGTACAGAGGAGAACCTGAACTGCAGATCCCTTGAGCGCGCAGGCCTGCGTGAGTGACCACTCCCTTGCAGGAGGTAGCGCTCACCCCCACTCCCATCTTGCTAGAGGCTCACCCGGCCTGGCAGGTGTCTCACCAGACAATGGCTCCCTGGGGACCTACCTCCACCCTCCCTCCCTCTGGCAACCTGACTGCAGCGTTAAATCCCAGTGCAGCCCGACTGGGGAGGCGTGGACCTGCAGAGGGAGGGGAGAATTTGTTAATTTTAGTTTTTTATTGTGGTAAAACGCACATAGAGCATAAAGTTACCATCTGAATCACCTTGAAGTGTAAAATTCAGCCGTGTGAAGTACATTCACACTGCTGTGAAACTATCATTACCATCCTCTCCAGAACGCTTTTCATCTTGCAAAACTGAAACTCTGTCTCCATGAAACACCGGCCCCTCATAGCCCTCCCCACCCCGTCCGCAGCTCCTGGAAACCACCATCTACTTTCTGCTATAAATTCGACTGCTCTGGGGACCTCACATTAAGTGGAATCATCCATTGTTTGTCCTTTCGTGTCTGGCTTATCTCTGCTAAGCATAATGTCGTCCAGGTTCATCCGTGTTGGAGCAGGTGTCAGAACGGGCAGGGAGGGGCTGTATGCCAAAGTCAGGCAGGCTCAGGTGGGACCTGGCAGGACTGGGTCCTGAGGATTCAGGGGTGAGGAGGGCAGTACGTGGATACGGAGAGCCGTCCATGCAGGTACACTGTTTGAGATTCGCACTTCGTGCCCTAGCGGGGACCCCAGGAGACAGTGCTACACTGTGCCCTAGGATGGCTCCTGGAAGGCGTGGAGGGAAGACGGCTCACACGGCTGTGTGCACGGGACCAAAGGCTCAGAGTGAGGCTGGAAAACCCAGGAGGGGCTGACAGACCCAAAGTGACAAACAGGGCGCTGGTGAGGGGCACAGCGCGTTGCTGTGTGTGTTCCCTGTGGGTCAGGCCTGGTGGTGGAGGTTGCTGCAGGGACCCCACAGCGATGGGAACGAGAGGGTCTCAGTGGAACAGGGGACAGATGGTGGGGTCAGAAGCAAGGGGAAGGCAGTGACCTCAGTGACTTCAAGACCAGAGCGGCAGCTGGGGGCCTGCCAAGCAGGACCCACAGAGGTGAGCGGGATGGGCAGCCAACGAGGGTACTGCTTAATTTATAGAGTAAGTAATACTGGGGATGGACAATCAGGGGGCCGGGAGCAGCCACACCGTGATGCCTGAGCCAGTAGTCAGACCTGGAGCCCAGCCTGAAGGAGAGTCCAGCTCTGTGTAGGAGGCCCTGCCACCCCACAGCAGGTGTAGGCAGTGGTGACTCCCGGTCTTTCACTGGGGGACCACGTCCAGGACGAGGGGAACACGGGAGACGTTTTAGGACTGTTGGACACAGGCTCTGAATTGATACTAACGAATGGAGATGGGGGTGGGGTCACCACGGCCCCCTCGTGGGGAGGAGCAGGTGGGGTCAGGGCTCAGGTCTGGCTCCCGGCAGTCCCCTGCATCGTTTCCCCACTTCCTGATTGGATCACTGAGATGCAACTTCTTGGTAGTCAGCAGAACCTCCATGTGGGTTCCTTAACCCCTCAGGCAAGAACTATCAGAGTGGGGAGGGCCAAGGGGAAGCGTCTGAAACCACCCCCTCTCCTGGCCAGGATGGGAGATCAAAAATAGTACCACGTCCCAAGGGGGACAGCAGAGATGCATGCCACCCTCGAAAAAATCCAGTAATTCAGGGGTGGTGGCCCCTGTCATATCCCCATTAGTTCACAGGTGTGGAGCTACAAAAAACTAGATCTATGATGGTAGATTATCACGATGTTATGGACTAAGTTGTGTCCCCCCCCATCCCCACCCCCAACTTCCTATGTTGGAGCCCTAACCACCCATGTGACTGTGTTTGGAGATGGGCCCTTTAAGGAGGGAGTCAAGGTCGAACGAGGACTGGTATTTTTTTTTTTTTTAAAGAAGATGTTGGGGGTAGGATTTTGTTAATTAATTTATTTATTTTTGCTGTGTTGGGTCTTTGTTTCGGTGTGAGGGCTTTTCTCTAGTTGTGGCAAGCAGGGGCCACTCTTCATCGCGGTGCGCAGGCCTCTCACTATCACGGCCTCTCTTGTTGTGGAAAACAGGCTCCAGACGCGCAGGCTCAGTAGTTGTGGCCCACGGGCCTAGTTGCTCCGCGGCATGTGGGATCCTCCCAGACCAGGGCTCGAACCCGTGTCCCTTGCATTAGCAGGCAGATTCTCAACCACTGCACCACCAGGGAAGCCCCTGGTATTTTTATAAGAGGAAGAGACACCAGTGATTTCTCTCCCTCTGCCCATGCTCAGAGCAGGGCCGTGTGGGGACCCAGTGAGAAGGCAGCTGTCTACAACCCAAGAAGCCTCAGGGGAAACCAACCCCGACAGCACCTTGAACTTGGACTTCCAGCCTCCAGAATGAGAGGAAACAAATTTCTCTTGTTTAAGCCAAGAGTCTGTGCTATTCCGTTAGAGAAGCCCAAGCTTTCTATTCCATTAAAGCCCAACTTTTTTAAGCAGCAGCAGGTCAGAGGACTGGTCTAGCATAGAGATGAACACTGTTCAAGCGCCTCGGAATGTGGTCCTTTCCATCCCTGCGAGAAGAGGCTCAGAAACACTCTGCATTTGTGTTGGGTGGACAGCTTTATCCAAAGGGGCCTGGGCTGTCTGGTCATTTCATGAACAGACTATTCATGTACAGTGAGTTCTTCTTACAAACGGCTTGTCCTCCAAGCTCATGACAAATAGAGTCCGTTGTTTTTGGCTAATCTAAAAAACGGATAAAAATCACTCATGCCGGGGGTGGGTGGGAGTTGGCAGAGGGGGGAGGCGTGCTGGGACTGCAGGAAGGGCGAAGGGGTCCTGGCAGTCTGCTCACTAGAGGCAGCGACGGGAAAGCAGCCCCAGGTCGGGAGAGAGGAGGGGTGCTGGAGACGGTCCCCGGTCCCCGTGTGAAGGCCTGAACACACAGCACCAGTGGCAGGCGGGGGCGAGGCCTGTCTGGCAGGGGATCAGGGGCCTGGGTGCAGATGGGAACACTTTGCAGATCCACCAGGCAGACCCCAGGGGGTCTGGGGACAGATTTGGATGGGGAAGCATTGAACGTGATAGCTGGGCGGAGCCCCACGCCCTTACAGCCAGTAGAAATGGGGCCCTGCCTCTGTGGGCCCCAGAGCCTGATCTCAGAGCACAGGCCCCACGCGGAGGGTCCCTATAGGACTCAACTTGTACAGTGGCACCCAGGACCCATGCCGGGCGCCCCATGAGAGCACAGCCTGGAGCTCATTGCTGACGCTGAGACGTTCCTGAGTTCCCAGGGCCTGTGCTCTGTTGGGCCCCTCTGTCATCAGCCCGGCTTTGTCCCCGCTGCCTATAAATGCGCAGATGGGAACTGCAGCCCCTCTCCTCCACGAGCCCTCACGTGACGAGCCCCAAACAGCGTGGATGTGATGGATGGGCTGGGCCCACACAGCCTCAGACACGCTGAGCATTCCTGCCCCGCCCCGCCCGGGTCTCCCAGCCTCCTTGCCCCACCTGTTTGTGGCCTGGGCCTTCGGGAGTGAGGGGACCAGCCTCTCCTTCACCGCCCTCCCCCACCACTCTGCAGGTGGCCCAGAGCAACTAGGAGCCTGGCAGCCTGGGGCTCATCCAGCCATGGCACCTTCTGGTGGGGAATTCCAGAGCCAGACATTAGGATAATGAAACTGTTTCTACCTTGTTCCTTTGGGAACGAAGCAGGAGGTGCGATGAGCATGGGGTGTGGTGAAGTGACCGGCCCTGTGGGGAGCCCACCCGCCTGCCTCAGCCTCCAGGCCTCAGGGCTCTGAGAAGCGGGGGTGATGAGGCTGACCGGGGAGGAGTTCCCCCACCACTCCTTCTCCACCTGCTCTGGGACCCGGTCCCCGAATGGGCCCCCCACTGACAGAAGGTGCCCGGGGAGAAGGGGCCGCAGTGCATTCACATCACCTGCGGCTGTGGCAGCCCCGGGAGCGACATGGCCGTTGGTCCCCTGCACCCCACCTGCAGATGCTCTTGGGATCCCCTCTCGCGTGTGTCCCCGCTTCCTGCCAGGCCTCTGGCTGCCACCCCACCCCATAAGGTGCAGTGAGGATAGGATGAGAAACCCATCCAGCCCTCTTAACCCCCACCTGTGAGGGCACTGGGAAGGCCTGGCCTCCTGTCTAGTGGGGTCCTTGGGGCCTTGTGGCCGCCAGGAACCAAGAGAGACCAAGGAGGCAGCGGCTGACGGAGGGCAGTTCTACAACGCTCAGGAGCCCTGCAAGGGGAGGGGTCCAGGCCCCAGTGCCCCTGGCCCAGGCCCTGCACCCAGGATGCCTTTCTGTTGCTTGTTTTAGAGGGAGAGCTTTTGAAATTTGGAGTAAGCATTAAAAGAATGAATAGATGCATGTTTCCTTAATGTCAGCTTTTACTCTTTTTGTTTTGCAAATTTATTAATTTAATTTAATTTTGTTTTGGCCGCTCTGCACAGCTTGCAGGATCTCAGTTCCCCAACCAGGGATTGAACCCGGGCCATGGCAGTGAAAGCGCTGAATCCTAACAACTAGACCACCAGGGAACTCCCAGCTTTTACTCTTGCACACACTGGCGTCAAGTTCATTTTGTCCAAAAGATTCAGGGCTTCTGCCCAGCATTTTCTCTGCAGTGTCCTGGACACTTAAGGCTCAGAGTGGCCACATCCTGGAAAGACGGTCCCAGATCACCGGGGCAACGAGCCCACGTGGCCTGAGCAGCCCTGGAAAGAACAGCCCGAGGGATGAGGGAGAGCCCCGGGCGGGAGGGACGCCTCACACACCCCAGGTTTGCAAGGGAGGCTCCCTGTCCCGGGTGGCCCTGGAGACAGAATTAGGGTCTCTGGGGGGAGTAGCAGCAGGGCCTTTGCATCTGCACAAAGGGCAGGGCTGAGGCCCACAGATGCACAAGGGGCACAGGACCGGCATCAGAGAAGGGTGACCCTCATGGGTCCCCAGTCCAGCGGTCAGGGCAGCGGGGAGGGTCCTCTCCTCCCTCCGAGAGCACATGATTCGGGACTGTGGGGTCACCTCACCCACCGCTCTTCTTCTTTTTTTTTTTTTTTGCGCTACGCGGGCCTCTCACTGTTGTGGCCTCTCCCGTTGCGGAGCACAGGCTCCGGACGCGCAGGCTCAGCGGCCATGGCTCACGGGCCCAGCTGCTCTGCGGCATGTGGGATATTCCCGGACTGGGGCACGAACCCGTGTCCCCTGCATTGGCAGGCGGACTCTCAACCACTGCGCCACCAGGGAAGCCCCCCACCGCTCTTCTAAGGTATCCAGATTCCATCAGGCCTGGGAGGCAGTTCCCGCTCTGGAAGCTGAGGATGGGGTCTGGGTCCAAATCCCTGTTCCTTGGCTGACTGGCCTCAGGAGCTGGACGGACGCTGGGGTAACTTCTGCAAACTGCAGCTTCCTGGTTTAGAAAATGGGATCAGGATCCTCACGTACACCCCAGGGTTTCGTGAGGAGGAAGCAAGATAACAAAACCATGGCTCTCAACCACTGCCCGGAGGAGGGCTCTGTCTGAGTAGAGCTGCCAGGCCCAGGAGCCCAGCCGGAGGCCTGGCCAGAGAGGGGCGGCCCGGGCAGACTTCGCAGTGCAGCACAGCACAGCGCTTGGTCTCCGAGGAACGGTCTGACGGGGTTGCAGCTTGCGGTGAGGGGGCAGGGCAGGGCCTGCACGGCCTCCCAGAGCAGAGGGAGCTCCAGGGAGGCCACAGAGCCTCCTCCAGATTTGTCCTGAACCCCAAAGGGTGTCCTTCCCTCGGCGGGGAGCTGCATGAGACCCCTCTGCATGCACACAGGTTCCTAGACAGAGCCGAAGCTCTTGGGCCATGTGTGGCACTGAGCTCCTCCACCAGTGAGGGCAGGGCCTGGGGCCATGGGGCGTGTCTGGAAGCTACCAGAGTGAGCTGGTGTCCAGGGCTCAGGAGGGAAGGGGCCCTGGGGCAGGATGCACGGGACTCCTGACCCCCGGCCACACCCACGCGGCGACCCCACCATCCGGATCCTGCCTGGACTTCTACCAAAAGCCACACCCTCCCAAGCACTGCGGTTTAATTTTTTCTTTCGATTGCCAGGAACAGCCCAGCCCTCTGCGGAGGTCTCCTGAGACTGCCCTTTACAGCTGCAAGTGCAAAGTCCTCGGCCTGGCAGCCAGGTCTCTTACTGGAACCTGGGCCTGCCCAGCTCTGCCAAACCGAATGGGCTGCAGCTCCTGGAAGGCAGAGCACCCCTCCCCCGACCCCACCGGCCTCCGAGCTGGCCCGCCTCCGTCCTGGGAGGCCCCCTGCTCCCACCCTCTGCAGAGGATAGGGATCACAGGTGTGGCTCAAGCCTCTCGAGCCGTGCCCACCTCTATGGAGTCCGCAGGGCCTGTAGGCCTGTAGGCTGTTTCATCCTCCAAACTGGCCTTGGCATTGTTAGTAGCTCCATTTTTCAGTTGGGGTTTCTGAAGCTGAAGCAGAAAACTAGGAAGGCTGGAGCTGGGATTGAAACCTGGGCCACCAGGGCCGTCCCGGCGGGTGAAGCAGGTGAGCAGCCCACCAGTCCCTTGTTCTCAGGCCAGCCCGGCCACATCTGGGCCTCCTGACTGAGCTTTATGACCTGGAGGTCGACACCTGTGTTTGCAGCGCCCTGCCGGGCCCTGGGCTGGGTGGTTCAGGGCCTGGGGAGCAGACATGGACACACCCTCCTCCCCATACTGACCAGCAAGACTGAGGGAGCAGGGTGGGCGGGGCTAGGTGTTCCAGAGAGGGTGCCTTCACCCTCCCGCCCCCCACGGCAGATGCCAGGGCCAGGCACACGGTAATGCTTTAATATCCTTGAATCAGACCATCACCAGTCCAGGCCTCAGCCTGGTGCCGTCACAGAGGGCGAAGCATCTGGTCCAGTCTAGAACGTTCTTGCCTGCCTCTTTCCCACGACCCCAAGGCCTGCGTCAGTTCCAGCCCTGCCCAGGGGGACACCTCAGACAGCCATCTGCTGCGTGCACAGCTTTTGCCCCTGTGCTGAACCATCAGCCTGAGATGTGCCTCGACTTTGGCCAGGTCACAAGTTCATTTTCTCAGCAGCCTGCTCTCCCAAGAAGTAAGGACCTTTGAGTTCTTAAATATGCTCTATTTCTGAAGATCGACTCCCAAGACTTAAATGGTTTTAGTGTCTTCTGGGAGAGCTAAACCAGCTTCCAGCCCGCACCAAGTTCGCATCCCAGCAGAAGACCCCTGCCCCGTGAGGAGTCCACTAACAACCACCCTGGAGCTTTCCAGCACCGCTGGGTGGGAACTCAGACTCATCTTGTGATTTCAAGAGTGCCTGGCCCTCTTTTGACCGTGCACGGGAATATAAGGGCACAGGTCATCTACAGCCAGGAGGAGAGAATGTCAACATGAAATCAAGGGCCACTGAGTTCAACTGACAGCCGTTGTGCCGGGTGGTCTGTTGGCTCTATTCCTGCCCTTGGTCCCCCCTCAGTGTTTCAAGGGAACTACATCTCCCAGACTCCCTTGTAGCCATTTCAGGTTAGGAGCTGCCAATGTGAGGCCCTGGAAGGCGGTGACAAAGTGGGAGGCAGAGAGGAGCCAGCTTGCTGCTGGCTGCAGCTCCGATGGTGGCAGTGGGTGATGCTTCCTTGCAGTGACATTGACAGTGGCCCCAGGAGCTTGAGCCACAGAGATGATGGGGGCTGGGGGTCACTGCTCAGGGGCCGAGGTGGCACCTCCAGAAGCTCAAATCCAGGTGCTGGGCAGGAGCAGCTTCCGGATTTCTGGGTGACACACGCTCGTCACTTATTTCCTCCTCTGGCCTTTCCAACACCTTCGTCACCAATTCCCACCACTAAATCCCTTCTGCTGAAAATAACTGGAGTGGTTTCTGTTTTCCCGGCTGGAAATTAACTGGCGGCGGAGCTGTCTGCCGGTTAAGTGCTTCCAGGTCTGGACATGAAGCCAGCTCTTTTCTGGCTCTCCCAGCCGTCTCCACACCTCAAGCCTGTCCTCTTTCCTGTCGTCCCTGCCTGGGCCCTGAGCCGTCTCCTCTCCCCACCCCCACACGGGGCCCTGGGTCAGGGGAGGAACACGCTGTACTTGGGGACAGTCTGGGACTGTCTTCCTGAGTCATTCCGGGGCTGAGGCTCCAGTGTTTATTCTTGTCCAGCTTCCTGGGAATTCTAGAGTTCTCTCGACTTCAGCGCCATTATTCCAGTCCTCCTCCGAGGATCTCCGAGCCCTAGTTTCTAGGGAATCCCACGTCCATCCCCTGCTCATGCCCCTCTTCCCCAGCTCTCCCTTTCCCCTTCTCCCTCACAGCTGACTTCTGATTAAAATACCAAGATTGCAGTGTGGCCCTGAGAGCGGCCCCTTGGTCTCATGGAGGACAGAGTTCTCTGGAAGTTCTCTGGAAGGTGGCGTGGAGATGGGTCACCTTTTGCGCGTTCCCAGAGGACACCACCTGACAGACCGCAATGTCTCTGCTGCACAGTCCACCTCCCCAAACAATTCTCTATTATTCTTGGGATTCCGTGAGCCACAACAGTCACGCAGCCTTGACTGGGGTCACCGTTTTTGACAGTGATCAGTTGGCAGTGGGGCTGAGCTGGCAGGGCCGAGAAGGCTTGCCCACCCGCTCAGCTCTTGGTGGTCTCCACGTGGCCTGTCTGCGTGGGTAGGGCTTCCTCACAGCATGGCAGCCTCAGGGGGGCCCAGCTTCTCAGGTGGTGTGCAAAGGTGTGGGTGTGTGCCCCGGCAAGGGCAGGGGAGGGCGCTGAGGGAGAGGGCAGGATTGCAGGTGAAGCGTAAGGGTGTCATTTCCTCAGCTTATGATCCAGCATCGGGGCCCACACTGCAGTCTTGGGGGCCCAACTAATGCACATGCCTGGGACAGCACCCTCTGGGCTTCCCCACGGGCCCCTGTGCATCATTACATGTCTGGCAGGAGCAGTGGGGCCCAGAAGGTGACCAGCAAGAGAGACAGTGCCCTGGAGGGGAGGAGGCCACAGGGACAACAGCAGCAGGAGGTGACAAAGACTTTCTCCCCGACCAAAGCCCAGCCAGCCGCTCTGACTGGGCTTTAACTGTGGCCCATAAAAACTGCAGACTCTCAGCACAGTTTTGTCCACTCTCCCCACCGTCACACACACTAAGAGACTTGACCAAACCTCAGCTAGGTCCTGACAGCTCAAGGCTGCAAGCCTAGGATGAGGCCTCAAGTTCCTTCCTGAGAAAGCTCAGGGCTCCCAGGAGAATCAGTCTGTCCTGGTCAAACCCTGGTGATAGACAGAGAGGCCCCTACCCGCTGTGAGAGCAGTTACTTCACAATGATTGTCTCTGCCCTTTGAGATGTCCACCTCCCACCACCCAGGACTTTCCCCTCCAGGATGTGGGAGCTGTCTCTCGAGAATGGAAACGTTCAGGCAGTCACCTCACCCTGCCAGCCCTCTGTCTGGGAGGGTAAGCGTCCCATTCGGTGGGTGGGCGCCTTGCTCGAACTTGCACCGCTGCCTCTAGTCCTAAAGACACAAGAAATTCCTTTCTCACCCGGAGAAGCACCAACTAACAAGCCCAGTGGCCTGGGCCCTTGCCCCAGCACACTCCAGCCTTTAAAAAATCTTCTGCTCTTCGTTTCTCCGAAGTTGAGTTCCCTTTACACTGGGCCCTCTTGCCTTCTGCAGTATTTATTCCTGAATAAAGTCTATCCCCCGCCTTGGCTTTGGCTGGGTCCGGCTTTGCTTATCTTTGCCGGTGGTGGGGGGAGTGAGGGGTGCTGGGGTCTCACTCTCACTGTTTCCTGCATGCATCCTGTGGGTGTCCCCTGCTCCCATCTTTAAGTAGTCTCTGCAAGGACTGGTGACACATAAAATAATGCTGCTTTGTCACGGGTGATGGGCACAGAACTGAAGGCGATGCGATGAGCGTGCTGGTGGGATGGGCGCTTTCCCGGCACAGGCCAGGGAAGTGCAGCAAGACCCAGTGCGCAGTGCCCTCCCTCGTGCTCTTACAAAATGCTCCTGGAATTAAAATGCAATTTTTCCTTTGCCTTTTTTTCTTTTTTTGCAGAGAGAAAACTTTTTCAGGACCGGACTCCACCCCTCCAGGCCTGAATCTGTCATGAAGCAGGCATTTGATAAGAGTCTCCTGAACTGGCATGGTTTTCCCGGGTCTGTAGCTTGGGGCATGAGTTCAGATGAGGGCCACCTTCACGCACGCACGGCAGCCGGACTCAGGGCTAAGCTGCTGGAGACCTGGGTGGGCAAGCCCCGTCCCCTCACCGCCCCTGACCCCCAGGCTTCAGACTGAAGGTGCCCAGTGGAGAGGGGACCTGGGGCAGAGAGCAGGGGGTCAGTCCGATCAAACTCAGCCGGGAACCTGGGGGCCACCACTCTTGGGGACTGTAAACTTAAATGACTGTGGACATGAGATGTTCATATGGAAACATAGATGCCAGCCCCACCAGAGTGAGCCTCTGTGGTGGGGGGAGCATTGACAGCTCTGGGGAGGGAAGGTCCCCGTGTGTGTGTGTGTGTGTGTCCCTGTGCACATGTGTGCATTTCCTTGTATGTTCATGTTGGGGTGTGCGTGGTGCAGCTTCTGCATGGCGGGTGGCCACCAGGTCTCAGGGATCTGGGCAGGGCTGAGAAAGGAGCGGTACCTGCAGGCGTTGGCCTTGGGAACGGGGACAGCTGTCCTGGCATCACTGAGAGGTCAGAAGATGACATGAGGGGCCCTGGGGGCTGGGGTCTTCTGGTGCCTGGCTCCTCCCTGGGAGGCTGGGGTTGACCTCCTGGTCTTGACAGAGGCTGGGCCTTCAACACGCCTGCAGCACCCACCCCCCAGTGGCTCCGATTCCTGAAACGTTGTCTCCTGCAGAGAACAGAGTGGATCCAAGCCTGGGGTGGAGGGTGGTAGTGGGCAGGGGGATGGACAAGAAGGCCTCTTTCTGGAAGGAGGGGAGCCAGCGCTGGGCCTGTGATCAGCAGCCCGGCCTGGTGACCCCAACAGTGGAAACCTGTAGATCCCCAGGATAAAAGATGGGGGGCCCTACCACCGATGACGAACACAAAACAGGGGCCTCTGCTGACATGCCAGCGGCTCCTTCCCAGAACTTCCGTCTTCTGGGGCACCCTCTGCAGCCGCCTCTGCCCACCTCCCCACCAGCAGGGTCTGTCCTGTCTCCTGGGAGCCCAGTTCTGCTCTCAAGAATAGCGGCCTTGGGTCCCCAGTGCACCCAGGCACCCCGTGGTGAAACGTCAGCAGCACCCCTGGGGCTGCTCTGCCGCCCACCCCTCTCCGGCCTCAGCACAGGTGTTGGCTCAGCCAGAGAACAGAGCCCACGTCCCATGGTCCACACTCTTCCCCATCAGACGGGGGTCTTTGGGGACTTGAAAAGTAGTACCACCCTGGCAAATCTTCTCTCCTCGCCTTTAACGTAAACAAAAACTGCCATGCACGCAGTGATATGAAGGTTGAAGCCTCGGGCCCAACTGCAGCTGTTTTTCTCTTCTTGTGGTTTCTCCTTGGGGTTAAGCAATGTTTCATTTCTCAGCATAACGACCAACCCAGGCCTCTCTCCGCAGTATCAACACGTCTGATGGGTGGGGGGACTGGGAGGCTGGGAGGGGGCTCCGTGCCAGCCCTTGGGTCCCTGGGCTCCTTCCTAGTCTGTTCATAGCGAAGGAATGAGAGACCCCAGTGTCCTCCTAAGGCACTGGGCAGAGGGGGAGGCCGCTGAGCAGGGTTCTGGAAAGATTAAGACATGGTAAATGCCAATCACAGCGGCCACCGCTCTTGGGAGAGACACTTATCACCTACTGCATGGCACCAGCGTCTCCATGAGAGAAGGCACCCTGGCTCTGGGCTGGCACCCCCTTTCCTCGGCCAGGCCGGGCTGCCCGGGGCCCCCATTCTGGTTTCCTGGAAATCAGCCCTGCCCTGTTTCCTCTTCTCATCCCTCACTGCACCCCCGGCCCTGGGGGACCCCCAGGGAGGCAGGCCCTCCAGGTGCCAAGTGCTCACCACCTGTGGACTCATTTCTGAGACTGGGGAGGTCACCACAGGGCGACCGGAAGTTGTGGAGAGGGACCAGCGCCCAGGGCTGATGAGCTTCCTGGCACCATTTGAGGGCTGCCCTGCACCCCTGCATTCATGTCGGCCCTCAGGGGCTCCCACACCAGGAGAGGGTGCCCTCTTTGCCTGGGAGGCAGCTCCTGACCTCGGCCCAGGCTTTCCCGCCGGCTCCCTGGGGCTGCCCTACCCACCCCGCAGGTCCCCAGGGTTCTCTAGGTCCTCCAGCTCCGCGACCAGACCTCTCCCTGCAGGGCTGTGGCCCCGGGGCCACACTGCGATGGACCCCAGCATCCTGGCCCACGGTCAGGTGTTGTTCAGGGTGGCTGTGCTCTGAGTGATTCCACTTTTCTAGCTCCCCCTACAGTGGGCGGCCCTGGGACCCTAACCACAGTCTCTGGGGAGTCTTTGGCCTCCTGATAGAAGCAGAGCCACGCAGCTGGACAGCCCCATCCCCTCCCTGACTCCTCGATTGTGGGCCCGATCTGGAGCCCTCGCTGGTGGGAGAGGCAGGCCTGCAGGCTGCTCTGAAACAGGGAGCCTGGACCACTGCCAAGGCCGCCTGCCAGGGCCTCCTGCTACGAGGGAAACAGCTTCCCTAAGCCTCTGCCAGGTTGTCTGCCTCTCGCAGGGGATGCATTCCTGACTGCTCAGAGCACCTGGAGTGCAGAGGAGGGGGCTGGCATCCTCTGACCCCTGCTCCCCTGTTCCCATGGTCTCAAGAGTGCAAGTTCCTCAGCTAGGGTGCACGCAGCCCACCATCTGTGATCTGAGCGGTGTCTTCTCTGAGCCTGTGCGGGCCTCCAAAAGCCCCTTTGCCATTCTCTCCCTGTCAACCCCTCTGGCCCAGAGTCTGCAAAGAGGGAGAGAAAAGGTAGGGTCTGGTGGGTCTGCAGCAGTCAGCTGGGCTGGAGTCTTCAGGATCAGTTCTTGGTAACCAGCCAGGGTGCAGAGCCCTTCCTGAAATGTGTGGTTCTCCTCCCCCAGTGTCACAGAGCGTCACCCACAGGACTTTTTTCCCTGCGGTGCTCCGAGACCCCACCCTAGTGCTCTGTCCAGGACAGGGCGCCCCTGCTGGAGGCCTGGGGACTGTACAAGGGGCTCCCTGAAGCTGCCACCTCTCCCTCGCGAGGTGGCCACAAGCTCGGGACCTCACAGCCCCCTTCTCCCTCCTTCTCAAAGCCCAAAGTTTCTGGGTCTCACTCCTCAGGGTTCTTCCTCTGGATCCTAAGCCTACAACTAAATTTAAGCCTCAGGCTGCCACATGCAGGGTTCCTGAAGGTAGCCATGGGAGGGGGCCCAGAGAGGGGCTGCCCGGGAGCCCAGGTGCTGCCCCAGTAGAACGCCCGACCCCCCAGGGAGGGTCTGCTGGGAAGACACCACCTGGACCATTATCTCCCATCCCACCCGTGACTGGGAGATGAAACCAGAGGAGAGAACAGCAGTTCAGGAACCAGCTACAACAGTGTGGTTTCGGTTCAGCCAGCATTTGGGGAACCTCGGCTCCATGCCAGGACAGTGACACCAAGAGGAACGGGAGCCAGATGCCACGGGACAGAACTGATCCCTAGATCTCCAGCCTGCCTGAGGGCAGGGGGAAGTTCTGGAGGCCTGGAGAGGGCAGGAAGCTGCGCTGGGTGGGGGGAGGGAGAGGGAGCGGTGCAGAGAGGGTGGCTGCAGCCCGGAGGGTGCAGGGCAGGAATCTGAGCATTACGTACAAGGGAACCCTTTCAGGTCCCCAGCCGAGGGTGACGAGCACAGGCCAGAGGTCCGGGACGATTGCACCAGTGGTGCTGGCAGCATTTGAAGGGGGGATTGCCATGGCCTTCTAGGGGGATTCACGTGGGCCTTTCTGAGTGATGGAGTCAATGTGGGGTAAGTGAAGAGATCCTGGGAGGACAGTCACCTTATAAGTGGAGATGCAGTCCCTGGTTCTCAACCTCGCTGGGTGAGGGATGCCACCGACACTACAGAATGAGCTGCGGGATAAACATTTCCACAGTCCCCAGGGTCTTCGTGCTTAGGCCAGGTTTTCTAGAGCAAGAGAAATTCTGCAAACAAAAAAAAAGGCTATGCACGATTTAGGTCTTTTGCAAGTAACCAATTCTAGCTGGCTTTACACAAAAACAGGAACTTAGGTCAAGAAAGCCACACTGGAGTTTCTAAGAGCCCAAGGGCAGGGTGCGGCAGCCTCGGGAACCTCAGCCTGGGGCATCTTGGGACACAGGGTCTCCTCACCCCTTCAGGGGGGCTCTCTCTGCAGGGCGCGGTCTGCCCAGACCCCACTGTACAAAATGACGGCCCCCAGATCTCCCTCAAGTTTACATCTCTGCAAAATGAGCTGGGGTCTCCTGGGGCCAGTTCCATCCTCCCGAGGAGGGGCTCTGGTGGTCCTGGCTTGGGTCTGGCTCCTGTCTCCTGGGCCAATCAGTGGGGCTGGTGTGGTGGCAAAGTCACACCGGGGACACTACTGTCTTTACAAGCAGAACCATTTTACCCCCCAAACAAAATCCTACCTGAAACTAAATATGCCGGGGGCATCCCTGGTGACGGCAGGCAGATGGCACCAGGGCGCTCAGCGTCTGCCGTGCTCACCTCCTTCCCTCCATGAACCCCAAACAAACCTTCAGAGCCCGTTTGAGAAATAAACAGGTCTTCCCTCCCTCAACACAGAGCTTTCCCTCCTCCCCCAGGCTGCTGTCATCTCTCCTCCTCAACAGCGCACACCTCCTGGGTCCCAGGGGGCACCCCAGCCTCCCTGGGGGTCTGCAAGGACCTTGGGTACCAGGAACAGGAGCTTGGGAATCACAGCTCTGGGTGGCAAAGGGAGGGGCTGTTGGTGAGCGGGGTCAAAGGCGTGCCTAGCACGCTGGCTGACGGCTCCTCCATCCCTGCCCCTTCCAGAAGCCTCCTTCTGCCTGGACTCCTGCAAGGCCTAGGGGCCCAGAGCTCGCCCCACCCTGGGCCAGCGGCACAGACCACAGTCAGGGGTCCCCTGGTTTCCCACCGCCACTGGCCCATGTAGGTCCTCTTATGAACCAGCAGTTTGACGGAGGAAACAACTTGCGGAGAAGCAAAAGGAGAATAAGGCAAACGGTACCAGCTCTTCTGCTATGTGTCAGGTCACTTACATTATCCAATGAATCCTTACAATAACCCACATCTTTATGAATGAATAGACCAGAGCCTGGAGCAGATCAAGTCTCCAAGGTCGCATAGCTGGTAGATGGCTGAGCAGGAAGTTTAAACCAGATGCTCAAGACTCTAAAGCCCTCACTTTCTGCAGTACCGCGTCCAGAGCGGCATAAGCTGTCAGTGCCCAGCGGAGGACCGGAGCCCTGCGTCCCATCCACAGTCACCTCGTGCACACGGTGAGTGCGTCGTCTGGATTAGTTGATTCTAACCATGTGTCTCCCTGCTTGGAATCCTACAAGAGCCCCCATGCTGTGCAAACATGCCACACGCCTAGGTAGGGAGTTTGGGCCGCTGTCTGCCACATCTGTGCTGCTTGTCAAGAGCCTGCCTACAGCTTCACAGATGAGTCAGGTCTGCACGTGACACACCCATCCTGCCCGGTGCCTTGCACTGCTCTCATCCTTCTCCCCAACCCCGATGGAGGAACTCCCCCCAAGACCATACTTCCTGGCATCTCCAGACACCTGCAGCTCCCTCTTCCCAGAGGGCCCTTCCCTCTCTGCAACCACGGCTGCACCCACAGTCCCCTGAGCTTGCTGTGGTATCTGGGCCTATTACAGGCCAAATGGGCTGTGATGGACTGAATTCTTCCTCCCCCTAAATTCAGAGGTTGACGTCCCAACCCCCAGTACCTCAGAATGTGATTGTATTTAGAGATGGGGCCTCTAAAGAAGAAATTAAGGTTAAATGAGGTCACCACAGTGGGCCTTATCCAATCTGACCAGTGTCCTTATGAAAAGGAGAGATTAGGACACAGACACACGCAGAGGGACGACCACGTGAGGACACGGGGAGGAGATGGGCCATCTTCTCCAAGAAGCCAAGAAAACCAACCCTGCTGACACTTTACTCTTGGACTTCTGGCCTCCGAAATTGTGACAAAATTAATTTCTGTTGTTTAACTCACCGAGTCTGTGGCCCTTTGTTATGGCAGCCCTAGCAGACTCATCCTACACAGAGAGGTGTTTAGAAGGTCTGTGTGCAGGGCCCCGGGCACACAGGGTGGGGAGGGGCTCTGGGCCCAGTCTCAGAGAAGGCGGTGGAACCTGTTCAAACACGGGTGGGTAGGGGCTTGCTCGGGGTCCTTGGGAAACTTGTGTCACCCTTCTTGGCCTCAATGCCACTCATCTCACAGAGCTGGGGTCACATCCAAGACAATGCCGGGGAAAGCCCTGTAAAGTCTGCAAATTACCTTTCAAATGTTCGTTTCTCTTGCTCCTGTTACAGCAACCGCCCAAGTTAGCGAAATGCACAGAATACGACACTGAAACACAAGAGGTGGCCGGTGCCCTGATTTGTGGGTCCTGTAAAGACATATGTCACGGCTGCCAGTCCTCGGGGTCACACCAGCGGGGGGCCCTCCTGACTCTTCAGACCCAGTGGCAGAGCTTCTCTTCTCCCGCTGCGAGCCTGGGCGCCTGCACTGGGCCAGGCAAGGGGCGCACAGAGACCGCCAAGATCGGGTCCTACCCCTGGAGGGACTCTGGCTTGGAAGGCATCTGGGGTGATCGTCCTTCTGGTTTGCTGGGACTGAGAGGGTTCCTGGGGCTCAGGACTTCTGAAAGAAAGTGCCAGGCAAATGCAGAGAAAA
The DNA here is from genome assembly GCF_025265405.1 of Mesoplodon densirostris. Taxonomy (NCBI): domain Eukaryota; kingdom Metazoa; phylum Chordata; class Mammalia; order Artiodactyla; family Ziphiidae; genus Mesoplodon; species Mesoplodon densirostris. Next base: position 152,709,923 of record NC_082664.1, read on the forward strand.
CTCCAGAAGCAGCTGGCCTGGAAGAATTGTGAACAGCCTGCTGAAGACATAGCTTTGGCACTAGCAGGAGCCCACATCTCTGGGGCCTGTGATGTCCTGAGGATGCCCTGCAGCCGTGTGTGTTGCTGCTTCTCCTACGAGGCCAGGGATCCAGGGGTGGGCGTGGGAGGGGGCTCCTCAAAGTGTAACACCAAATAGCCCCCTCGCAGAGTGCTTGCTGCCCACCCCTGCAACTTGCAGCATCATTGGTTTGCTAGTCTTGGTCCCCGGGGGAGTGAGGCAACCCTCCCTGAGTACAGAAGACCAGAGTCCTGTTGAGTGGGCAGTGGAGACTGACACCGGCTGTGTTGGAATCCCCAGGCTCCTTCACCAACAGGCGAAGAAGGGGGACCTTCTACTGCCTGGAGGGTATTCTTCCCGATCACCAAGGGGAGGCTGGGAGGTGCTACGCACAGAGGCAGGAGGAACCGGTCTGAGAGTCACGGGAGGCTCTGGGGCGCCTCTCAGGTCTCCCTGTCCAACCGTAGAGTCAGGTAGAAGGTCCAACCACAACCAAAGCAGGAGACAAGCTTTCCCAGGTGAAGCTGAGTGAGCCCCCAGGTGAAGGGCTCCATCAGCTGTGGTGTGGACCTGGGCAGCCCTGGAGCCTGGGGGGTCCTGTCCACCAAAGGGCCTCAGGACTAGTTATAGAAATGAAAAACAGCTGCCATGGGACATGCTCTTTCTTGTTTGCTGTGTATAGACTATTTTCCCTCCTCCTTTTCCTATTTTTAAACTTTTGGTAAACTTTTTATTGAACTATTACATAAATACAGAAAAGTACACAAATGCAAAGTGTACAGCCAGGGGCACACAGGTGAAGACATCTGTGTGTCCACACCCAGATCAAGACATGAACGTGGGGGAGGGATAAATTAGGAGTTTGGGATTAACAGATACACACTACCATATATAAAATAGATAAACAAGGACCTACTGTATAGTACAGAGAACCTCACTCAGTATTTGGTAACAACCTATAAGGGAAAGAATCTGAAAAAAATAGATATATGTGTATGTATAACTGAATCACTTTGCTATACACCTGAAACCAACACAACGTTGTAAATCAACTATACCTCAATAAAAATAAATTAATGAGTTTAAAAAAGACAGAACATGGCCAGCACCCAGATGCTTCCCTGAGGACCCACTCCCCAAAAGGTAACTACTGCTACCAAAGAGTTTTGCCTATTTTGAACTTCATACGCATGAACTCGTGCAGTCTATGCTCTAAGGTAGGAGCTGGCTTCTTTCACTCAACTCAGCGGGTATAAGATTCATCTATGTTGTGTGTCGTATGTAGATTGCTCGCGTTTCTTGCTGTGAAGGTTCTTTTTGTGCAGATACAAGCATTTGCTTATCTCTTCTACTGGTGATGGTTATTTGGGTGGTTTCCAGTGTTTGGTTATTGCCAAGTGCTGCTTACATGTCTTTTGGTGACATACGTAAGTGTTTCTGTTGCATACATTCCTAGGAGTGGAGCTGCTGGGTGGTAGGTGTGTCTGTACTCAGCTTCGGTGATAAACACCTGTTTTCCAAAGTGATGATGCCAAGTTCCACTCCTCCCAGGAGTGTGTGAGCTCTGCTTTTTCCAGACCCTCAGCAATGTTCAGGAATCTGTCTTTTTCATTTTAGCTTTTTTGATGTGCGGGTGTTTTTAATTTTTGTTTTTGCTTTTTTTTTACTGCTCTCTCTCTCTTCTTTCTTGCACAGCTTTATCGAGATATAATGTATCCATTTAAAGTGTCCAATTAAATAGATTTTAGTTTCTTTGTACAGTTATACGGTCACCACCACAATTTTAGAACATTTTCATCATCCCAAAAGAAGCCCCAAACCCTTTAGCTATCACCCCCAACGTCCTATGCCGCCCAGTGCCTGGCAACCACTAATCTATTTTGTCTCTATAGACTTGCCTATTCTGGACATTTCCTATAAAAGGAATTATACAATATATGGTCTTTTGTGACTAGTTTCTTTCAATTAGCTTGGTATTTTCAAGGTTCATCCATGCTGTATCATGTATTAGTACTTAATTCCTTTTTATGGTCAAGAAATATTCCATTGCATGAGTAGACTGCGTTTTGTTTATCCATTCACCATTTTAAAACATTTGAGTTGTGCCCACTTTTTGACTCTTATGGGTAAAGCTGCTCTGAAATTCATATGCAAATTGTTGTATAGACATATATTTTCATTTCTCTTGGGTAGATACTGAAGAACGGAATTGCTGGGTCAAATGGTAACTCTATGGTTAATTTTTGAGGAACTTCCAGACTCTTTTCCAAAGTGTCTGCATCATTTAGAATTCCCACTGGCAAGGTATATGAGTTCTGATTTCTCTGCATTCCCACCAGACATCCTCATGTGTGAAGGGGCATTTCTTTTGGTTTTGATGTTTTGCTGTTTTACTTTTTTAAATAATACTTTCTTTCTTTCTTTCTTTCTTTCTCTCTCTCTCTCTTTCTGGTTGCATTGGGTCTTTGTTGCTGTGTGTGGGCTTTTCTCTAGTTGTGGCGTGTGGGGGCTACTCTTTGTTGTGGTGCACGGGCTTCTCATTGCAGTGGCTTCTCTCATTGAGGAGCACGGGCTCTAGGTGCATGGGCTTCAGTAGTTGAGGCACATGGGCTTAGTTTCTCTATGGCATGTGGGATCTTCCCGGACCAGGGCTCGAACCCATGTCCCCTGCACTGGCAGGCAGATTCTTAACCACTGCACCACCAGGGAAGCCCTGCTGTTTTAATTGGTGTTTCCTTGACAACTTGTGAAGTTGAGCACTTTCTCATATGTTTATTGGCCACTAGGACACACTCTTGTAAAGCGCACCCCCCCAAACCTTCAACCACTTTTTCCTGTTGGATTGTCTGCCATCTTCTGTTGATTTCTTTATGTCTTCTGGCTATGAGTCTTTCATCAAATACATGTGTTGCAATCATCTTCTCACAGCTGTGACTTGCCTTTTCACTCTTTCATGGAATCTTTTGAACAGAAGTTCTTCTTTTTTTTTTTTTTTTGCGGTACGCAGGCCCCTCACTGTTGTGGCCTCTCCTGTTGCGGAGCACAGGCTCCGGACGCTCAGGCTCAGCGGCCATAGCTCATGGGCCCAGCCGCTCCGCGGCATGTGGGACCTTCCCGGACCAGGGCACGAACCCGTGTCCCCTGCATCGGCAGGCGGACTCTCAACCACTGCGCCACCAGGGAAGCCCAGTTCTTCATTTTAATATAGTCAGTCTGCTTTATCCATTTCCCCCTTCCTTTCTTCCCCTCCTCCTTATCTTCTTCTTCATCTTCATCTTCCTTTTTGTAATCTCTTCAGGGAACTGCCATCCCCACAGCCCTTGTAGACATCCATTTTACCATATGGCCAAGTACTATGGCACTGTCTATTCCAATCCTAACTTTCAATGGTGTTCCCTCCCAGGCAGCACTGGGCAATGATTGAGTACCACCAATATGATGCGGTGAAGTGTTCCATTGTCCACCTGTAGTGAGCCCGTCCCTGTATTCAAGCTCAAACAGGTGACTAACCCCATCACAGACCCCACTAGGAGGGCTTGGCTGAATCAGCCTGGGTTCAGTCAGAAAAACGGCAACCACTCTAGGTATTTGCCACAGAGGGAAGTAAGACAAAGAACTGGTTACAAAGGTGTGGAAGAACGGAAGAGTGAAAGGGAGAAAGAGAGGACCAGCAAACCCAAGGGAGAAGGGATGGTATCAGGTATAAAAAGTACTTGTACCACAGCCACAATATTTGTTTTTGAGCTGGACTTGACTCCTACAGTGGAATCCCTTTAGCGCCTATATGCCTGAAAATTTACCAATAACTCTTGGGAATTCTTTCCACAGTATGAGCATTCTTAACCAATGAACGTGCTCACAGCAAACACGTGAAAAGATTTCCCTCTGAAGTTTCTCCATACTTTAATATGCATCCCCCAGCTCTGGCATCCCCCAGATGATGGCAAGAAGCAAAAATCATGCCTCACAACATGACAGATGGCACGCACCACCTTCAAAAAGCAGTTAAGGGTGATTGTTCAATTACGAAGGAGTGGAGCTGTGGGTGGCAAAAGGAGCCAGATTTGTTCGGTCTGAGAGAAGATGCTGGGTGTAAGTTTCACTGGCCTGGTGAGCTGCAGTGCGTCCAGTTACAGAACCACACGCCAGGCACTCAGCTGTCTTAGGGTGACTACGTGTGCTGTTTTGAACAGCTCTAGACAAAGTGAATAGATTCAATGTTATTATCTCCAGTTTGGTTCACAATGAGAGTACAAGGGGCTGAAAGAGTGACAGAAAAGAACAAATATGTCTAACAGGCATATATTAGGCAGCCACATTCATGAAATAATCTATGGTTTCAGATCATTCAATATTCTATGCAATGAATATGAGCACTAGAGCAGGGGTGTGGGTAGCCGGAGCCAAAGCACTTCCGTCTGGACATCACACTCACACTGCTATGTGAAAGGAAGCTGCAAGGACTCAGTGAGCTTCTAGACACTACAGTCTTGGATGTGGAGCCAGAAATATGGCAGAATATATACTTGTAGAAATTAGAATTTTTAAAAAACACATTGCTTTGTTTGCTAAAAAATTAAAATTTAAAAACAATTTAAAAGAAACACTAATACCCTCAGGCTAGAGCCCAGAGCTTGCACCTTCTGTTGCCCTACTGGAGAGGCTGGGGCTGGGGGAGAAGCTGGGGCTGGGGGAGAAGCTGGGGCTGGGGGGAGAAGCTGGGGCTGGGGGGAGAAGCTGGGGCTGGGGGAGAAGCTGGGGACATTGGTCCTGGGTCTGGGTGGAGGCACCTTCATGGCCAGGACTGCAATTCCTGTGAAGGTGCTACCTCTGCCAGGGGTCCTGGGGTCCATAATCACCTGACCACTGCTGCTGCTACTGCCGTCCTATCCAAGCAGACACTTCCTCTTCCCTCTTGCCTCTGAGCTCCAGCTGGGCCTCCTAGAAGGACCAACACAGACGCAGTGGGCATGGAGCCCAGGGCAGAGCTCAGAACGCACTCGCCAGCACTGCCCACCTGTGCCCGTGGGTCCGCTCTCAGCTGCATGAAGTGCTGCGCTCCCGAGGGGTGGGGGCGCCATCCACACCCCTCTACTTGGTGCCTTAGCTCATCCTCTGTGTGGAGTTCATGGACAACTTTCTGCGGGAGGCTTTGCTAAGCCCACGACACGGCAGTGCCTTGAGGCTGCTGGTTTCTGCACATCTTCCTCACTGGAGACAGTTTCCTGAGGGCAGAGGATGTACCCTATTTGGGCCTAGGCCATAAACCTTGTGTTTGTTGAATAAATGATTGAATCCAGAATGAAGGCATGAGAGGTCTGCGCTTGGGAAAACTGGGGGTAGGTTGGGGGGCTTTTTTCTCTGCATAGTATTTTCTTTCCATACTCCCAAGATCATAGATTCCCCAGCACGGCCCTCCCTGCCCCAGTGTGTCCTCCACGTCTGGACCTGCGCCTGGTATTTGAGGATGGGTGATTGGCACTGTGTTGTCCAGGGGCTATTCCTGAGCCTTGTGGCAAAAAACACAGCTGGCTATTTCTAGCCAGGACTATTTATAGAGAATTTATGGAAAAATCGTTATTTGTTTGAACAAATTTGGAAAATTCGGGTTTAAGCACCTTAAACATGATTTTTTACTCTCTGAGACAGTACATTTCCCAGTATTTTAATATGTTGATGTGACACTCCAGGAAGGGCACAAGTTAGCTGAGTTCTTCAAACTTGTGTAACAACAACAAAAAAAACCCTTCGTTTTAGGAATATCTAAGCAGAGTTTGGTAGTTGGTAAAAATCTGACTTTATTTTTATTCTTTTAATTTAATTTTTATTTTATATTGGTGTATAGTTGATTTACAATGTTGTGTTAGTTTCAGGTGTACAGAAAAGTGATTCAGTTATATGTATACATGTATCTATTCTTTTTCAGATTCCTTTCCCATATAGGTTATTACAGAATGTGGAGTAGAGTTCCCTGTGCTATTCGGTAGGTCCTTGTTGTTTATCTATTTTATATATAATAGTGTGTATATGTTCATCCCAAACTCCTAATTTATCCCTCCCCCACCTTTCCCCTTTGGTAACCATAAGTTTGTTTTCTAAGTCTGTGAGTTTATTTCTGTTTTGTAAATAAGTTCATTTGTATCATATTTTAGATTCCACATATAAGTGATATCGTATGATATTTGTCTTTCTCTTTCTGACTTACTTCACTTAGTATGATAATCTCTAGGTCCATCCACAGTGCTGCAAATGGAATTCTTGCTTTCTTTTTATTTTATGACTGAGTAATATTCCATTGTATTGGGTTGGCCAAAAAGTTCATTCAAGTTTATCCATAACATCTTATGGAAAAACCCAAACGAGCTTTTTGGTCAGCCCAATATATATATACCACATCTTCTTTACCCATTCATCTGTTGATGGACATTTAGGTTGCTTCCCTGTCCTGGCTATTGTAAATAGTGCTACTATCCATGCATTGGGGTGCATAGATCATTTTGAATTATGATTTTCTCCAGATATGTGCTCAGGAATGGGACTGCAGGATCATAGGTGGTTCTATTTTTAGTTTTTTAAGAAACCTCTAGGGACTTCCCTGGTGGTGCAGTGGTTAAGAATCCACCTGCCAGTGCAAGGGACAGGGGTTCGAGCCCTGGTCCGGGAAGATCCCACATGCCGCGGAGCAACTAAGCCCATGCACCACAACTACTGAACCTGCGCTCTAGAGCCTGTGAGCCACAACTACTGAAGCTTGGGCACCTATAGCCCATGCTTCACGACAAGAGAAGCCACTGCAATGAGAAGCCCGTGCAACTCAACCAAGAGTAGCCCCCACTCGCCACAACTAGAAAAAGCCTGCGCACAGCAGTGAAGACCCAACGCAACCAAAAATAAATAAATAAATAAATTTATTTAAAAAACACAACCCCGCCAAAAAAAAACTTATTAAAAAAAAAAAGAAACCTCCATACTGTTCTCCATAGTGGCTGCACCAATTTACATTCCCACCAACAGTGTAGGAGGGTTCCCTTCTCTACACACCCTCTCTAGCGTTTATTGTAATCTGACTTTAAATACATTTATTTTGAAAAATCTTTGAATAGACATGTGCACACAGTATGAAATTCAATAGACACAAACAGAATATTATCCAGCCATAAAAAAGAAGGAAATCTTGCCATTTGTGACAACATGGATGGGCCTTAAGGACATTATGCTAAGTAAAATAAGTCAAACAGAGAAAGATGAATGCCTTCTGATCTCATACATGAAATCTAAAAAAAACCCAAAACAAACTAAATTCATAGAAACAGAGAACAGACTGGTGGTTGGCAGAGGCAGGGTGCAGGGTGTGTGTAAAATGGGTGAAGGGAGTCAAAAGGTACAGCTTCACTTAGAATATGAATAAATCCTGGGGATATAATGTACAGCATGGTGACTATAGTTGGTAATACTGTGGTGTGTATTTGAAAGTTGCTAAGAGACTAGATCTTGAAAGTTTTCATCACAAGAAAAAAGTTGTAACTACGTATAGTGATGGATGTTATCTAGACTTGTGGTGATCATTTTGCGATATATACAAATATCGAATCATTATGTTGTTCACCTGAAACTAATATAATGTTATATGCCAATTATATCTCAGTTTAGAAATAAAGAGAAAAAATAGACTATTTCTAAAACAGTACGGAGAGAAACCCACATCTCAGGGCTCCATGAGCCTGAGACTTGAGGTTGTCTATTGCCACGGGGCCCAACCTCTGCCCCAAGGGAGCAGGTTGGATGGTTCTCTCTCTCAGGATCTGAGATGGGTGTGGGTGCAGGTGGCCACCCTGCCGACATGGCCCCAGGCTGCCTGAGTGGCCTCGGTCCTGGGCATGGGATAGAGCTGAGAACTGGAGAACGAGGCCCGGACCTCGGAGGTACTGGACACGCCAGCCGTTGCAGGAAAAGAGGGAAGCGAAGGCCACCGCCTGGTGCTCAGTTCTTGGCGTCCTCTAAGTTCTGTCTCACCGGATACGCACAGAAGGAGCACACTCTGATGTGTCGGCCCCGCAGCCCCGCAGGTGCAGTGTTGGCCAGAATCATAGGGAAGAAGCACCGCCACCCAAATGAGGACCAATGGGTCCAGCATCTGGACCTCGGAACCCGCACGCTGGGCTCTGCTGGATTTCACAACCACATCCATTCAGGGGGTGGACCGGCCACACGAGACCTTCCAGAAGGGGACAGTACAGCAAAGACTGTACTGAAAGACGGACGTGCCTTTGGACCAAGGCCTCATAAGACCAATTTAGGGCTGGGAGGCTGCAAACACCTCAGATTGCGGGGCCTGATGGTGCTACTGGAGAACTGACCACAACTGGCAAGGAGAGACAGGAGAGTGCCTGCCGGCCCCTGGAACAAGATCAAACACAGGAGCCCGGCTCAGAGCTGGCCGTGCAGGCTTGGGGTGGGGAGAAAAAGGGTGTGGGTGTTCCTGGGTCACTTACCATCAGACCCCTCACATGGGAAGGCAGGGACCCACACCCAGTTAGAAGCCTTGCAGTAGCCCAGGACTTGGAGTGGAGACTGTCCACCCTAATTTCCTTCTCTCCTGGCTGGTGGATCACAGGGCAGATGCTGTCATTGCTTTTTTACTGCATGGGGAGTTCGGCAGACCCCAACGCGAATGGGGCACTTTGAGGGGTCACCCCTGACATGCCAAGATTTGGGAGAGGGTGGTTCTAGACAGCTTTGGTTATGGTGTCATTTATTTATCACCACATAAAAAACCACCTCAAAACAGCAGCATAAAATTTAAAATATCGGTAATTTTGCTGCTGAATCTGGGACTTCTGTCCCAGGGCTTCTGCCAGTAGCTGCCTGTGGGAAAGCCAAGTCTTCCAATTTTTCTAGTCAGTCTAGAAAACCAATTTTCTTAAATATGGAAACTTCTAACTTTTAGCTAATTTTAAAACTACAGGGGCCACACAAGAGCAGCCCAGGGGCAGCCAGCTTATGTCTCTGCCTCGCCTTGCAAGGTCAATTTGGAATGGCCCAGGGCAGGTAAGGCATTCCAGAAGCTTCTCTACTCAGCACACTCTTTGGTGTCTTGCCTGGGGTGTCCAGAGCCAGGCATGGGTGAAAGGTGAAGTGGTGAAGGAGTGAGGAGAAAGGCTTCCCAGAGAAGCCGGGCAGAGCATCTGGGCAGCAGATGAAGGGAGGGGGTGGCAGCCGGGGGTGGGGGGCGCCCCACAGGGCACAGAAGCCTCCTGCACTCCATTCTCTTTATTTCTCTGCTGAGGACCACTCTTTGGCAACTTTCCCAACAGAGCACACCTTCATGAAAGAGCTTGAGCTCAGCCACACTGACGTGTAAGTAGCTACTAAATCATAACATAACTCTGCCTCCGGACAGTTGTCCTTCATCAAAAGTTGTCTTTAGCAAAAGACTGTGGGGTCAAAGTGCAAAGCTTTCATGGTAACGTCTCAAACTGACAGGTGAATGTCAGGAAGCGTGTGAGGTGATGGTCTTCACCAAGCCTATGAATTTGTGTGTCATCCTCATCGTCCACACCATCATCATAATCACTGTTGTCATCGTCACCACCACCATCACCATCATCACCATCATAACCATCGCCGCCACCACTTCACCTTCATCCTCACTACCACCACCCTCACCATGATCACCACCATCATCACCATCATCACATCAACCAGCTCATCATCACCTCCATCACCACCATCATCACTACCATCTCATCATCACCTCCATCATCACCATCATCACTACCATCTCATCATCACCTCCATCATCACCATCATCACTACCATCTCATCATCACCTCCATCACCACCATCATCACTACCATCTCATCATCACCTCCATCATCACCATCATCACTACTTCCACCACCATCGTCATCACCATCATCATTACATCATCTTCATCATCATCACCACCGTCATCATAATCACTATCGTCATAATCACCACAACCATCATCACTATCATCACCATCATAACCATCACCACCATTAACATCATCACCATCATCACCATCATCATTACCAGTCATCACCATCATCAGCACTACCACCTCTTCATCATCATCACCTTCAACACTACCATCATCATCATCACTAACATCATCACCATCATCATCACCCCACAGTAATGACATCCCTTCTTAGCCTTGGGTGGAAGAAGGACATTTCCTGCTTCTTCCAGATCTACCATCCTCTCTGGTCCTGGAGAACATTCATGGGCCCCAAAGGGCTCTGCAAGGCCCACATCAGCCACATGCTCAAAGGCTCCAGAGAGAGACACCAGAGAGTGAGCCTAGCCTGTCCATACTGGCCCTGAGTCGCCGAGCAGCTGCTGTGTGCCAGGCTGGGGATGGGTTCTGCACCTTCCTCTTCTAGCCACTGGCTGAGTCCCCAAAGCCAACCTCCCTTCCTTCCCTTGTTGTCCTCCATCTGGAGGACTTGGTCCCTGTGTCCACCTTGCTCTGCTTCCTCCTCCTGCCTCTCAACTGCTGCCTTAGTGGTTGCCCCAAACACTTTCACTGAACAAGCAAACGTCCATGGCACATGTCTGGATCCCACAAAGCAGGCATCAGGTAGCCATCTTCCTTCTGCCATCCCAGTGGTGCCACATTCAGTCCCCTTAGTTAAGGAAAGGGTTGAGGGGACACCTGACACAGGCAGGCAATTGCATGCAGGAGCCTATCCATGGCAGAGCAGGCTGTGGCCTGAGGCTGTGTCGCATGTCATAGACTGTCAAGTTCAACAGGATCCCAACAGGCTCAGTGTGCTCAAGGCAGAATGGGTTGTTTGGATTATTAATGCAGTGATAAGTTTAAAACACATGTTTACCCTCTACAAAGCACTAGACAGAGTGGAAGTCACCTTTTCCTTCTCAGCGTGGGGGGAGGGACACAGCCCCTGGAGGGAGTCAGAGGATGTGCGCTCTTGGCCCACCTTCTTGACGACTCGCTGAGAGCCTGGGGCAGCCCTGAGCTTCTCCAGAGCGCAGATTTGTCGGCTGTGCAGTGAGGAGGTCACACGGAGAGCATCCGGTGTTCCTCCAAGATGCAGCAAAGCCTGCAATGCTGTGGGTTGGTGACCTCTTGCAGACTCACCGAGGCAGACATTCCTTCACTGAGTTGCAGTGGACGCCACCCCCATGCTGAGCAGGGCCCTTCAGAGGCCACCCTGAGATGATGGAGCAAAAGGCCAGTAGTTAGAAGTTGTTATCGCTAACCCCCAGCCAGTCTACTAGGACATATGTGTGATGGGTACTGACATGTCCCAGTGCTTTACAACATGAAAACCATTTCATCTCATGAGGACAAGATGTGAAGGCAATGTCCACTTTACAGATGAAGGAAATGACATTCAAAACAACTAAAGGCTGCCTAAAGCCACACAAACAGTCGATGGTGCAGCTGGACCCCCGACTCGCAGTTGTTTTCTTGCAATCCAGGCAGTCGCCGAAGGCAGGGAGGTGGAGGATTACTGAAGACCATCTTCACCTCCTTAGTCTGACCTCCCTCTGGTCCTGAAACTACATTCTCTAGATGCTATCTCTTTCCCTCCAAAGCAAAAGGGAGCATGCACTAAGATTTAGCAGCCCCTCACACCCTAGTGAGAATAATATCTCCATGCTGCATCTGACCATGAGTAGGTAGTGAAGTTGTGTAGCAAGGAGGGAAGAATGCTGTCTGAGAAGGGCCAAGGGAGCTTCAGTGAACAGACAGGGTAGAGCCCAGAAAGGAAGATGCAAGATGAACTGTTCGACAATACTCCTTTTACAAGGACACAATTGAATTTTACTTTTTTGTTTGTTTGTTTGTTTTGCGGTACGCGGGCCTCTTACTGTTGTGGCCTCTCCCGTTGCGGAGCACAGGCTCCGGACGCGCAGGCTCAGCGGCCATGGCTCACGGGCCCAGCCGCTCCACGGCATGTGGGATCTTCCCGGACCGGGGCACGAACCCGTGTCCCCTGCATCTGCAGGCGGACTCTCAACCACTGCGCCACCAGGGAAGCCCCGAATTTTACATTTTTATGGGATGAATCAACACCCACCCCCATCATTGGTCTATTAAAGTCCTAACCCCCAGGATCTCAGAATGTGATTGTATTTGGAGATTGGCACTTTAAAGAGGTGATTAAGGTGAAACAAAGTCATTTAGGTGAGCCCTTATCTCATGTGACTAGTGTCCTTGTAAGAAAAGGAGATTAGAACACAGACATAGAGGGAAGACCATGTGAGGGTTCAGGGAGGAGGTGGTCGCATTCATTCTAAGGAGAGAGACGCAGAACACACCCCTGCTAGCACCGTGATCTTGCACAACTTAAAAGTTGAGTGTTATGTTTTATTTGGTGGACAAAACTGAGGACTTAAGCCGGGGACCCAGCATTTCAGATAATCTAAGGGACTGCTCCAAAGAGGCAAGGGCAGGAGGCAGGAGGAAACCAGGATGTATAGGAGTTTTTGCAACAAAGACCAAGTTTCAGAACATCAAAAGATTACTGTTAATGAAAGAAAACCGGCATCTCAAGTTAAGGAATTTAGTGCTTGTCTGTGTATGGGAAGATGCAGGAGTCCGGGCTCACTGAAATTGTTCCTTTGATGTGCACCTCAGCTATCTGGGGTCAGTATCCTGTGCTTTCTCATCCTGAACCCCCTCAGGGTGCACTGTTAGGGGTGGCTGCAGTTTCTGATGGTTTGATGGTGGGCATTCTCTTTCCATCCTGAGTTCCCTCAGGGCTCACCATCTGGGAGGCTGTAATGTGATGGCTTGATGGCTGCAACATCCTGTGTTTATCAATATGGCTGGTGATATTTTTCACTCACAGTGTCTTTCCCCAGCCTTCTGCACCCACTGGCTAGATTCCCACTTTGTAACAATAGGGCTTCACTCCTTTGGAGGACATCTCGGATGGTCTCACCGAATCAAAATTCTCCCAAGAAAGGGCCATATTCTAAAAAATTGGCATTGCCAACATGCGTGTGCCAAAAGCAGATCTGAGGGAAGAGCCCAGCACCCTGAACCTGCATCCCTCTCACCTAACCGCAGGTAAGGGACATTTGTCTTTTCCTGACCATGACCCAAATCTCCTCCTGCACTGGTAGGGAGTGCCCCATGGTGGGAGTTTGGTGGGAGGTGACTTCTGAAGCCAAAGTAGTAAGTCCATCCTTCCTCACCAGTCCACCCACCCAGCAGGGCACATGGTCCTGTGACCTGGGGGATGCTCCTGCATGAGGCCTGGGCTCCCCGTGAGAGGCGACATCAAGAAGGGATGCCTAGACTTGGTACCCAGCTGGGCAGTGGGCTGCCCCAGAATGTAGAGCAGCAGCACCACCCTGACTGGCCCGGTCTGCAGTTCGGCTGTGCACGTGTGCCTGCTCCACGCTCCCTTGGTTCTTGGGTGTTTTCCAAGCTTGGTTCTGCAGCCTTGCTTCCTGGTGTCCTTCTAGTAAAGGCCCTTTCTGCTGAGTCATGCCAGTTGGTTTGCGTTGCCTGCTGCCAGGCTCTAGCTATTGGTCTGGTGCCCAGGAGGGGAGGTGGGGCTGGTCCCCCGGAAGTCGGCATGATCTTAAAAGGCACTTGTGTGGTGCATGCAGTCTTCAAGCAACGGATGGGGACTCTGTCTTCAGCGGGTGGGAGCGAAACCCGAGGGAGCCCTGGAGGAGTTCAGGGGACTCTGGGGGCTCCAGGCTGTCCAGTCCCAATCTCCCCACGCCAGGTGTCAGCCCCCGCCCTTTCTGATCTGGGCCCTGATGTTTGCTGGCCTGTGCAGGAAGGAGAGGAATTATACACCAAAGTAGCTGCTGAACCTGCCTAGTACAGACCTGGGGGTTGATCTGAGGGGGCAAAAGTGTAAGCAGGTTAGAGAGATCCATTGATATGAGAGCATCACATATCACACAGAACTCAACATCCTGGAATGCGTCCTAGAATGATTCCTTCTGGAATGGCTCTGGGAAGCTTGAAAAAAGCAGTGAATGGCCTAGTTTTTAAAGAGAATGGCAATGGGAAAGCAATGCCAGAACTTGCAAAGCAGACTGTGGAGGAAAGATCAAAGGCTCAGGGAAGGAGCCTGAAAGACCCACAGACATAGAAAACAATCTTGTGGTTACCAAAGGGGAAAGGTGGGAAGGGATAAAATAGGATTATGGGATTAACAGATACACACTACTATGCATAAAATAGATAAACAACAAGGACCTATGGTATAGCACAGGGAACTATATTCAATATCTTGTAATAACCTATAAAGGAAAAGAATCTGAAAAAGAATATATATATAATGAAATCACTTTGCTGTACATCTAAAACTAACACAACATTGTAAGTCAACTATACTTCAATAAAAAACAAAACTAAACAAAATAATTGGTCAAGTCTATGAGACTGGACAACCCAGTATCTGACTGCTCCTTGGAAGGTCTGGAGGACACTTACCAAGATGGTAAGGAATTCACTGGTGGGGGGAGGTACTGGCCACGTTAAGAAGCTCGGTGGAGGCTGTCCCTGACAGGGCAGCCAGGGCTGGTTGTAGGAGGTGTGATCACAGAACAGGGCTCCTAGAAGCAATGGGAGTGACAGACCCCTGGAACAGCAAGGGCCAGCAGCAGCCCTTAACTGCAGCACTTGTTTCTTCAAGTGGGTGTGATGACCATAATTATTATAATGGGCTACAAGGTCAGAATGAGGGGGAAGGGGGTGACGTTCTATTTTCAGAGATCTATGCAATGGAGATGGCTTATAGCACAAGGTGTTCCTAGGAGCAAAACAGACGGGCAAACATCTAAGGTACTGCTGAACAGGCATAATCAAAAGTGTCAAAAATGGATTCACAAACAAATGTCTATCAGCTGGATAAACAAAATGTGGCATATCCATACAAAGAAATATTATTTGGCCATAAAAAGGAATGTCATACTGTCACATGCTACACAATGTGAAAGACACCTGTCATGAAAGGTTGCATATTGTATAATTCCATTTGTATCAAATGCCCAGTATTCTGGCAAATACAGAGAGAAGTAGCTTAATCATTGCTGGGGGTGGTAAAGGGGGTGAATTGAGTCTGACTGCCAACGGGTACAGGGTTTCTTCTAGGGGTGATGGAAATGTTCTGGAATCAGATAGTGGCAATGGTTGCACAACCTTGTGAATTACTAAAACCCACTAAGTTGTACACTTTAAAGTGGTGAATTGAATGTTGTATGGATTATATCTCAAGAAGAAAAGAGATGTATTCACAGAAGGCTATGGAAAGTCACGGTCTTCTGCCCATTTCCCAGACCTGAGCTGGTTTTCACATATAGACTCCATCAACGGAAGAGTAGGCTGAGTCCCACAGTTGAGTGTAGATAGCAGTGATTCCTTCAGTCCTTCTCTGAAAGGGCCTGTGGCTGTCTCCTTGGGAACTGCGTCCTGGGAAAGGGGATTAACCAGACTTGCAAGGGTGGTGGGATATGGTCCGGGGTGATACTGCTACCTGTAGTGCCATCAGGCCCTCCTGTTAGGGTGAGGGCACATGGGAGTTAGATAACAAATGGATTCCTGGCTCAAATCCATCACAGTGTGTTCATGGGGCCCAGGGAACCATCTGCTAATGGCCTGAGTTCTTGAATGTTTGACTAGAATGAACTCCCTTGACAGTGGGCAGAACCCACAGATTGTTCCTTGTCCTGTAGGATAGGGGCTATGTGGGAAGGCCAAGTGGCAGCCCTGGAACTGGCCCCCTCTACGTAAGATACTAATTCAAAGACAATACTACATTGGGGGTGAGGTGGAAAGGAGGATTATCAGAGAGCAGAGCCACTCAAAAACTTCAAGATGGTGGTGCCCATCACCACCCCAGTTTAATTCACTCGTGTTTAATTTAATTGACTAGAATTTAATTGACTAGAATTTAAATCACTAGTATCTTCCCTGCAAAGACCACACAGGTCAGGTGGATGACAGTGGGCTACCGCAAACTGACCATGCAATCGTCCAACCTCAGCCACTGTCCCCTATTGGAGTTTCTTTATTAAACCAGACTAATACAGCCTTCAGTCCATGGCCCATAGCTATTGATCTGATGAGTTTCATCTTTTCCATACCCATCAGAAGGAGGACCAACTCGTATTCACGTGGGGTGTACAAAAGTAAACACTCAGAGTTTTGCTCCAAGGTTGTGTTGGTTCTCCTGTTCTCTATGATAATAAGTCTGCAGGTCAGGGACCACACTGTACAAACTTTCTACAGAGCAGCACACTGGTCTACTGTCTTGTGATACCAGGTCAACCAGACCTGAAGAGCAGGAAGTGACAAGTACCCTTGATGCCACAGCAAGACACGTGTTCTCTGGAGGATGGGTGACCAACCCCACAAAGATTCAGGGGCCTGACCCATTTGTGGTGTTTTTAGGAACCCAGTTGTCTAGGGCATGACGGGTTACTCCTACAAATAAAGGGAAAGTTATTGCACCTTAAACTTCCTACCTCTAAGGAAAAAGCACAATGCTTGGCAGGCCTTTTCGGGTTTTGGAGGCAGAATATTTCACACTTGGGAACTGCTCTGATCCATTTATCAGCTGGTGCAGAAGGTTTCTAGTTTGGAGGAGATATGAGTGGCTCTCAGAGCAAGAAGTGCTGGGCAGGAGACAGACCATTGTGTGGACAGCTTTGACTCTTGGGCTACAAACCACCAGCAGTGGTCCAGATCCCATGGCATCCACCTCTGTGCACTGACACCTGTCCCTCACCTTACACCGAAGCCCTCATGGGGGTTTTCATGATGAGTGGACCAAGGAGGAAAAAGCCCAAGCTTGTTTCATGAATGGGCCTGTTCCATATGTCAGAGAGAGACAAAGATGGACAACAATGGCCCGCAGCCCTCAGCAGGGGTGGCTGAAGCTGTGAGAGTCCTCCTCGTGGGCAGAGTGTCATGCAGGGCACCTGGCCATCCACTCTGTGTGTCCAGAAAGGTGCCCTGAGGTAAGGATATATATGGACTCATGGGCAGTGGGCACTTGCTTAGCTGACTGGTCAGGAGCCTGGAAGGAGAGAATTGGAAGGTCAGGGACAAGGAGACCTGGGAAGAGGCACTTGATTGGACAGACCAGGAGTGGGCAGAGCATGAGAATCTTTTCACCCAGGAGAGGACTGACATAACCGTGTGGACAGGGTAACTTGGCCAATAGATATCAGGCCTCCTCTGCCCTCCCAGCTGGGTGATTGAGCAAAGGAGGACAGAGGATGGGGGGACTGGCCGCACTGGGGCCCACGCACAGCGGATCCTCAATTTTAATAGAATCTTGTATCTTTTTTTTTTTTTTTTTTTTGGCTGCGTTGGGTCTTCGTTGCTGCACGTGAGCTTTCTCTAGTTGTGGCGAGCAGGGGCTGCTCTTTTTTGTGGTGCACAGGCTTCTCATTGTGGTGGCTTCTCTCGTTGCAGATCATGGCTCTAGGTGCACAGGCTTCAGTAGTTGCAGCACTTGGGCTCAGTAGTTGCGGCACACAGGCTCAGTAGTTGTGGCATGTAGGCTCAGTAGTTATAGCTTGTGGGCTCTAGAGCACAGGCTCAGTAGTTGTGGAGCAAGGGCTTAGTTGCTCCATAGCATGTGGGATCTTCCTGGACCAGGGATCGTACCCGTGTCCCCTGCATTGGCAGCAGATTCTTAACCACTGAGCCACCAGGGAAGTCCTGAATCTTGTATCATTATTACTTGACTCTCTTTGCTGCTAATAATGTTTTCATCAAAATACTCTCATCTGATATTAACATAATGACACCCCTTTCTTTGTATCTAAATACATGCACATATCTTTTTTCCAGCCTTTCTTTCTCAACTGTTCTGTAACGTTATGTTTTAGAAGTCTCTCATTAAAAAGTAAATAACGATACTTTTAAAAACTAGTTCTAGAATCTTTGTCTTTTATCTGGAACATTTAGTATGTATATACAGAGAGTAAAAAGTATTTAAAAGTATTTAAAGTACATACAGTAAAAGTATTTAAAGTATATATAAAGTATTTATATATATATATTTAGTTAACGTATATATAGCTGATATATAAAGTATTGATATATTTGAGTGCTAATTTAGCATGTAATTTTATGGTTTCTTTGTCTTCCATCTTTTCCCCCTTCTTTAAGAATGCTTTTTTTTCGTTCATACCCTTGCTCTAATCTTTTAGTGAATACCTTAGAAATTATACCATGAATTCCTTTTGTAAAATTGAGATATAATTGACTATAACGTTATATTAGTTTCAGGGGTAGAACGTAATGATTCACCATATGTATATATTATCAAATAATCACCATGGTAAGTCTAGTTAGCATCCATCATCACACATAGTTACCAATTTTTTTTCTTGTGATGAGAACTTTTAAGATCTACTCTCTTAGCAATTTTCAAATACACCACACAGCATGATTAACTACAGTCACCATGCAGTACATCATATCCCCAGGACTTATTTATTTCATAACTGGAATTTTGTACTTTTTGACCCCCTTCACCCATCTCACCCACCATTTCACACTTCACCCATGAATTCTTAATATATAAAAATCTGAACTCAATATGTTTATGCTCCACCCAGCAGAACAAGGACCTTGGACACTTGAACTCCATGTAATTCATGCTTGACATGTGTGTTTTCCTGTCTAGAACTTTAATTCTATTCTGATTTTCCCAATCCCACCAAGTATTACTCACACTGCTGGTAAAACCAATGGTTGTATTTATTTACCCTTACATGTCCTTTCTTCCACCTCAAGCCTCCATCTGAGACCTCTTTCATTCTCTTGAAATACATTTTTCAGAACTCCTTTCAATAAGAGTCACCTGGTAATAAACTCCCTCTGTCTTTGTTTCACCTTCATTCTTGAAAGATCTTTCTCCTGAGTAGAAAATAATTAGTTTAGACAATTGTCCTATGAAATTCTTTTTCCAAAGTAAATCCTACATAGTTGTCCAACAAATAAGGCAGAGACAGAGAGACAGAGAGCATGCTCCTGGTTGAAGCAGGGATGGGAGGTCCAGAAACTTCTTTGCTCAACCTGCCCCTCATCTCAATCAGCCTTGAGCACCTCCTGGAAATGCCAGAGAGCCCCAGGATACAGTTTGCAGATTATTAACCTAAAAACTTACAAATCAACATAAACTCTCCATTGCTTAGACCCTAAGGAAATCCAAAGGCCAGCCCTGGTTGTGTCCATCCTGCCCTGTTCAGGGAAAAGACTCCCTGCGTCTGAGGCAGGGGCTCTTCTGACTTGAAGAGGCCATTGTGCTGTGGGGCATAAATGAATTCTTACATCCGTGGCAACCACAGGGGGCCATGAAGGTTGCACGCTACTCAAAGGCTTCCTTCTGAGGAGGCAAGTGGATCTGAAGTCTGGTGTGTGACCTACTCTTCTGACTGGTCCTGGATTAGATTATGTCCCCTCTCTTCTAATTCACATGAAGGTTCTATACAAGCCAACCATGGCCCTATGACCAGGATGAAATGTCATGATCACCACTCCTGCCTTTCTGAGCTCACTGCCCGAACTCACTGGGCACTATAGACTTCACTGTAATTCTGACCTCAGGAAGGGGTGCCGTGGGTGGGGGACATACGTGCTCAGACCTAGAAGGGAACCTTCCCACGGGCAAGTGATTGGTGTCTGAGTTATAGCCTTTATGTGTGCATGTGTTGGGGTGGGGGATTGACATCCCTGGACCCAGCAGGATTCCAGGAACTAATGACCAGCCTTTGGCCCTGAAACCCATGGAAGGCCCTTGGGAGATGCACCCAGGCTTTCAGTCGAGGTCTCCTGCCCATCCTGGTATCTGTGTGGCCCTCCACTGCTGGCTGGGAGCCAGTCTTAACTTTCTGCCCACCCCATCTTCCACTGCCCCAGTGATGAAGCCTGGGATGAAACCCAGCCAACCAAAGAACGCGGCCGCTAGCAGCGTCTAATGCTCCCCTGGTCCCCGGGCCTGTGGTGATGGGAAAACACACATTGTTTGGGGGCGTTGCGGATACAGTACAGATTATTTTTAGCAAATTGTTCTGACTTAGTGAAAAACCTGAAAGATAGTGTTGATAATCATCCTTATTTTGGTGCCACAGATGGCACTGCTATAATTAGATGCTTGTTTCTGGGTGATTCTGCTGTTCCCATGAGACGACACCTTGGCTGGTGCAGAAATCATCCCTGAAGGTTGTCTTTATTGTTCAGTTTGGGGCTTGATCTTTCACTCTTTACCCTTAAGTATTAACAACACTTGTGAGAAAAAGTAAATTATTCACACGTCTCTCAAGCTAATATTAGCTTGAGCATAAATGAGAGGTTTGGGTCCTCTTTGTTCTCTGATCCTAGTGACAACTGGGAATTATCCCCTGCTGCCTGCCCTCCTCCTCTGAGGTACTTCCTGGGCCCCCAGCCAAGCCAGGCTCCGTTACCTCCTCCCACCCTGCACTCTCTTTCGTATCAGCATTTGTCGTTTGTAATTGCAAATTTATCTGTGAGGTACTTGGACTAATGTCTGTCCCGTCCGCAGGACCATAAGCTCCACAGGGAAGAGACTGGAGCTCTATGCGCTGTCCCCAGAGCCTAGAACGGGGACATCAGTGAAATGCCACTGCCAGAGTCAGGCGTGTGGGGAACCCACAGCCCCCAGCTCTCCTCACTGTCCCCCACCTGTGGACTTATGGCACAGGCCTCTCTGTGCAGTGACAAGCAGTTAACAAAGCCACCCATCTTCGGGCAGAGGCATCATGGGATTTTCATGTGGAATGTGAATAAGATAAGGCTGAAAAGGGTGAAGCAGATGTGAGCTGATGATCCTACTACAGCAAGTCCCCTACATACGAACAAGTTCCCATCCGAGAGCGCATTCGTAAGTCCAATTTGTTCGTAAGTCCAACAAAGTTAGCCTAGGTATCCAACTAACACAATCGCCTACATAGTACTGTACTGTAATAGGTTTATAATACTTTTTACACAAATAATACATAAAGAACAAGCAAACACAAAAAATAAAGAAAACATTTTTAATCTTACAGTACAGTACCTTGAAAAGTACAGTAGTATGGTACAGCAGCTGGCATACGGGGGCACGTTTGCAACTTTGAAAGTTCGAAACTTGAAGTTTTGTATGTAGGGGACTTACTGTATTAAAATTAGGTATGGGGCAGGGGGAGAGAGAGAACTGGAATTCCAGTAAGAGCATCACTTTCCTGGGAGTTGGTGTCTCCTTCAAGAGCTGGTCACAGCCACAGCCCGATCATTCACAGATCTTTCTCCGGCCACGGGCCTCTGTCTTTTGCTAACTCCTTTCATAACCATTGCACCCTGAGCTGGGGTCAGCACCATTGTCTAAAGCAGGATCAGTGTAAGCAAATAATAGATTTTCTCGAGAACATCTTATGAGATGAATCATCTAAACCTTTCCCTTTCCACTGTCTAGTAAGAAGGATGGGCACATTCCTCTGGATATGGTGGTCCTGCTTTGGCATCATTTTCAATCCCATACATTTATTAAGAAGCATCATAGTGTCCAGTGTGGCGCCATGACTAACTCTTAGGCAACCTACATGGTAGCAAAACTGTGATGTGGTAAAACGAGTTTCTGGAAAGCACAGAGCCTCCCATACAGCAGGTATCCAATCAGTGCATCTCCCATTACCGTCCATAGAAGCAACCTCTAAGACAGCGCTCAGGATCGTGCCCCCCGGTGCTCATACCCTCATGTAGAATCCTCCCACACTGTGCCAGGGCCAACAGAACAGGGCAGAAGTGATGGTGTGACATTTCCAAGATTCGGTCATAAAAGGCACTGCAGCTTCCTCTGTGGTTGAGCTCTCTGTCTGTCTCTGTGTCTCTGTCTCTGTGTCTCTCTCTGGGATCACTTGCTCTTGGAGAAGCCAGGCTGTGAGCAGCCCTTTGGAGATGCCCACATGGTGAGGAGCTGAGGCCTCCGGGTGCCTCCCTGGGCGCCGACCAGACAGAGACCACTTCCATTGGATAAATGTCCCAATTTCCCAGAGTCTCCTGCACCCTCCTGCTGCTGACCCTTCCCCACTCCTGTCCCCACACCCGGTTCTGTAACACACCAGCTAAGACAGTGGGCCAGCTATGGGAGCCTCCTTCTCCTTTTCCGATTAAGTTTTCTTTTTTTTTTCCTTAATTTTTTGGCCACGCCACGTGGCATGCGGGATCTAGTTCCCTGACCAGGGATCGAACCCGTACCCCCCCTCTGCAGTGGTAGCACAGAGTGTTAACCACCGGACCACCAGGGAAGTCCCAAGTTTTCAAGTCCCAGTTTTGAAAAACTGATCCCCACGTGTAGTGCACAATCCAAATAGTTTAGGCTCATGATGAAATGCAGCTGTCCTTTGCCTCTCTCTCTCATCCCATAGTCCCACTCCCTAGGGACCATGGCTTTTCTTCTTTTTTATTTGCTTCTGAAAAAATAAGGATATGTGCTTTTAAAAAATGTATTATATCTTGAAATTGTCTTTGACTCTCTATTATAATTGTGGAGGATTTGACACTTGTACTCCACTGTGCTCCCACTTTCCTCCCTCACCCATCATACTAATGTACCTTTAGATCATAATTTTTGGTTAAATTAATCGTCAGTGTTTACATTACCAGGACTATTGCTCATTGCAGAGCCAAACAGCATATGACCAGTATGTTCCTTTCTTATAATCCACCCCTCCCACCACACTGGAGGTAAGTGCCTCCTTTCATTATTTCAATGTCTTGATGGCTAACTTTCCCCCAAATGCTTCCATATTTCTGTCAAACTCCTATCAACTGTTGTTTCAAATGCTCTCACACATCAGGTAATCTAGCAGCTCTTCCTTCCCTGGAGGCCTCCCTCCCAGGCCGTCTGACTTGGTGCTCAGATCTGAACAGTTGCTCTCTTGGTCTGTGGTACAAACTATTACCTTGGGGCTTCTCTTGGCCTCTCTGTTGGGCTAGGTGCCCTACTTCCTGTGCCCCACGTCCTCCTCTTTCTTGGTTTACGTGCTTATTTTGCTGGAGCACATCCTCTAGTATCTCTCTAAGAAAGGATATACAGAAAGTAAAAATGTACAGATGTTGCACACCTAGCAATACTTTTATACTACCTCATCCTTGAAAGATAATTTGACTAGATGTAGAAATCTAGGTTGAAAATACTTTAAAAATTTCAAAGGCATCATTGTATTGTCTGTATCTTCCACCATTGTGAAGTCTAATGCCATTGTAATACTTAAACTTTTGTGTGTATCAAACTGTGCCCACCCCACTCCCAACCCACCAGTTTGTAGGATTTTCCCTTTATTCCTGATGCTTTCAGATTTCATAATAACACAGCTTGGTGTGGAATTTTAAGAGCTCCTTGTGCTGGCACTTGATGAGCTCTCTCTAGCTGGAGGCTCCCACCCTTCAGTCGGCAATTTTCTTGTATTGTTTCTTTGCAAATGTCTCTCCTTTGTTTTCTCTGTTCTCTCCTTTTGCAACTCCAATTAGTAGGACACTGAATCGTGTGGACCAACCTTCTAGTTGTCTTTTCTTTCTTATTGTCAATCTCTGTCTTTTTCTAGAGGTTTCCTCCACCCTACCTTCTACCCCATCTATTAGGAATCCTCTTTCTTGGGCTTTGATGACCCCTTCCTTACAGAATATTGATCTTGTCTCTTGGATGCAAATATCCCTGAAAATATTATGATAGTTTCATTAAAAGCTTCTCTTCTGCTGCCTTCTCTCTAATTCCTCTGAGTGCATTTTTTCTGTTTGGCTTCATGCTGGCAGCTTCATTCACATATTCAGGGATCCTGGGCAACCTGTTCATAGTCAAGAGAGCAACACTAAAGTGCTCTTTGAAGATTTGTTGGGAGGAGGGAGTTTTAGGCTGGTGGGTAAAGCAGATTTCTTTGTTGAGCAACCTCATAGGTAAGCATTTTCAGGTCTCTTCTCTAGGGACGTGTGCCCTCCCTGGAGTGCAGGGTCGTGCTGCTCTCTTCCTGGGGTAGAGTTGGGAAGGTGCTTTTGTGAGTGCTCTTAGTGTGAAGTCTTTCTTCTTATACCCCAGCTCTTTTCAGTCCAGAATCCCAGCCTACCTTCTTCTGTCCCTGGGGTCCCTGAGCCCAGAGCCACCCTTCTCCAATTTCTCCAAAGAACAAACTTCCGGGCTTGTCTGGAGATTGCAGTGGAGGAACACTGGGGTCCCACTGGATTCCTAGACAGAGTTTGGATCAACTCCTTTTTTTGCCTTGACCACCCCTATGTCATCCCATCTCCTGTAGTGCCAGCTGCCTCTCCCTGCCCGGGGTTCCAGAGTGGACGAGTGGACGGGCCTGATTCTTGGAAGTAGACCCCACCCCCACCCCCATAGGTGCTCAGGTCCCAGCGTCCTCCTCTCGGCCCCACCTCTCTCACATCTCAATCTACTCATCAGGAAAATGGACGTAACTGTGGTTCCCTCTCCCGAGGTTGCTGTGAGGTAGAAATGAGGTCACAGTGGTGCCATCACCCATGATGGCAGCCCCTCGGGCAAGCTCTGTTCCCCAGCGCACATTCTGTTTTTCCCACACAGGCCCAGGAAGAGGAGCCACACCCAGGGATGATGTGAAGCACTCATGCTGAGTGCACGGAGCCGGGGAACGCTGTCCCCTCCACACGTCCCCGCCCCTGCCCATCCACGCAGCTGAGTGTGCCAAGAAAGGATGCTGCATTGACTGTTTCACAGCCTCCCCAAAGGCTGCTCTCAGCCCCCTCCCTCCATACCCACGGACAGAAACATGCACAAATGCAAAATAACAATGGTAATAATGTGAGCCGGCAGCTGAGACCTGTACGGCTAATGACAGTTTGAAAGAAGGATGAGCAGGCTCTCTGCCATCTACCCACCTACTTTTCAAATTACCTTCTCCAACCTTCGAAATGATGTCTGACTTTAGTAGGAATAATTGCCAGAGTAGGAAAGATGTGTGTGTTCACCATGCAAGGGAAGGTGAGCCTTGCAGAGCAGCCCTTGCTCTGTGCTTTTGGCGGTTTAACCTGTCTGCTGCAGCAGACTCCTGGAAGAGGGCGGGCCCAGGGGGCGGCAACAGGAAATGCTGAGGGATGTCGCAGGGCCTGGGCCTGCTGCTGTGACCCAGGTTGGCCCACCTCCTACCCCTCGCCAGGGCTGTTGGGGCAGGAAGCCTTGCCTGGAGCCTCCAATGCCTGGAGGCCTGGCCAGACACATGGACAGGCCCATCTCATTCCCACAGCTGTGCCCCTCAAATAGTATGTGGCCACGGTGGGTACACATATTTCAACTGTATTACAGAAAAGCCATTATGCTTTGGGGGGGTTCTTTTAACGACCTGGATATTGTCATATGCTAATTTAGGAAAATACAAGCTTAATGTACATCATGTGGTAGAAGAAAAGCATTTGTTAGTTGCAGTGTCCTTCTCCTAAGGGGAAGGTGTGGTGGGTCTGAGACAGGCTGGGACCTGGGACCTGGGACACTTTGCTGCAGTACTTGCACCTGGACAAACATCTGTCTCCTTTAGCAACAAAATACAAAGAAACTATACGGGACTAAAAATAACTGCGTACGTGCGCAGTTGGGGCACATTCCGGACAACAACATACAAAAAGACCAAAAACCCAACTGCCACTTCTGAAGGGTCAGGAGCAAAAGCAGGGTACTGCACATGCTCCCTGCACACACCACCACCAAGGGGATGGGCAGACCACCTAAGCCCACCCTCCAGCCTGAGCCCTGACCCGCCCCTACCCTCACCCCATATAAGGAACCAGCTCTTCCCGCTCCGGGGAGCAAGCAAGCAAGGGAACCTGTTGTTTGTTCCCGCTCCCCACTGCTGCAGCAGGGGCCCCAGTAAAGCCTTGTCTGAATTTTTGTCTGGCCTCTGATCAATCTCTATTGATTAAGCAGGCCAAGAACCCTGGTCAGTAGCAGGTCTTTGCTCCCCAGCCAGGGGAATGAGTGGGGGAAGGAGGAGGAGAAGTGGGGTGAGAGGGGTGGAAATCTAAAGGAAGGTCCCTGAAGCCACTGGGACCCTGCCTAGGGTGAGAGGGCTCCCAGATTGCTGGTGACAAGGGAGCTGCAGGGAAGGGCACCTTCTGGAAGGGATTCCTGGGCTGACTTGCTGCACCCTGGGGATGCAGAGCCCTCATGAGCACTCTTATGAATTAATTCCTGGAGGGGCAGGGAGTGAAAAAAGGCCAAATCCTGTTCTGAGTTGGCCCCATAAGAGCCCCACACTCAGGTTGCGGCCTCCATCTCGGAGCTCCACCTGTGAAGTGGACAGCAGCCTTCCTGGCACATCAGTATGAACCCGCTTTGCATCTCAAGTGGACCTTGGCTCTGGACGTCAGATGTGGACCCAGGAGCGATGCTCCAGGTAACTGCTGGGGTTTGGGATGGAAAGAAAATAAGTCAATTGCAAAAGTGTCTGCAAGTCTGGCCCGCCCTTCCTGCTGGGGCTCTGACTGTGCTGTGGGTTGCCTTTCCAGGGCAGATGATATGGACACCAGCCCCCCACCCCTCACCCCATCCCCCTCACCCCACCCCCAGCAGCAAGGCAGACCCCACTTCCGGCCCACAGCAGGCAATAGGGGAGCTGGGGCAGGCAGCCTCCCAAAGGCAAGGCTTTGATGGATAAAAATCCGAAAACGCACTTCATGTCAGAGTGAAACTTTAAAACAAGATGACGGAGAAGACAGTGGGAAACGGGTCTCCCACCACCTACCCCAGACCCCAGACCCCTTCTGTAGATGCCTTAGTCCTTTCAGGCTGCTGTAACAGAATGCAGAGACTGGGTGGCTTAGAAACCATAGCATTTTATCTCGCACAGCTCTGGAGGCAGGAGATCAGGGTGTCAGTGCGCTTGGGTTCTGGTGAGGGCTCTCTTTCAATGGCAGATGGTGGCCTTTTCTCTGTGTCCTCATGTTGTGGAAAGAGAGTAAGAGAGCTCTCTGGAGCCCCTTTTATAAGGGCACTAACCCCATTCATGAGAGCTCCACCCTCATGACCTAGTCACCTCCCATCAGCCCCACCTCGTAATAGCATCGTCACATTGGTGGTTTAGGATATCAATATACGAATTTGAGTGGGGAACAAACATTTAGCCCATAACACCAATAGACACCAGAGGAACCCATGACACCAGTTTCCATGTTTTACCTATCCTTCCAGGAATTAATTTCTATACTTCTACACACAGACACACACACAGACACACACACACACACACACACAAATGAAAGGATTCTACACACACTCTCTCTAGCTTCCTCTTTTCCATGAAGTATACTTTTATGTACTTTGAGGGTTACTACATATCATAGACCTACATATACACCTTTTTTAAAAAAATGACTGATAATTCCATACCAGGGATGTGCTATAATTTAATTAATATTATTATTGCTAGTATTTAGGTTGTTTCCACCCTTTTACAATCAAAAGCAATGCTTCCATGAGCCTTGTGATAAACATCCTTGCACATGCATGTGAGAACACATACAGGACAAAGTCCGAAAGTGGGATTGTGGGCTGGAGCACACACATGTCTGTGGTTCTGACACATGTACCCAAATCCCCCCGGGGTTTGTCCTTCTGGCCCAGTGGTTATCAAATGTTCTCAAACTTGGCCAATCTGATTTAGGTCTAAAGTAAGTTTCCACAGATGTTTCAGCCTGCATCTCTCTTACTGTAAGTGAGATTAAGCCTCTTTTCAAATGTTTAGAAGCATTTTCCTTTCCTGCGAAGGATTTCTATCCATTTTCCAATTCAGTTCTTGGGTGTTTTCCTTACTGATTTATAGCAGTCCTGTGCCTGTGACATAAATTGCATATATTATTAGGCATATGATACTGTTTTCATATCATACACGTAAATATACCTCGTTGTTTTAATGACTGCATGATAATTCCATTTTAGGGATGTGCCATAATTTTATTCTCAGTCGATCTTTTGCCTTTTTACTTGAATCAGATGCTTTCTGCCAGGCAGAAATATTTGGCTTTTATCTGGTATCAATTATGTTATTTATGGCCTAGGGTTTTGTAACATAAGCCTCCAATCCCGGGAGCCCCTTTTAAGGCACCGCGGTGGCCAATGCATCTCCATGAAGCAGTGTCCCCAAGATGGGAAAGTTGCCACCTAAAAAGGAGTCTGACCCACAGGGAAGTGTCCCCAGACACGGCCCCACCCCCTCCCGTCACAAGTGTGACCGTCTCAGAGCAGGGGCCCGGGGCCAGCTTCAAGCACTCCTGCAGCCAGGGAGGAAAGGCCCAAGGCAGAGTGGTGGGTGGGAGGCCAGGTTTGGGCGGGGGGGGGGGGTCCCACACACTCTTCTCCAAGGCTGGAAGTGCCCGAGGCTGCCCCAGCTTCCTGCCGCCTGGCCTTTCCTGCCCAGCTTTCTTCATCCTGGAGAAACACGGTCCCCTGGGCCGTCTTTGGCCCACGGGACACTGCCAAACATAGCAGTGAGTGGCTACTTTGTGCCAGGACCTGCCCTCCGGGTTGGGACTATGCTGCCCGCTGCGGAGGTCAGAGCTGCCCGGAACCCCAGACGGGAAAGCCGACCAGAGGCAGGAGGCAGCAAGTGAGGCAGGACTCGAGGACCAGAGCCGGGGCTGCTCCCCATCGCGGACTTGCTGCGGAGACCCTGCCAAGCCGAGCGGGACGCCCCCGCACACCCGGGGGGCAGTGCCCGCGCAGGACCCCAGCGACCCCGACGCCTTCGGGGGGACCGGCCAGGCTCTGCGGGCTAGCGGGCTCGGGCTCCGGTTCTGACTTAACGCTGATTCTCGGTTTTCTCATCTCTAAAAAGCGGGTGATGCTACGGCAGCCCCTGACATCGGTGAGGAGTGACCCACGCGAATCCTCGGATCAGTGAGCGCTGCTCAGTGAGTGTAGACGGAGGGCCGCGAGCTGGGCCCACCCACCAGCCCAGTCAGGCACCACACACACGTTCACACTCACTCATCCGGAATCATGTGTCCCTGGCATTTTACTATGTAATCCTCATTGCAATGCTTTGCAGATGGGGTACATCTCAGTCACAGATTTTAGCACACCCTGCACTTCCAGGATTTACCTGGACCACGGGGTCCCGATACACCCCCTCTCCTGGGGGATGCTCTAGGATTTGGAGTAAAAAGTCAAATCACACCTGTTAACCCCCGGAAAGGTGAGTCCCTCTCCCTTCTCCCCTCTCCCCTCTCCCAGAGGTGGTGACAGGTATAGGTATATCAGGTGCTTGACAAACGCTGGCTTCCTTGGGACTGCCACTGCTTTCCCTGCAGAACCGCCCAACTGCATAGGATGCTGGAGTCCTTGTACAGTGACCACCGTGTTCGCTGGGAGGCGGGGTGGGAGGGGCCTGGTGCTGCCCCTCAGGTGTCCCGCCAATCCCTCTGAGGCCCCAGCAAAGAGTTTTGCATTTAGAAGGTCAGGAAGTGGTCCTTCTCACAGGGCTGCCTTGAATTATTTCAGCTGCACCAAGGTATTTCAAAGTCAGACCAAATAAACATTTGCATCTAAAAAAGGCAAAACAGGGTCATTTGAAATAGAGAAGAAAGCTCTCCCGTATCCGGAGGGTGAGGCCAGACTTTCCAGAGAAGCTGTGCAGGGTTTGCTTTGGTTTTGTGTGTTTGCCAAGGCACGGAGCTCTTCTTGCTTCAGGAGGAAAGTATTTTCTTTTAAATAAAATGTGAGCCGACCTAAGTTTCCTTCCCTGATTTGCTCAGTGGCTACCCCGGCCCCCTGCAGCTGTCGGGACCGAATCTTTAAAGGGTTTGCTTTTCCTGAGAAGGCAACCACGACCCACTGGGTGTTATCAAGCAGTCAGGCCAGGACGGGGAGGAAGGGCTGCTCCCAGGCTCCTACTCGGCATCCCCCGCACGGGGTCAGACGCGACCCTCACCTGCCTCCTCCCTCTTCACCTGGGGCCCCGTGCCCAGGAGACACAGCCTCTCTTTTCCCGAAGAGTCTGGACCGAAACCAGTGTGGGAATCACCTTCTTTTCTTTTCTTCTAGCAATTATTCTCGCCCTCCCCCGGCTTAAACACATCTTCTCAGTTAAGCCTGAAGGGAGGGGACGTCTGCTACTACATTCCGGGCGCTGCCTCCATCCCCACCCCCCATAACATTTCCACCAATGGCCGAGCTCCTGGATGGCAACAGGGACAGTACACACCCTGGCCTCACCTGAGGTACAGTTGCTCTCACACAGGTAGGTGTTGGCGTCTAAGCAGTCCGCCCTCTGACCCTCACAGCATCCCTGTCTCAGAGGAGTGTCTACACAGACCCCGACCCCTTCCGACCCTCCCGCTCCTCCAGGACCCCTTGCTTATTCATTCATTCATTCAACCCTGCAGACACTGGGCTCAAGACGGCTCATTCATCACATCCAGGTAAGTCGCCCTCCTCAGATCCTGTGAAACAGCAGAATAAATATAAAAACAAATACTTAGAAGCCCTGGAAAACTAGAAAAAGCGCCACCGGCAGACCAAGATGTGAGGGAATCTCCAGAAGAGAAAAAGCAGATGAGGTCAGATTAGTGGTGAAACCCAACATCGCAGAGGACCCACAAGGCTGGACCCCCGTCTGGAAGTGAGGGCGCAGTGGCCGCGGAGAAGCAGCCAGACATGGACATCTATGGGGAGAGTTACCTGAAGGGCCGCACAGGCAGCTGAGCCGGTGCCCCGCTTGCCCCTGGGATAAGGTCAGAGGGCAGCTTTAAGACACAACAGGGACCTGCAAGAGGCACCCCAGAGAGAGAGCAGGGCCGCTGTCCCATAACTGCAGTAAAATGAGAGACAGTAACCCCAAATCGGAGGCCCATGGAGGCGCTCTGCCTTTGCTCATCCCCGCCTGTCGTCCGGCGCCCAGTGTCAGGGGTGCAGGCTTGCTGTGACCATAGTGGACAGTCCCTTACAGAGGGGATGTTTACTTGTGTGATCCGTCAAGACCACAGTCCTCACACGTGCTACGTTCAGGACCCTCTTGCCAGCTTAAAAAGGCTTGAGGGCCCCATAGAGCTTTTACTTCTCTGGAGCAAACTTATTGATATTTACTGTAATAGAAGTGAAAATGAAGGAAATTTTAAAGTATTTATGCATTTATTTAAAAATGGTAATAAAGCCATCACACATTAACACAAATAACATTTCTGAAAATAGCTTTTTCTAAAAATAGTTTATTTAGTAAGAAGAGTGACACTGTTTTGTATTTTTGTACATCTCGCCA
Source organism: Mesoplodon densirostris (assembly GCF_025265405.1). Classification (NCBI taxonomy): domain Eukaryota; kingdom Metazoa; phylum Chordata; class Mammalia; order Artiodactyla; family Ziphiidae; genus Mesoplodon; species Mesoplodon densirostris. The sequence goes on from NC_082664.1 coordinate 152,741,240, forward strand.
ATGTCTGGCTTAACGGACAGCTGGATTTTCATATGTGTTTCTGACTTCAATCAGTTATGACACTGGAAAACTCTGCTGAACACTCATGAGAGAAAAATGTCTTTGTATTCCTATTAAATAGTTCTGAGTCTGTGGACACCCCCCCCCCCCGAAAGAGTCTCAGGAACCCTCGGAGGTCCACAGACCACACTTTGAGAACCACTGTCCTGAGACTCATTTACAAATGGGATGACAACCAAGAATCCCCATACATTTGAAGGAAATCCTCTTGTAATGGGTCTGTTGATAAATTCTTTCAATTTCCTCTAAAAAGTATTAACTCATGTAGGCAGGTAAGTAAGTAGAGGTGATGGGTACTTAGATGGATGAACAAGGACTGAGCAGGCACAGCCCTGGGTCACGAGGCTTCTCCGGGGTCCCCTGTGTGGCACCCAGGAGTGGGTGGGGGGTGGACCCTGGAGGAGGGGCGCCGCCCAGAGCCAGGCCCTGACATCTGGCATCGCTACTCTCCTTCCTTCTCTGCGATTCGCTCCAGCAGGTCCTGGGGCCCAAGTCCTCCCAGCAGATACAGTCAGTCGGTGAACGGGGATCTCATGGAAAGATGCACACCTTTCGGGAGGGTCCAGGATCGATGAACCTAGTTTAGTGGGAAGAGCGGCCCTAGGCGCTGTTGGGGGAAAGAGGGCTGGCTGACAGAAGGCGGGGGGTGGGGGTCAGGCACAAGGGGGGTGCGGCATCCTGAGCCCTGGACCCCTTAGACGTAGAAGGCAGATGCATCCTTCACCCATTTCAACCTTTCCTCCAGGGCTGGCCTAGGGCCCGGGAAGGAGGCAGGGGTGCGGTCTCCGGCCTCCATCTTCCTCCCGCTCACCCCGCCTCCTCCCCCCTTCCCCCCTCCCGCCCCTCCCAATCCTCCTCCCCTTCTCCTTTCCCTTCCTCTTCCTTTCTTTCTCCTCCCCTCCGGCCCACTTGCTCCCGTCCTTCCCCTCCCCTCCCCCTCCTGTCCCCCCCCACCCTCCTCCGGTCCCCCTCCTTTATCCTCCTCTCCCCTCCCCCGTTCCCCTCCCGCGGCTCCGGCTCCCCGCCCCCCGCCCCCGGCGGCAGAGGAGGGCGGGGCGGCTCCGGGTTCGGGCCCCGCCTGGCGGCTCGCACCTGCTCGGCGGCCGCGTGGATCTCCGCGGGCGGGCTGGCGGGAAAGTGGGTCAGCGCGGGGCCGCGGCGGCTGCAGCTGTGCCTGGGGGGCGCCCGGTGACCCGAGGTCTCTGCCGGGAGAGAGCGGGAGGCGGCCGCGTGCGACGCCGAGGATGCGGGGACGCTGCGCCCCTTCCCCCCCGGAGTCCGCGCGGGGCCGGGGGAGCGCGACGGCCGGCGCAGTCGCCTCCCTCCGCGATGCCGGCCCCGCGGCGCCCAGCACACCCTTATGTCTTCCGACCCTGCAGGTCCTAGGGCCCCCGCTCCGGGACGTGGTCCCCGCCACCCCTCCCTGCCCCCTAGTGCCAGCCCCGGGCCTGCGCAGCCTGGAGCCCAGCCCTGGATCGCTCCCCCGTGAGCATCTCTCCGACGCCCCCAGACCCCGGCCCTTCCGCCCAGGCGTTCTGGGCCTGGGTCTGCCCCCGGAAGTCCCCGAGAGCACCGATGCCCGGCGGCCCTCTCGTCTCTCCTGCCCTGGCGGTCCTCCTGCCCGTAGCCCCGCAGAGCGCTGCCCAGCCGCCAGCACCCCGGCAGCCCTGGTGCGGCTGCCCCGTAGGCTGTGCCCCAGGCCCCGCTGCAGATCCAGGTCACTGTCCTGGGGCAAGGACCGGTCACGGGACCGTGGAGGTGACCCGGCCCTCCGGCCAGCAGCCCCAGGGTCTCCCCCCAGTAATCTCCCACCCTCGGCAGACAGGCAGTGTCAAGGCCCTGCTGCGTCCTTGTAGGGCCGCCTGGTCCTGTGCTCCCCGTGACTACGCAGGTGGGCCTCGGGGCTCTACCGTCTCCTAACACGCTCTGAGCTCTCCCACCTTGGAGCTCCTCCTGGAGTCCTGGAAAACCCTACCTACCCCTTGGTCACCTGACCAATGGGTCACCTTAGCCCAGAACCTTCCCAAAGCCTCTCACCAGAATGCTGCTCCCTCCCCTGGTTTGCATCCTCTCCCACAGTTTGCATCCTTCAGTAACCATGTGGGTCCAGGAGGCTGGCTTCTGAACGCCCAGTGGAGCTGAGCTGGAAGGGTCAGGGTCTGCCACAGGCTCCTGGTGTGAGAAGACTTTGCTGTGGGAAGCCTGCATTAACAGCATCACCGAGATGGTGCCTGTCCTCTGTGTGTTCAGCACCCGGCCACAGTCGAGTCTGGGAAGACCCCTCATTAGTCTGGACCCAGGTCCCTGGAGCTCACCCGACTGGCCAACATTTGGTACCTCCCCCTCCCCGACCCCAGGCTCTTAGGGCTGACATTAGCTCACGAGCCCTCCACAAGTCCACGTAAAGGGACAGTTGGACACTTGGAAGCCGCCCACCCACACCGGGAGGGGTGAAGGCAGGGGGAAGGTGTGGGAAGAAAGAGAGTTGAGACAGGAAACTGGTTAAAAAACAACATTTTTCAGCACCTGGAAAAGCTCTAGTAAAGCAGTCAGGGGCTGCTCTGCTGGGCATCCTGGCTTCAGGTCAGCCAGGGCTGCAGTTGAGGGCCCACCCTGACCCCTTCCTAGCTCTCCCTGTGGGGAAGGGGGGGCAGAAGTGTCCCCCAGACTACTCCAGGCAGGCCCTCAGCCAGTCATCACCCAGGTCGACCAAGCATGGGTGCTCCAGAGTGAAAAGGACCTCGAAGCCATTGGGCCCAGGACTCCCAAACTCCTCACCATCCCACCTGCAGACCCTTTGTTTTGAAAACTTTTACATGTTAAATAAATGGCAGTTAAATAGGAAAGAATCTGCATAACTTCTGACTGTGAACCTTACAGGAGTTGGGCAGAGGGGATGCATCCACAGATTACACGCCCGCAGGGCTGAATTTGAACACCTGGTTTGCCACTAGAGCTGCCAATTCCTGCCACTTCCTACCCTTGGTGACAATGCGGCCTCAGAGCCCTAGCCCTGCCAGCTGGCTCTCAGGCGCTAGGACTTCAGACAAATCATCAAACACAAACGCAGAGCCTTGTGGATCCCTCGGTAAACACCATTCAGGAAAAGTCAGGCGGGCCCTGGCCATTTGGTTACGAGAAAGATTTCGATTTAGTTTAGCTTTGTTTTTGTTTGACTTTTTGGTCACAGGCTTGGTTATCACCTTTGAGAATCTTCCTTCCTCCCCATAAACTCCGGCGGAGTTCTGAGGTTCAGAAGTTCTCAGGGAAACCGTCACTGGTTAATAAGGCTTGGAAGGGGCTTTTTTCATGAAGTAATCCTCCTTTAATGTCTGTTTACAGCTGGGCTCCACGTAGCAGCAACCTCTGATTGAATGCCCAGTGTATCCTGGGGCAAGAGACAAATAATTGCAGTGCTTCATTTTCCCATGTGAAGATTAATGAAAGCTTTGCTCATTTTGTTTGTGTGGGAAAGAGGCAATGTTGATATTTGGGCTTGAAAACTTCTCGGTATTGCTGTCCTGACACAGCGTGGTGCAGTGCGGGTTCTCCCTGTAATGGTCACTATACACCTTTGAAAACAGAACAAGCTTTTGGTGCCAGACAGTACGGAGGGGCATGGAAGGAGGTGTTCCCAGCCTGCCTTCTATGTAATGTTACACACTTACGTGGCAGAACATATTTCTTTCCCAAACACTAGATAAGCAATACCCTCCATAAATGAAGATCATTTGTCATTAAAGATCTCAGCATTACTAATGTCTTAGACCTGCCACAAGGCTTTTCTCAAGCAAGAGAAGAAAATATGCCTACCTGTATAGCTTCTCCTATGGAACTTTCCTGCTCTGACCATGTGGGGGGGATGGAAAGGGCCTGGTCTAGGAGTCAGAAGTCTGTTCACTGATGAATTTGGCTATGACCTGCCTGCATTACGCTGCAGAAGTCACTGTCCTTCTCTGGGTCTCAACTGCATTATATGTTAATAGACAGAAGAGTAATCTCCCTTCCTTCCTCCCTCCTTCTCTTCTCTTCCCTTCTTTCTTTTCCTTTTTTTTTATTATGGAAATTTTCTATTTCAAACATAACCAAAAGTAGAGAGGATAGTAAGATGAGCCCTCATGTACCCCTCACCAGCTTCAGCAATTACCATCATAGAAACCACCTTGTTTCATCTTTGCTTCCACTCACCCCACCCCCAGCTTATTTTGAAACAAATCCCTAAACATCAGTAATTTCATCTGTAAATATTTCAGAATTATATGACTTATCTATTGCTGTTGTTGGGTTGCTTGAAATAGCAATACTCTATTACGTCAAGATGCTGTGGGTTGACAGTTTGGGCTGGGACCAGCTGGACAGTTCTTCTGTTGGCTCTGTCTGGCTCTCTCACGTGAGTGCATTTAACTGGTGACTTGTCTGTGGCCAGCCAGTCTTTGATGGCCTCTTGCCTGGCAGCTGGTCAGGATGCCTCCGTTGTCTACAAGGCCCCTCCAGCAGGCTAGCTCAGGCTTGCTGTCATGGTGGCAGCGTTTCATGAGTTTCCAGTGGCAAGAGAAGGCAAGCCCCAATGTACAGCTACTTTCCAAGCCTCTGCTGGTGTCATGTTTGCTAATGTCCCATTTGCCACAAGTCGTGTAGCCCAGCCCAGAATCAACATGGGAGGGGGAGAGAAATGTACAAGGACGTAGAAGCAGGGAGAGTAATTCATTGGGGGCTATTACTGCAGCAATCTACCTTAAGGATATATTCCTCAAACATAAGCCCCCCCCCCTTTTAACATAACCACAATTCCATTATCAAAGCTTACCAAATTAACTGCAAATCTTTAATATGGACGGTATCCACTGTATCTAGATTCCCCCATTGTCACATAAATGTGGAGAAATGGGAACATTTGTGCAGCCACAGTGGAAAACAGAATAAAATGGGGGTCAGTATTGTTTGTGTGTAACCATTAAGTCTTATATGAGTGTATCCACTCTTTTACAGTGTAAAATATATTTATCATCAAATACGTTCTACAAACCCTGGATTGGTTAATCCCAAAGTTTCCTTTGGGCACCAAGATTCTGCAGTTGTGTGTGCAATGTTTACAGAAACACGCCCGTGGCTTTAGGAACAAGCCCATCTCTTCCAATGGTGAGGTTCTCAGGCAGCTCACCTTCCCTGGCACTCACTGCCTCTAAGGCAGGGGACAGTGAAAGCAACAAGATCTGAAGAGTGCTGCTTTCTGCTACGATGATCCTTTCTGGCCAGTGGTTTTAGCGTAGCATCTGGGTCCATCTGCTTCCAGAAGTTCCCTTGCCTTCTGCTGATCCAGAGATGCTGCTGAAGCTACCGTCTGAGCATCCCCAGAAAGCCCTGGGTGCCCAGCAGGGTCCACCCTCAGAAACCCCACTGGAGCTCTGCAGTGTCCTACTGACTCATTTGAGGTCTTTTGGGGATTCTGCAGGGCTACGCTGGCTAGGCCAAATCGTTCATGAAGACTGAGTCACTTCCATGGGATTATCTGCACATGGGGCCCTTAAAACCCTTAAAGCACAAGGGCTGCATGACCCTACACCCTTGCCTTGCTTGCACCAGATGTGTCGGGAGACCAGGACACCCAAGGAGGAACTGGAAGGGGCTCAGCCTTCGTGCTTTCCTGTGGTTGGTTCAGGGTGGGCACGTGACCCAGAGGCCCAGGAGAGGAGTGTTTCCAGGAGAGGTTTCCCTCTGTAATGAAACAAGTGCACCACTTCCTTCCTGCTGGGGTCCTGGGGAGTGTGGAGTGTTGAGGATGCAGGCCCTGTGATCCATGGAGGAGAATTTGGACTATGCTGGGTGGGCCAGGCAGATGATGGGGAAAGCATGGCAGAGCCTTGGCAGTCACCCACAATCTCTCAAGCTTCTCGTGAAGGGCCTCCCCCACCGACACCACCCACAGCCAGATGCTCTGAGCCTTGCCGCCAATGGTGTCTGGCTGAGAGGCTCCTGCTCTTTGTTCGTGGAAGAGACACAGGCAGGGACCACGTGGGAGGTCTCTGGTAGGCCCCATGTGTTCCCGTGTTCCCACTTTGGGAGCTCCAAATGTTGGTGGGCTTTGGTGCGTGCCTGGCACAGGTGCAGAGGAAGGATGCCCCATCCACTGCAGACCCATCGCAGTGGGAGTGAGCAAGGGTGGTGGCGGGCTGCACATTTTGTAATAAGCAAAGGGGAAGGGGCTCTCCAGAAACGAGGGCAGTTGTAACACTTCCAAGGACCTCCGGCTTTGGTCTGAGTAAGCAAACCCCATTGTGATTTTATTGTCATTTGTTGTCACTTGAGCAGTCCCTTTAAGATTTCACCAACTTTAATTCTCTCAGGTGCTGACATCTGTGCAGGAATACGGCTCGAGTCCTCGCAAGTTCAGTTGAAATATACAATTTTCCCAGATGCAATATAGGAATTATTCTCTAAAATGTAACCACACTATCTTAGGTCTGAACAGCCATTTAGCCAGGGTGGATCTGGATTCTGTGGGGTCTGAAGATTATATACTTGTGAGACTCCTTTATGAATTAAATGTTGCAAATACAAAATTAGGTATAGAAGTGAATATTTAGAATGAGAAAATAAATCACAACTAATTAGAAACTTGAAAACTTGAAAAATGCCACAAACCCTGTAAATCCAGAAATATAACATAACACTAAAAAAAATTAACTTCCTGACATAATTATATAATACTTGTTTTTCTGCTTTTTTGGCTAGACTCTGATCACCTTTTTATAATCACCTTCTTACTGTATAATCACCTTCTTTTGTCATTTTTTAAATAAAGTGTATAAAAGACAATTTTTTTATGGCACAGGGGTCGGCAAACCTTTCCTGTGAAGGACCTAACAGTAAATATATTAGGCTTCGTGGCCATGGGGTCTCTGTCACAGCTACTCAGCTCTGCCACTGCAGCATGAAAACAGCCCTGGACGATGTGCAAACAAACAAGCATGGTTATGTTCCAATAAAACTTTATTTACAAAAACAGATGCCAACCCGGGAAGTGACATCAGCGAGATGGTAGAATAGGAAGCCACAGACACAATGAATTAACAACAATATATAGTCCATAAAGTCTTTACGAGAACTCCAGAAACCGGTTAGGAAGTCACAACATCCCAGGAAACTGAAAGCTAAGAAGAGCTGCACTGAAACAGGTAAAAAAAGCCATTTCATTTAAACCACATCAGCCCTTTCCCCAAGCAGGAGAAAGTGCCCAACTCCCAGCTTCTCCTTTGAGAGGAAAAGAGTGGAACATACATCCAACATTCCAGCTTCTCAGCGGGCTGCCCAAGAGACTGGTTTCTGTCTTGCCTGTCCCAGAGTGTGGATGCCTGGGGGCCACTGAAAACATCAGAGATCTCATGGCTTGTGGTGACACCAGAGTGCCTCCCCTACCACACACAGACACTAACACAGCTTGCTGGGATAAGGAGAAAGTGCCTAGCTCATAGCTTCTCCTTTGGGAGGGAAAGAGGACAATGAAACAAGGGTCCAACATTCCAGCTTTATTGGGGGGCGCTGCCCAAGGAACGGGTTTCTGTTTTTCCTGACTCAGAGCACTGATGGAACTAGCAGACCTTAGATGCCTGGGGCCGCAGAGAACAAAAGAAAGCTCAGCGGCTTGGTGCAGCTCCAGAGAACTTGTAGTACTACAAGCAGACACCAGAGGGAGGTAAAGACTGCAAGCTCCGAGAAAGAAATCAGCAAACCTGTCTAATTAGGAAATTACACAAACCCAGAGAGGACACATCCCCACAAGAGGTGTGAGAGGCCCTCAGAAGCTCTAGCCAGGCTTATTGGTGAAGGTCTTCCCCTGTACAATGCCAGTCCATAAAGACTGGAAGAGTGACTTTTCTTCAATTGCACAAAAGACAACAAAAAGTAGCAAGAAATCAGAAAGAAGAAATAGGAAACATGGGCCAACCAAAGGGCCAAAATAAATCTCCAAAACCAACCTTAAAGAAACAGAGATCTATTAATTACCTGAAAAAAATTCCAAATAATGATCTTAAAAAGAACACAAATAGACAGCTAAACAAAGTCAGAAAAACAATGCATGAACAAAATGAGAATATCAATAAAGAGAAGTTATTAAAAGGAACCAAACAGAATTTCCAGAACTGTAGAATATAATAACTGAATTGCAAAATTCACTGGAGGGGATCAACAACAGACTTGATCAAGCAGAAGAAAGAATTAGCAAACTCTAAGACAGGTCATTTGAAATTACTGAGTCAGGGGAACAAAAAGAAAAAAGAATGAAGAAAAGTGAACAAGCCTAAGGAACATATGCAACACCATCAAGTGGTCCAATATTCACATTATGAAAGTCCCAGAAGGAAAAGAGGGGAAAGGGCAGAAAGATTATTTAAAGAAATAATGGCCAAAAACTTCCTACATCTGAGGAAGGAAATGAACATCCAAATTCAAGCATCTCAAAAGACTCCAACGAGGGTAGGTCCAAAGATGTCCATACAAGACACATTATAATCAAACTGTTAAAAGTCAGAGACAGAGAGAGACTCTTGAAAGCAGCAACAGGGACTCATCACACACAAAGGAGCTCCTAAAAAATTATCAACAGATTTCTCAGCAGAAATATTACAGCCAGATGGGAGTGGGATGACATATTCAAAGTGCTGAAAAAGAAAAAACTGCCAACAAAGAATACTATATCAGGAAAAACTTTCCTTCAAAAATGAAGGAAAAATAAAAACTTTCCTGGATAAACAAAAGCTGAAGGAGTTCATCACCACTAGACCTGCCTTACAAGAAATGCTAAAGGGAGTCCTCCAAGATGAAACAAAAGAATACTAGATAGCAACACAAAAGCATACAAAATTATAAAGCTCTCTGCTAAAGGAAAGTATATAGACAAATACAGAAGCATGTAAGACTATAATGGTGGTGTGTAAATCACTTTTAATTCAGTTGTAGATTTTAAAAGATAAGGGCATAAAAAATAACTATCACAATAAAACTTGTCAATGGATTCAAAATATAAAAAGATGTAATTTGTGACATCTATAACATAAAGCAAGAGGGAGAGATGTAAAGAAGTAGAGTTTTTTTGTGCGATTGAAGTTAAGTTGTTATCAGTTTGAAACAGATTGTTGTAACTATAAAATGTTTTATGTAATCCACATCACAAGCACAAAGAAAACACCTATAGAAGATGCATGAAAGAGAATGAGAAAGGGATCCAAGCATGCCACTATAAGAAATCAACAAAACATAATAGGAAGTTAGCTATAAGACATACAGAAAACTATGAAAAAAATGGCATTAGTAAATCCATTGATGTCAGTAACTAATTTAAATATAAATGGATTAAACTGCCCAATCAAAAGAATGGCCGAATGGATTAAAAAACAAGATCCAGTTATATTGTCTACATGAGACTCACTTGATATGAGGACATACATAGGCTGAAAGTGAAAGGATGGAAAAAGATATTCCATGCAAAGAGTAACCAAAAGAGAGCAGGATTGGCCATACTTATATAAGACTAAATAGAATTTAAGTCAAATTGTGAAATTTTTTGTTCTAGTTCTGTGAAAAATGTCATTGGTAGTTTGATAGGGATTGCATTGAATCTGTAGATTGCTTTGGTAGTATAGTTATTTTCTCAATGTTGATTCTTCCAATCCAAGAACATGGTATATCTCTCCATCTGTTTGTATCATCTTTAATTTCTTTCATCAGTGTCTTATAGTTTTCTGCATGCAGGTCTTTTGTCTCCTTACGTAGGTTTATTCCTAGGTATTTTATTCCTTTTGTTGCAATGGTAAATGGGAGTGTTTCCTTAATTTCTCTTTCAGATTTTTCATCGTTAGTGTATAGGAATGCAAGAGATTTCTGTGTATTAATTTTGTATCCTGCTACTCTACCAAATTCATTGATTAGCTCTAGTAGTTTTCTGGTAGCATCTTTAGGATTTTCTATGTATAGTATCATGTCATCTGCAAACAGTAACAGTTTTACTTCTTTTCAGATTTGGATTCCTTTTATTTCTTTTTCTTCTCTGATTGCGGTGGCTAAAACTTCCAAAACTATGTTGAATAAGAGTGGTGAGAGTGAGCAACCTTGTCTTTTCCTGATCTTAGAGGAAATGGTTTCAGTCTTTCACCATTGAGAATGATGTTGGCTGTGGGTTTGTCATATATGACCTTTATTATGTTGAGGCAAGTTCCCTCTATGCCTACTTTCTGGAGAGTTTTTATCATAAATCGGTGTTGAATTTTGTCAAAAGCTTTTTCTTCATCTATTGAGATTATCATATGGTTTTTATCCTTCAGTTTGTTAATGTGGTGTATCACATTGATTGATTTGTGTATATTGAAGAATCCTTGCATTCCTGGGATAAACATCACACTTGATCATGGTGTATGACCCTTTTAATGTGCTGTTGGATTCTGTTTGCTAGTATTTTGTTAAGGATTTTTGCATCTATGTTCATCAGTGATATTGGCCTGTAGTTTTCTTTTGTTTTGTGACATCTTTGCCTGGTTTCTCCCATTTTGGGTAATGGTGGCCTCATAGAATGAGTTTGGGAGTGTTCCTCCCTCTGCTATATTTTGGAAGAGTTTGAGAAGGATAGGTGTTAGCTCTTCTCTAAATGTTTGATAGAATTTGCCTGTGAAGCTATCTGGTCCTGGGCTTTTGCTCATTTGGAAATCAATCACAGTTTCAATTTCAGTGCTTGTGCTTGGTCTGTTTATATTTTCTATTTCTTCCTCATTCAGTCTTGGCAGGTTGTGCATTTCTAAGAATTTGTCCATTTCTTCCAGGTTGTCCGTTTTTTTTTTTTTAATTTTATTATTTTTTAGAATAATTCTTTATTTATTTTATTTATTTTTGGCTGTGTTGGGTCTTCGTTTCTGTGCGAGGGCTTTCTCTAGTTGTGGCAAGTGGGGGGTCACTCTTCATCGCAGTGCGCGGGCCTCACTGTCGCGGCCTCTCTTGTTGTGGAGCACAGGCTCCAGACACGCAGGCTCAGTAGTTGTGTCTCACGGGCCTAGTTGCTCCGTGGCATGTGGGATCTTCCCAGACCAGGGCTCGAACTCGTGTCCTCTGCACTGGCAGGCAGACTCTCAACCACTGCGCCACCAGGGAAGCCCCAGGTTGTCCGTTTTATTGGCATATAGTTGCTTGTAGTAATCTCTCATGATCCTTTGTATTTCTGTAGTGTCAGTTGTTACTTCTCCTTTTTCATTTCTAATTCTATTGATTTGAGTCTTCTCCCTTTTTTTCTTGATGAGTGTGGCTAATGGTTTATCAATTTTGTTTATCTTCTCAATGAATGAGCTTTTATTTTTATTGATCTTTGCTATTGTTTCTTTCATTTCTTTTTCATTTATTTCTGATCTGATCTTTATGATTTCTTTCCTTCTGCTAACTTTGGGGTTTTTTGGTTCTTCTTTGTCCAATTGCTTTAAGTGTAAGTTTAGGTTGTTTGAGATATTTCTTGTTTCTTGAGGTAGGATTGTGTTGCTATAAACTTTCCTCTTAGAACTGCTTTTGCATCATCCCATAGGTTTTGGGTCATCATGTTTTCATTGTCATTAGTTTCTGGGTATTTTTTGATTTCCTCGGTGATTTCTTAGTTATTTAGTAGCGTATTGTTTAGCCTCCATGAGTTTGTGTTTTTTACAGTTTTTTTTTTCCTGTAATTGATATCTAGTCTCGTAGCATTGTGGTTGGAAAAGATACTTGATATAATTTCAATTTTCTTAAATTTACCAAGGCTTGATTTGTGACCCACGATATGATCTATCCTGGAGAATGTTCCATGAGCACTTGAGAAGAAAGTGTATTCTGTTGCTTTTGGATGGAATGTTCTATAAATATCAGTTAAGTCCATCTTGTTTAATGTGTCATTTAAAGTTTGTTTCCTTATTTATTTTCATTTTGGATGATCTGTCCATTGGTGAAAATGGGGTGTTAAAGTCCCCTACTATTGTGTTGCTGTCGATTTCCCCTTTCATGGCTGTTAGTATTTGCCTGATGTATTGAGGTGCTCCTATGTTGGGTACATAAATATTTACAGTTGTTATATTTTCTTCTTGGATTGATCCCTTGATCATTATGTAGTGTCCTTCTTTGTCTCTTGTAATAGTCTTTATTTTAAAGTCTATTTTGTCTGATATGAGAATTGCTACTCCAGCTCTCTTTTGATTTCCATTTTCATGGAATATCTTTTTCCATCCTCTCACTTTCAGTCTGTATGTGTCCCTAGGTCTGAAGTGGGTTTCTTGTAGACAGCATATATATGGGTCTTGTTTTTGTATCCATTCAGCCAGTCTATGTTTTTTGGCTGGAGCATTTCATCCATTTACATTTAAGGTAATTATCGATATGTATGTTCCTATTACCATTTTCTTAATTGTTTTGGGTTTGTTTTTGTAGGTCTTTTCCTTCTCTTGTGTTTCCTGCCTAGAGAAGTTCCTTTAGCATTTGCTATAAAGCTAATTTGGTGGTTCTGAATTCTCTTAACTTTTCTTGTCTGTAAAGGTTTTAATTTCTCCATCAAATTTGAATGAGATCCTTGCTGGGAAGAGTGATCTTGGTTGTAGGTTTTTCCCTTTCATTGCTTTAAATATGTCCTGCCACTCCCTTCTGGCTTGCAGAGTTTCTGCTGAAAGGTCAGCTGTTAACATTATGGGGATTCCCTTGTATGTTGTTTGTTGCTTTTCCCTTGCTGCTTTTAATATTTTTTCTTTGTATTTAATTTTTGATAGTTTGATTAATACGTGTCTTGGAGTGTTCCTCTTTTGGTTTATCCTGTATGGGACTCTCTGTGCTTGCTAGACTTGATTGACTATTTCCTTCCCCATGTTAGGGAAGTTTTCAACTATAATCTCTTCAAATATTTTCTCAGACCCTTTCTTTTTCTCTTCTTCTTCTGGGACCCTTATAATTCAAATGTTGGTGCATTTAATGTTGTCCCAGAGGTCTCTGAGACTGTCCTCAATTCTTTTCATTCTTTTTTCTTTATTCTGCTCCCTGGAAGTTATTTCCACCATTTTATCTTCCAGCTCACTTATCTGTTTTTCTGCCTCAGTTATTCTGCTATTGATTATTTCCAAAGTATTTTTAATTTCAGTTATTGTGTTGTTCATCACTGTTTGTTTGCTCTTTACTTCTTCCAGATCTTGTTAAATGTTTCTTGTATTTTCTCCATTCTGTTTCTGAGATTTTGGATCATCTTTGCTATCATTACTCTGAATTCTTTTTCAGGTAGGTTGCCTATTTTGTCTTCATTTATTTGGTCTTGTAGGTTTTTACCTTGATCCTTCATCTGTAACATATTTTTTTGTCATTTCATTTTTTTTTTTGATGGGTGGGGCTGTATTCCTGTCTTACTGGTTGTTTGGCCTGAGGCGTCCAGTACTGGAGTTTGCAGGGAGTTGGACAGAGCTGGGTCTTGGTGCTGAGATGAGGACTTCCAGGAGGCCTCACTCTGATTAATATTCCCTGGGGTATGAGTTTCTCTGTTAGGCCAGCGGTTTGGACTCAGAGCTCCCACCATAGGAGCCTGGGCCTGACCTCTGGCCTGGGAATCAAAATCCCACAAGCCTCTTGGTGTGGCAAAAAAAAGAAAGAAAGAATGAAGCAGTATAATATCAAAGAATAAAAAACAAAATAAAATTAGAAAGATAAAAAAATATATTAGGAAAAATAAAAATATAATTGAAACAACTGCAACAAGGTAAAATAAAACCACAAAAGAAAAAAGAAAAAATAGTGGGGGTGGAACAAGCCAAAAGGAGAGAATAATAACAAGTATAAAGAATAAAATAAAATTAGAAAAATAAAAGATTTATTAGGAAAAATAAAAATATAAATGAATCAACAACAATGAATCAACAGGGTAAAACAGAACCCCAATCTAAAAGAAAAAAGAAAAAAAGGCCCTGGCTATGGGGGGCAGAGTTTAGGAAGCGGCAGAGTTTAGGGTGGGGTGGAGCTTAGGTGGGACAACTTTCAAGTGTGGAGCGGGGCCTCTGCTTAGGACCTGCTTGGAAGGGGAGAGACAGCACATCCAAAGGGGGGCCTCTGGAGTGTGGAGTTCCAGAGTTTGGAGGTAAGGCCCTGGGTGAGGGTGTGGAGCGGGGCTTGGGTTCTTCATAACAGGAGGGAGGTTCTGAGGGCAGAGGATTAGGCCTGGGAGCCCAACAGGCTCCCTGGTGCCTAAGTGGACAGGGAAAGCGTTGGCCACATTCCCTTCCATTCCTCCATGCCTTTCCCCCACTGTCTCCCCCAGGGTCTCCCCCATCCCCGCTGGACCCCTAACCGTGGTGGGTCCCACTGGGTGTAGGAACTCCTCCCCTCACCCAGTCACCCGTCAGGGGCTCCAGTCCCGCCCTGCCTCCATTTCTCCTACCCCTCATTCCCCGCACGCCCCACATCCTTCCTACCTGGTCACGGGGCGCTCCCCTTAGGCATTCGTGGTTCCCCACCAGTGCCTGGTAGGAGGCCTAGTTGTGCGAAGACGTGAAACGTCCTCCTAGTCCACCATCTTGACTCCGCCCCCATTTCACTATTTTGGTGGCGAATTTTTCCTACTGTTTCAACTGGAGTCATTGGACATTGTCAGGAGGAGATACATCTGAGACATAAAAACATAATCTGATACTATGTGACATATAAAGAGTGTAACTTCACACAGATGTCCCCACAGATTGTAATAGTGCTTGCTACAAGTATGCCCTATGTGCACAGAAATTATCATGTACGCCTGGCTTGCGGAGACGGGTGACTGTGAGAGGCGGGGGTCTCAGTGGATACTTGTGATCACTTGCCTGCTCCATCTGGGCTGGGGACTCAGGCAGGAGGACTCCACATCCTTGGATCTGTTACACCCAATTCTCCAGCCTCAAGCCTCTTGCTTGCCCTGAGCTGGCCTTTCCCCAGGGCCAGGCTGGGCGGCCCTTCCCCTCTGCTCACCTGGCAGGAGCCAGCTCCTGTCCTCCTTCTTGTCCACTCAGAGGGGTGGACGGAGGCGCCTACAGCAGGCAGCCCCCACAAACCACCTTTTGGGGGTTCAAGTCCTCTCTTGTGGATTTCATGAGGCGGAGAGTCCCAGAGGACCTGTAGGTGGCGGTGAGGGTTGGAGGAGCCCAGGTAAGCAGCAGTGGAAGGGACACCAGGCGGCCTGGCACCCCAGCCTGGAGGGCACAGCTCCCACTGCCCCCCTGGCTTGACAGCAGAATGTCTGGATGAGCTCACGATCCCTTTGAACAAGCCTAGTTCTCCCTGAACTTCTTTTTGATCCGTATCTTAGGATGATTTCTCCTCCTCGGGGGACTCACAGAGAGGAAATGGTATCAAGAGCCAGCAACCTGGGCACCCACGGTACCTCGTGGAGGCTTGGTTTTCTGGAAGCAGCGAGAGCCCTCAGTGGTGTTAGGGTGTTAGTGCAAGATAAGGACAGAGAAGCCACGGCCCTCCTGGGCCTCTAGCTCAGGTTTGCGTGGTACCCTTGGGGTGGGCTCTGAGCCCCCTGCTCCCTGAATCCAAGTCTCCTGCACCCAGCTTCCTATGGAAACTCACTGAGGCAGAGAAACTCACTGCCTGGGCCCTTAAGCCTGCGGGGTTCCATCCCTTTGGTGGGATCGAGGGCTCTGGGGGATCGAGGGGCTCTGTCTCCCACCCACACCCCGCCCATCTTTTGGGGTCCTGAGCAGAAGGCAGATGGGGCCGTGTCTTCCTAACCCCTGAGCCGGCCTTCAGGGCACCTCTGTCCAAAGCAGCCGTGACAGTCAGGGGGCTTTCGTCCCTCTGGGCAGGCGGTCGGAGCAGCTGGGGCCGCACAGAGCACTGCTTCCGGCCGCGGAGGCGGAGGGGAGGACCAGGCACCAGACTTTCTCTCCCTCCCTGCATCTGCCCTGTGACCACCACCGTGTTAAGGGAGCACGGGGTCCTATCACCACGCTGGCTGCTGTTATGGAAAAGGAGGCTTGGCAGAGGGAGTGGCAGGGGGAGACTTGCACTGCACACTTTTAATCAATCACAAACCAAGCCATTGATGAACAGTGACCCTGGTGTGTTCTGTGATAGGATGAGGCCCTCGGGGTGCTCCCCGAAAATCCCTGGTAGACTCCAAGCGCCCCGAGGGCAGGGTGGGTTTTAAGTCTCTCTTGCTCATATTTGTTTCTCGGATACCCAGTGGGCCCTTAAGAAGCATTTGTCGACTGACTCTATGTTATTCTGGACACAAGGTAGAATTTGTTGTAAGAGATGAGTTAAGTGTACATACTTCATTCCTACGTGGCCATTTCTGCTGTTAGTGGGTTCTGGAATCCAGCTCTTACACAATTTAATGTCTGGTCAAGAAGAAAAGACTCGTAACCCGCAGTCTTTAGGTGATGAGCTTCTCCCAAGGGCCAAAGTCCCCGTAATTGGTGAGCCCAGGCCACATCTCCATCCTGGGCCAGGTGACAGTCTTCCAGGCCACCTCTCTTCTCCTGTCCAAAGGAGAAGCCAGGCAAGGACCCTACCAGGGGCCAGGGCTGCAAGGATTTCCAGGGGGTGTGGGTATATGGAAGGTCTGAGAGCCAGCAGGGTCTTCATGGGTGGGCCCATGATGAACAGGCTGACAAATGTCCCTTTCCAGGGTCGTATGAAAGCTGTGTGGTCGGGAGGGGGCCATCCTGAGAGTTAGGGAGGTGACAAGACTCAAGGCAGGCTGGTGGCCTGGCTCTGCCTCTCTCTGGATAGGTGACACTGGCAAGCTGTTCAGTTGCACTGGGCCTTTGTTTTCTCATGTGTAGAATGGGGATGATAATAGTGTGTACTTCATAGTCTTACAGCAAGGTTTGAATAAATGAATTCATATATGTAAAATGCTTCAGCAGTGCCTGATCCGTGATGGGCATGATGTCAGTGCTGGCTTTGCTCT
Organism: Mesoplodon densirostris; assembly: GCF_025265405.1. Classification (NCBI taxonomy): domain Eukaryota; kingdom Metazoa; phylum Chordata; class Mammalia; order Artiodactyla; family Ziphiidae; genus Mesoplodon; species Mesoplodon densirostris. The sequence continues at coordinate 152,758,224 of NC_082664.1, forward strand.
CTGGCAGAAGAGGTCAACCCCCAGCCAGTGGCTCCACATTTCTGATGGGTAGCCGGGGTCACGTCACACTGCTCACGACTGGACAGACCCCTGGGTGACCGACCCAGAGTGACAGGGCCCAAACCCAAACTTTGGGAGTCATCTCTGACCCAAGGGTGAGCCCCAGAGGTGGTGGAGCACTGGGGGAAGTGGGAGAGAGCAGGAGAGGTGGTGGGAGAGCTCCCAGCCAGCCTTCCTGAAGGTTCCGCTGTGCGCCAGTGAGAAGTGGTTGGGAGGTTGCCCACCGCGTCAGCCACAGTCCAGACAGCACTCAGCCCAGAACCCGTGTGTGGGAGGGAGGGTGTGGGGCCTGGGCGGGGTGGGGGCGGGGGGGAGCCCTGGGCTAGAACCAGGATGCGGGCCAGGGAAATGAGCATAGGGCAGAGTGACGTCACTGGGCCTCCCTGCTGGGGGGGGACCCCTGTCTCATGGGGACGCAGCCGCACTGGTTCTGAAGGGGTTGGGGACTCAGGTGGCAGGGACAGCACTGCCTGGGCTGAGCCCGTATGAGAAGTGGCCCTGGACACGCAGCCGGGCGGCAGGGGCTGGCGACACAGCAGCCGGGCTCTGAAACATTCCTATTCTATGACACAGAGCAGGTCATATCAGCACAGATGGAGGTTGACAGATTTAGGAAATCAGAGGGTCCAACCTGCTGCTCCTGGGAGCGGAGGCCGAGGCCCAGGCGAAAGCACCCAGCAGGGCCCGACCTGCAGGGACTCGCAGGGGCTGGAGGACGTCCCCTGGACGTGGACGGGCCTCTTTGCTGCATCAGGTCCATTCCCAGGCCTCTTCTTCCACCAGCAGGCTCTGCATGAACTCTTTCCAGTTGAAATACTGGCTGGTTCTTCCAGGCAAGAAACTTCCGGGGTTGAGTCTGACTGTTGTCAGAAAGTGGCTGACAGGCCCCACCTGCTGGCGACAGGCGTGGGGAGGGGAGGCCCTCGGTGACTCGGTGACTCGGTGACTCGCAGCGCCGGCCTGCCAGGCTGACAGCTGGAGCCCGGGGCTGGTCGTGAGCAGGGCACCTCCTCACCTGGAGCTCCGTGGGCCCATTGCTTCTTTCCCCTCAAATCCCCTCTTTCATAAATGAACTTATCTACAAAACAGAAACAGACTCACAGACATAAAGAACACACTTGTGGTTGCCAAGGGGGAAAGGGAGTGGGGGAGGGATGGATTGGGAGTTTGGAATTAGCAGATGCAAACTAGCATATAAAGGATGGATAAACAACAAGGTCCTCCTGTATAGCACAGGGAACTATATTCAATATCCCTGTGATAAACATAATGAAAAAGAATATGCAAAAGAATATATATATGTATGACTGAATCACTTTGCTGTACAGCAGAAATTAAAACTACATTGTCAATCAACTATACTTCAAAAAAATAAATTAAAAAAAAAATCTCCTTGTTTCACTCATTACAGAAGCCACACACATTCACATACCTGGACACAAATGTAAAAGAGAAACCAAGGCCAATTTTTGCTCCATGTTAACTGCTGGTAAGTTATGAACTTCCTTAATGGAAAGAAAACTCTGAGAAGCCGTGAGCTTGTGTTTTGCTTCTGACTGTTTCTAGGTGAGCATGATGCAGTGGAAGAGGCCCCGGGGAAGTGGGCGGGTGGGATGGGTGGGGGTCGGGCCCCCACTCTGGTCGGAGCCACCAGACTGCGACCTGGTGCTCGGGGTCTTGGCCAGCAAAGGGAGGGGGCCACTGGCAGCCGATGACATTCCCTCCACAGTTTCTGCCCCGGACCCTGTACCCACCTCCCCAGGGCCAGGAGCCCGAGGCGGCCGGTTAGGACAGCTGTCCTAAACCCAGCAGCTCTCCCAGCCCTCCAGGCCAGGGGAGCCCTGCACCCACGATGAGGAGCTGGGACTAGGATGTCACAGACGTGGGTCTGGAGCAAGCAGGGTGGGGTGTGAGGGGTGAGAGTCGGGGGATGAGCATCCCTGTCTCGGGGCAGAGGCTGGCTGTGGAGGGGAGGCTGAGGCCCAGGCCCGCCTCACTTGGAGCAGCTTTACAGAAGGAGCTTCTGGGCAAGGCTGTGTTCAGAGGGTGGATCCCCAGGGTCCCCCTCCTCTTGTAACTCAGGAAATCATGCAGGAACTGGGGAGAATCCCCCATCCAGGGGAGGTCCTCCCCGGCTGTTTCCTGAGGACGCCAGGCAGGCAGGCTGACACCTGGGTGTTCTCTGCTGGAGGAGCTTTTACAGCTGATGCCGGAGCTGGTGTCTTGGCCAAAAGGTCGGGGTCTAGAGGAAGAGATGGAAAGGGGTGCGTGGTGACTGGGAGGCAGAGACGAGCTGGAAGAGTGAGGCGAATGGGAAAGGGGTCTTCCTTCAGTGTGGCCATGAGACACAATGCCAGCTCCCGGTCCTCTGTGAGGACGGCAGGAAAACATGCCCGCCCGCCCATTTCTCAGTACGAGAGTGTAGAGATGGGATAAAGTACAGAGAATGACTTCAAAGGTGCAGGGCGAGCCCTGAGGTCACCCCTGGGTGGCTCCCCACATCTCGATTGTGTTTAAAATGCTCGTGAGAGGTCCGTGGACCCTTGCAGGCCACTTGCGTGCACTCCAGAAGCAGGTGCGTCTTTTCAGACTAAAGAGAAGTAAGTTCAATGAGAGGCTGGGCCCTCGAGGGGACCACTCGAGCAGCATCACGGTGGTTGATGTAGGAGCAGTAGATGAATCCCGAGGACCCGCTAACGGGGGGGGCCGGGCAAGCTCTGCCGGGGGAGCAAAGAACCCTGAAACCTCATATCCGAGTTTGGTAGGGTCGGCGGTCGGGGGAGAGGCAGGCGGTGCAGAGCTTCCCTGAGCCCACAGTGGGGGCTGCCCCTCCCCCAGACCACCTCCCTCTCCTCATCTCCCCTTTGAATCAGGCCCAGGAGACTGTCAATGACCTTGAGGTGAATTCAGAAGGTCACCCTGAGCAGGTTGAGGAAGGAACTGGCTAGGGGCAGTGGAGCAAACAGGTGGGCAGGTAGGGAGTAGAGAGCCAGGCAGAACCCGAGGACTCTTTTCAGGGTGTGTTGAAGGTCAGCGACTGCAGTGCTCCTCTGGTTGTACCACTGACTTCAGGGACTAATGTCTCGATCCTTGTAGAATGGGATGGCGAGCGACATTCTTTAGTTGTCACTTTCCAATCTGGATGCCTTAGATTTCTTTTTCTTGTCAAATGGGTCTGGCTACAACTTTCCGGTACACTGTTGAATAGTAACGGTGAAAGCAGACATGCTTGTCTTGTTCCTGATCTTAGGGGGAAAGCTATCCATCTTTTACCATTGAATACGATGTCAAGTGTGGGTTTTTCATAAATACTTTTTACCACGTTGTGATGTTGTGATAGGGTAATAATTATATATTTGGTCTTCTTCTCTGGTTCCTGGCACAGAACTTCTAAAACCTTTGTAACTTGCTAAGTGATAAGAACAATAGGGGTATCTTGTGTTATAATATTTGGGTTTTGTTCCTAGTTCCAGAAACAGGTCTGGAGGGATAAAGGTGAAAGGTTTGTTATTCATAACAAGCTACTTTCAACCACACCTGAGTTTGTTAATGAGGTGACTTTTGGAAAGCTCTTAAGGAAGGGGGCCTGGTTGCCAGGGAACCAATCATGTGATATGAGGGTTGGAATTTTCAGTCCCACCCCCAGATCTCTAGGGAGGGGAGAGGGGCTGGAGGTTGAATTAATCGTGAATGGCTATTGATTTAATCAATCATGCCTGTATAATGAAGCCTCCATAAAAACTCTAACTGAAGCAGTTTGGAGAGCTTCTAGGTTGATGAACACATCCACATACAGGGAGGGTGGTGCACCCAGAAAGAGCAATAATCTAGGAATTGAGGGAAAATTTCTCAACATGTAAAAGGAAAATTATATTTCTTCTACTACTCTCAATACTCTGACACCAAATGTGTGGGTTTTTTTCCCAGACTGACAAATTCTGACACCAGCTAGGCATCCTACAATTCAATTCAACTTTGACATTACCTACTAGCGTTAGAGCAGACCCCATAGGTTAAGAGCTCAGTCCCACGAGACTTCAGATGCCAAATGGAAGTGCAGATTGCCACCTGTGCATCTGAACGACTGGCTATAAATCAGGGGTTCCCATAACCCTCTCCCCAAGTTCAATAATTTGCTCTAATGGTTCACAGAACTTAGGAAAACTGTTTGCTTATTAGATTATTGGTTTATTATAAAAGGAGACAACTCAGCAACAACCAAATGAAAGAGAGGCATAGGGCAAGGTATGGGGAAGGGGTGTGAAGCTTTATGCTTGAAGCAAACTTGAAGACTAGAGAACTGAAATGATCAAGTCTGAGGGACAGAAAGAAAAAAGAATGAAGAGAAGTGAACAAAGCCTAAGGCATCAATGGGATACCATCAAGAGGACCAACATACATATTATAGGAGTTGCAGAAGGAGAAGTGAGAAAGAGACAGAAAGAATATTTGAAGAAATAATGGATGAAATCTTCCCAAATTTGATGAATGTCACCATTTTGGACAAATCAACCACAGACTTCTGGCCTCTGAGGTTTCTGATGAAAAATTGACTGGTGATCATATTATCACTTGCATCTCTGGCTCATTTCAAGATTCCCTCTTTGCCTTTGTCTTTCAACAGGTTGATTGTAATGTGTCTTTGCATGGGTTTCTTTGAGTTTATCCTACTTGGAACTTACTGAGTTTCTTGGATTTATATATTTTCTTTCATCATCTAGTCTTCAAGTTTGCTGATTCTTTCTTTTCCCTGCTCAAAACTCATTTTATATCTCTCTAGTGAAATTTTCATTTCAGTTATTGTATTTTTCAGTTCCAGAATTTCTTTTTGGATCCTTTTTATAATTTCTATCTCTTTATCAATATACTCATTTTGTTCATATGTTGTTTTCCTGTCTTTGTGCATTTCTTCCTTTAGTTCTTTGAGCATCTTTAAAGTCTTCACCTAGTTAGTTCGCCATCTGGACTTACTCAGGGACAGTTTATGTTGATTTATTTTGTTCCTTTTGATGATTCACACTTTCCTATTTCTTTGTATACCTTGTGACTTCTTTTGTTCAAAAGTAGACACTTGGTTCTTATAATGTGGTAACCCTAGAAATCAATATCTCCCCCTTCTCCAGGGTGAGTGTGTGTGTGTGTGTGTGTGTGTGTGTGTATTTTATTGTTGTAGGGTATCTCTTTCCTGGGAATTAGCCCCAGATAAAAGCTTAAGATTTTCTCGAGTCTTTTCTGAGATTGTGCCTTCCCCTGGGCGTGCAAGGTGACTTTCTAACACCCATATGCAGTTTTGAATGCCCTAATCCTTAAATTTCTGGATCCCAAAGGGGAAAAAGAGAAAAGAGGAAAAAATCAAAAGTCAAATTCTGTTCCTTTAAATTCCGTGGAAACCACATCAGCTGGTGGGGGTGGAAACAATAGTAGCCAGCCTCTATGCCTGCCCCATAGCAATCAAAGGCAGACATCAGCAATCAGAACACAGAACCCTAAAATTTCGAAGACAAAGTCTTTATTGCCCACCTTGGCTCTAGCAAGCCACATCAGGAATTTGGACACAGTGGCCTGCCATAGGCCTGGGGGGTGGGGATGGGTAGCTGATACCCACACTAAAGCCAAGCTTTCCCTGGGAACCTCACATGTTCAGATAGACTCCAGGGTGTTGTCCCAGACTAGTCGTTTCACAATTGTTTCTGCTAGCACAATTGTTAACTAGGGGAGAGATGGGTCCTTGGTGCTTCCTGCTCTACCATCTTCCTTGAATTCATTTGATTTTTTTTTAATAACTTCTGTTTCTTTGCTTGGATTTTCCACTTTTTATTTGTTTCAAGAGAATTTGTAATTAATTGTGAAATCATATTTATGGTGGTTGCCATAAAATCTTTGTCAGGTAAATCCAACGTCTGATTCATCTCAGTGTGGGCATCAGTTGATTGCTTTTCTCATTTAAATTGCAATTTTCCTGGTTGTTAGTGTGATGTGTATTTTCTTTTGTAACCTCAACATTTTAGCTATTATGTTAAGAAACTCTGGGTCCTATTTCAAGTTTTTATCTTAGTAGGCCGTCACCCTGTTTAGGTTTAGTAATGCAGCTATGACCTACTTTTGTGGGCTGTGTTCTACTGACAATCAAAATTTCCAAGTCTTTGTCATGCATTATGCTTTTTTTAGTCTGTTTGGTTTATCTCATGCAACTGGGGCTCCTACTGGTCCCTACTGGTGATGCTTGAGAAGGAAGAAGGAACTTCCTCAGACCAGACCCTCTAGGTGAGGGAGGGTAGTCTCCAGCCCACAGGGCAGAGTGCTTCCTGGGCTAGGCGTTTGGAGTGGCAGGAGAGCAGTTCCCTTAACCTAGATTCCCCCTGGACAGTGCTGCCCACTGCCCATCTGTCTCAGTCTCAGGGGCACATGAAGACTTCCCAACCAGCCACTTGTTAGGGTGGTTCCTCTGGCCTTATGCCATCTGGGTGCATGCCATCCAGGTGTGAGAGGGGAGTCCTGGACCTGGCAGGGAAGAGTGTCACTTCATCTGACTGCTTACTGACCACAGAGCTTCTGATCAACCCCCCTTGCCAGTCCTGCTGGGCTTGCCTGGTGTGGCTGGTGGGACTTCCATTCAAACCAGGTGAGGAAAGATTCCACCTGGGCCATTTCCTGTTGCTAGATTGGTGGTCAGGAAACACTGGTCCTAGGTCATTTTTTTCATTGAGGGGGTGGGTTATATGATGTCCCACCACCATGTTGTTTGGCCAGTCCTGGGGCCCCTGACCAGTTTGCCTTCATCTTAACAGCTGTTCAGAGTTCTTGTTTGATTGTCTTTCGTGTTATTTCCAGGACTTATGATTGTATTTCATAAGGAAGAGTAGAAAGAGACAAGTATAAATCATCTTGTCTGGACAGGAAGTCTGGGTCTGATGATTGCTATAAGCTACTAAGTTTTGGGCAATTTGTTGCATATCCAGAGTAACTGGGACACTCTTTAAGAAAAAAAAATCAAAATGTCACACTTTTGTAAATTGAGTCAACAAAAGCATGTGAATGTGTGGCTAGAGCCCTTCCCAGGACCTTAGGTGTGTCCTGGACAAGTGAGGGTGTTACCAACCAGGGCTCTTGGCCTCCTTAATCAATAGAAATTGATCAGAGACCAGACAAGAAATTCAGGCAAGGCTTTACAGGGACCCCTGCTGCAGCAGGGGGCAGTGAAAACAAACAACACATTCCCTTGCTTACTCCCCGACAGGGGAATGGGCTGGTTCCTTATATGGGGTGAAGGGTAGGGGCAGGTCTAGGGGTTGGGCTGGAGAGGGGGGCTTAGGTGGTTTGCGCACCCTTTGGTGGTGTTGTGTGCATGGGGCATGCACAGTACCCTGCTTTTTCACCCGACACCCTGTTTTTGCTCCTGGCTCTTCAGAAGTGGCAGTTGGGTTTTTGGTTTTTGTACGTTGTTGTCCAGAATTTGCCCCAACTGCACATACACACAGTTATTTTTATTATTTTTATTTTTACTTTTTATAAATTTACTTATTTCATTTATTTATTTTTGACTGTGTTGGGTGTTTGCTGCTGCACGCGGGCTTTCTCTAGTTGCGGCGAGCGGGGTCTATTCTTTGTTGCAGTGCGTGGGCTTATTGCGGTGGCTTCTCATTGCAGAGCACAGGCTCTAGGCTCGTGGGCTTCAGTAGTTGCAGCACGCGGGCTCAGTAGCTGTGGCTCACAGGCTCTAGAGCACAGGCTCAGTAGTTGCAGCGCACGGGCTTAGTTGCTCCACGGCATGTGAGATCTTCCCAGACCAGGGATCGAAACCGTGTCCCCTGCATTGGCACATGGATTCTCAACCACTGCACCACCAGGGAAGCCCCATGCACACCGTTATTTTCAGTTCCTTATAGTTTCTTTGTATTTTGTTGCTGGAGGAGAGGCGTATCCAGGTGCAAGCACTGCAGCAAAGGGTCCCAGGTCCCAGCCTGTCTCATCTGGTTCTGGATGGGAAGTTCCACCAGCTTCCTGGGGGACCACTGTCTGCCCCTCATCTTTGAAGAGCAGCAGTGGGCCGTTCTCCCCAGGGCCCTTGTGAGGATGTATGGGTAACATATAGGGGGTACTCAACACAGGCAATGTAATGATGCTTGGCAAGTTATTGCCCTCACCTTTGCTCTGTGCAGTTTTTAAGTCTCTCAGTTACATTTGTAATTAAGTATTTTATGCATGGAGTACATTTTGAGACTCAGGTAATTCCCTACTTTCATTAAATCTCAATTTAAGCTGAGAACAATATCACTGAGTGAGAAGGATCAGGGACCCACTTATAGCCCATGCTGTATGTTTCTAGTCCACTTTATATTCCTACTGAGAGCTTCTCTTGTGAAGGAGTTTTCCTCACATTTGTCAAGCAAATCCCAAAGGGGGATTATTGGTTAGAATTGCATGTGACAACATATAAGAGAAAACTGGAAAATAGTGATGTAACAAATGGGGTATATTCTCAGGTAACTAGAAGCCTGGAAGTTGGTGGTTCAGAGTGGCAACAGTAACTCTGAAACCCTTGGGTGGCCCAGGCTCCCACTGGCTTTTCACTCCACCATGTTTAGTGTTGCAGGATAAAAAAATGGGGTGGGAGGAGAGTCATATCCCAGGTCTCGGGTGAGTCCCTGGGATGGGTCACCAAGTGAGGGCCCTTAGCTTTGTGTGGGAGAGTATTCAAGAGCGAGATGTAGTAAAGTGAAGGCAGATTTATTTAGAGACGTGCACTTTCCATAGACAGAATGCAGTCCATCTCAGAAGGTGAGAGTGACCCCGAGGTGGGCGTGGTTAGTTTTTATGGGCTGGGTAATTTCATAGGCTAATGAAAGGGAGGAATATTCCAACTATTTGGGGGAAGGAACAGGGATTTCCAAGAACTGGGCCATGGTACACTTTTTGGCCTTTTATGGAGGCCTCAGAACTGTCATGGAGCCTGTGGGAGTGTCACTTAGCTTATGCTAATGCATTACAGTGAGCGTATACTGGAAGTCGAATCTTCTGCCATCTTGGACCTACTTGGTTCTAACCAGTTTTTGTCATATCCTCAACAGCTGTGTCATTCTTTTAAAGGCTGTGCCCTGGCCCTTTCCTGTCTCAGAGTGGCTGTCATCTTCATGCTTTAAAATCGGCCTCCCTACCCACAGGTATCAGATTGAGTCTGTGCTCTAGGCAGGCAGAAGGGGAGAGGAAGAAATGAAGAAAGACATAACAAAAAGGAAGAAGGGCATGGAAGGAAAGGGCAGGAAGGCAAAGGAGTCCCTCCCCCAACCCCACCCCTAGCAGACCCTCCTTTACATCTCATTGGATGGAAAGGATTCTCCCACATCACCCTGCAAGGGAAGTGGGCACATGCTGCCCCAAACAAAGCTCCATTCTGTGACTACAAAGAAGAGGAGGAGAAAGACTAGGAAAGTACTTAGCAGTGTTTGTGTAGCTGGCTTTGAAAGTCTCCCTCAGGGCCTAATGACTCAGTCAGTCCCAAATCCTCATGGCCAGAGTGTCATGTGGCTCCCTGTTACTCAAGCATGGTCCAGGGGCCAGCAGCATCAACATCCCCAGAAGTTTATTGGAAATTGAGTATGCAGATCCCCAGGGTAATACATGCACATTACAGACTGATGTGAGCTGGTCCACCTCACTTTTTTCTCATCTGAAGGACATCGTGGGGAGGTCATGCCATCCTGGGTTCCACACAGATCTCAGATTGGAAGCCCCCAGCTCTGGCTGTCCTGGTCTCCTAGAGTCAACAGGGGTTCTGATGATCCTCATCTGAATCTGCCCTGTTGGGGCAGTAGAGTGTAGATGGTATGGTATAGGAAATAGGTGAAGACAGTAGGGTGTAGATGGTAGGGTACAGGCAGTAGGTGTAGACAGTGGGGTGTCACTGTGGAGGCCAACAGGATGGAATAAATGCTGAGAACACGGATAGGGTGCTAATGCTGGGCTGCATATTTTATTATCATCACATTTGAAGCTCATGATTATGAGCATCATTATTAATAATTCAATAATAAACAAATTGAGTCTCTCTCCATACTATTGTATTTGCCTTTGTTTTCCCTTATGTAACCAGCTGAATAAGCTTGTTTGCTAGAACAGAGACAACAGGCCCCAAATGGAGTCACTTGTGCTAAGCTCCCATTGCGACAGGCTGGGACTTGGGACCTGGGACCCTTTGCTGCAGCGCTGCAATGCTTGTACCTGGACAAACATCTCCTCAAGCAGCAAAATACAAAGAAACTATAAAGGACAAAAAAATAACTGCATGCATGCACAGTTGGGGCAAATTATGGACAAGATACAAAAAGACCAAAAACCCAGCTGCCGATTCTGAAGAGTCCAGAGCAAAAGCAGGGGGTCAGGAGCAAAAGCAGGGTACTGTGCATGCCCCCTGCACACAACACCACCAAAGTGGTGGGCAGACTACCTAAGCCACCCCTGGCCCAACCCCTGGACACACCCCTACCCTCAGCCCATATAAGGAACAAGCTTGCCCCCCTCAGGGTACAAGCAAGGGAACCTGTTGTTTGTTCTCACCGCCCCCCCACTCCCTTCTGCAGGAGGGGCCCCAATAAAGCCTTGCTTGAATTTCTTGTCTGGCCTCTGACCAATTTCTATTGATTAAGGAGGCCAAGAACTCTGGCTGGTGACACTGTCACCAAAACAAGACTTAATACCTAACTTAATTACAGTTTCAACTTCTCCCAGGAGTGGAATCTTAAACTAGTCCATCAGAAATTACCTGGCTGGAAATGTAAAATAGATAGCTAGTGGGAAGCAGCTGCATAACACAGGGAGATCAACTCGGTGCTTTGTGTCCACCTAGAGGGGTGGGATAAGGAGGGCGGGAGGGAAACGCAAGAGGAAAGAGATATGGGAACATATGTATATGTATAACTGATTCATTTTGTTATAAAGCAGAAACTAACGCATCATTGTAAAGCAATTATACTCCAATAAAGATGTTAAAAAAAAAAAAAGAGAAATCACCTGGTTGGTACTAGCGAGGTCATCATCTGCCTGCTGGACCCCTGTCCCCCCCTCCAAAAGAAGGTGACTTTGCCACAAACAATCCACTCTTTTTGCTGGTAACTTCCTTGTCCCGCCCCCTTCTGCCTATAAACATCTTTCATTTTGTACAGGGAGCTCCATTCTATCTGCTAGATGGGATGCTGCCCCGATTTATGAATTGTTGATCAAAGCCAGTTAGGTCTTTAAAATTTCCTCAGTTGACTTTGTTTTTTAACAGAACATTGTGTGTAATGGGAAAGCTGGTGCATTGTGCAAGGTAATATTGGTGGAGACTGCAGCCCAACATTGCTGCCAGGAAGAGGGTAATTACTCTCTCTTTGTTCTCAATGCCAACCTGAAAAATCTGTGGGGCTCATTGATGACTATACGATTTCAGACCCAGGTATCCCTCTTCTAGGTCCTCAGTGTCACCCCCAGTAACACCCCAATGTGCTGAGTGAGGGGCCCAGCTCAAAGCCTGGAACTCGCTGGCCCTCTGCTGGCCGTGGTCCAGGGTCCTTCTTGGGACAGTGTGAGCACGGCCAGCGGAGCATCAGTGCCGGCCCCCAGCCCGATTAAACTCTGGAGCAAAGACCTACAGCTCGGTCCCTGAACCTCTCCAAACCTCTCCACGTGGGGGCACAATCCCACCCGCTGCTCTGGCTACTCTGGAGGGGCAAGCAGGGGCCCGCTGCACAGCATCCCCAAGTCTAGGATCAGTCACGGCATCCGCTTGGAGGATGGACACCTCTGCTTCTCCTTGGGACACTTGCAGTCATGTTTCTTTTCTCTCTTTCTCTCTGGACTTTATGCCTTCACAAATGTGATGCCATTTCTAAAGTTCTGAGTTGGTGAGGTTTAAGATATTTGCAGACATGCTTCAAAAAACCAGTGCTTAAAGAAACTGGAGTTCGTCCAGGTCGTGTCTTCAGTCAAATGCTCATCTCGAGAAACTTTCAGATTTTATTTGCTCATCTGATAAAAAAAAAACAATGGGCAATCTCTAGGTCCACCCATGTTGCTGCAAATGGCATTATTTCATTCTGTTTTATGGCTGAGTAGTATTCCATTGTGTATATATATACCACATCTTCTTTATCCATTCCTCTGTCAATGGACACTTAGGTTGCTTCCATGTCTTGGCTATTGTGAATAGTGCTGCTATGAACATTGAGGTGCATGTATCTTTTCAAATTCTGTTTTTCTCCAGATATATGCCCAGGAGTGGGATTGCTGGTGAAGTAATAAATTAGGAGATTGGGATTAACATATACACACTACTATATATAAAATAACTAACTAACAAGGACCTTCGGTATAGCACAGGGAATTCTACTCAATATTCTGTAATAACCTGTATGGGACAATAATCTGAGAAAGAGTGGATATATGTGCAGGTATAACTGAACCACTTTGCTGTACACCTGAAACTAACACAACATTATAAATCAACTATACTCCAATAAAAATTTTAAAAATTAAAAAACAACAACAAAAAACAATGGGCAATATGTCAACAGCCAGAGTTTTTAAGGAGTTTGTTCAAATTATACTGTCTTAAAAATGAGCTTTTCTGCTCTCTTATTAATGGAGAGGACACAATTATTAGGATCTTGCACATTTAAAAGCGGGTGTCTTCATGGATTTTGCATACAAACGTGTGTGTGTGTATGTGTGTGTTAACTATGCAACCCTCAGAAAGGAGCAGGGACCATTCACCTGCTGCAAGTGTCACCAGGCAGCGTGATGGCCCTGAACTTCCTTACTCGGTGGGGCCCTCAGCTCTTTCCTGGCACCCATGAGACCCCCCAGAGACATGGACCACCTTTCAGACTCTGTCCACTTCCCAGCACATCAGGGACTCAGAGAACTCTCGTTGAGGGTAGAGATGAACAGAAGGGCTGGTTTCTATTTGTCAAAAACAAATTCTGGGGCAGTACATTCACTGCATCAAAGTCACCCTGACTGTGGGGGCCATGCACACAGAGGTGGGTCTTCCCTGGGGCAAATGAAGCTCAGACTCAGACCCCTCACTTGCATGGCCCCTGCCAAGGCCCTGTACCTTGGTCTTTAAAATTTCCTCAGTTGACTCTGTTTTTTAACAGAATATTGTGTGTAATTGGAAAGCTGGTGCATTGTGCAAGGTAATATTGGTGGAGACTGCAGCCCAGCACTGCTGCCAGGAAGAGGGTAATTACTCTCTCTTTGTTCTCAATGCCAACCTGAAAAATCTGTGGGGGTCATTACCTGTACCTACTTATGCACTTGTAAGTTTGTAATCGTTTCTTCAAGAGGTTGCCCCAAATTGTACAAGCTTTGGGCCTTGCTCAAAGGGTTCTCTGCCTCAGTGTGGGCTGGGAGGATGGAGCACCTTGACAATGGCACCCTGCAGCACCCCCATCTGTGGGTGAGACAGTGAGAAAAGAGGGTGATATGGGCTGGCCTAGAACAGCTCCACTACAGCAAACAGGATCCCAAAGCCCCTGTCCAGGGCCTTCCTGTCCCACCATATGCCCACCAGGACCAACAGCTGCCTTGTCATCTTGTTCCCTCCATGTAAAAGGAGGGGTTTGTCCACAATGTTTTCCATGCTCTGTGGCAACAGATGAAAAGTAAAACATCAGCCTTGTGGATTAGTATGGGCAGGAAAATATCATGTGGTGTGGCACGGCATGGTATGATGTCTGGTGTATGGCATGGTCTATAATATAGTATGGTGTGGTATGGTGTGATATGTGAAATGACATGACATTCTTGAACTCGGAGTTTTTAGGGTGTTGGTGATATCAGCCCACATAGCCTTTCCTCTGGGATTCACCTCTGGTGCTCGTCGACCCTGGAATCCAGAGTGAAAAGAGGGGTCTGCCTACACTGCCCACCATGCCCCTGGGTCTTCTGTCAGATGGTGTTATGAGTTGCAAGGTGTCCCCTCCAAAATTCCTCTGTGGAAGTTCTCATGTTACCCCAGGATCTCAGAATGTGACCTCATTTAGTAGGAGGGTCTTTGCAGAGGTAGTCAAGTTAAAACAAGGACGTTATTTTCGAGTGGGCTTTAATCCAGTATGACTTGCGTCCTTATAAAATGGGGAAATGTGGACACACATGCACCCAGAGAGAATGCTGGGTGAAGATGAAGGCAGAGATAGAGGGGATGCATCCAGAAGCCAGAAACACCAGAGATGCCAGCAAAGTTCCTGAAGCTGTGGGGAGGCCTGGACCAGATTCTCCTTTGTGACTCAGAAGGAACCAACCCTGCTGATACCTTGGTCTCCGACATCTGGCCTCCAGAGCTGTGAGATGATGCATTTCTGTTGTTTAAGCCACCCAGGTAGTGGAGATTGTTCTGGCAGCCCTAGGAAGCTAACACGGAGGGGAACAAAGTACACCAGGACGTTGGGCCCCAGCATCTCGGGTGAGGCGAGCATGGGGTCTGGGGCCCCTGCCAGCACTGCCTTCTACCCTACTGAACCCACAAGCACCCAGGAGTCATTCAAACATCTTCCATGCCATCCCCACCTGCGTGTTCCCTGGGGGTGGCCCCTGGGATGTCCTGACCTCATGTCCTTTCTCCCAGCATTGGTTGAAGGCTTCTTCTGGTCCAAGCCCCTGTGTTGGAAGTTACGAGTGCAAGCTCTGTCCTCTCTCGGGGTCAGGGAGAGAGATCAGTGTCTGGCTCGGGCGTGTGGGAGTATATGGTCCATGCGGGGCTGAGGATGAGAACCCAGCATGTCAGGACTTAGAGCCTGAGCCAGGCAGCCTTAGCCTCTAACTGACCCTTGGCCTCTGCCCCCTGCGGGCAACAACACAGGCAGGCCCAGATTTTGTGCCTGTTGTGTTGGCACCGGGGCCTGCGGGGTGGAGTAATAAAAAAACCCTGATTACACACAGCCTGCTGGAAGCAGAGTCGGGCAGTGGCCGCCCTGCCTTTGAGCCCCGTCCTGGCATTTTGCTGTTCTCCTTTGCAGGAGAAAGGATTTAACACCAACACCAGGCTAAACATTCTCCACTCGCAGAGCCGAATGCGGTGGCCTTGTCCCCGCACACGCTCCACGTATAAAACCCAAGTTTCTCATCCTGGGTGCCAGCACTTCCATTCTCCTGCTCACGTTTTAAAGGCTCAACTACAGCATCAAACCGCACATGTACTGTTTCTGTGCACAAAGGAGGTAGTCTTGCCAGAGCTGAGGACCTGAGGGCTGACCTCCTCTCACTGTGAAATGCTTGACCAGCGCTTCGGCAAATGCTTGCCCCATTCACTCACTGGCCCGCTCACTCTGGGGCCAACGCCCTGGGCTGGGCCACAGACACCCAGAGCTGACACCACCTGGGGCCACTGCACGTCCCTCCAGGAACCTGGGAACAGAGTGGCGAAAGGCAGCATGACAGGCCTGGGGCGGGGGGCTTGAAGGACACTGTGGAGCCGGGGCCGGGGGACACACACAGTGGGGCTAAGGGTGGGGGGAGGGGAACCACCTCCAGGGGTGCTATGGAATGAATTGTGTCCCCCTGACAAATTAACCTGTTGAAGGCTTAACCCTCAGCATCTCAGAATGTGACTGTATTTGGAGATATGGTCTTTAAAGGGGTGATTAATTTTTTTTTTTTTTGGCAGTACGTGGGCCTCTCACTGTTGTGGCCTCTCCCGTTTGTGGAGCACAGGCTCCGGACGCGCAGGCTCAGCGGCCATGGCTCACGGGCCCAGCCGCTCCGCGGCACGTGGGATCTTCCCGGACCGGGACATGAACCCGTGTCCCCTGCATCGGCAGGCGGACTCTCAACCACTGCACCACCAGGGAAGCCCAGGTGATTAATTTAAAGTGAGGTCTTTAGCGTGGCATCTGATCCAATCTGACTGGTGTCCTTACAAGAAGAGGAGATTCGGACACACAAAGGGACACTGGGTGCACACGCAGAGGGATGACCACACGAGGACACAGCAATGAGAATGTGGCCGTCTGCCAGCCAAGGAGAGAGGCCTCAGGAGAAACTAACCTTGCCAGCATCTTGATCTTGGACTTCTGGCCTCCAGAGTGTGAGTAAATAAATGTCTGTTGTTTAAGCCATTCACTGTGTGTTATTGGTTGTGGCAGCCTGAGCTGACTGTAGGAGCGGTGATCCTGGCAAGGTCTCCTGTGCTTCCAGGAGAGGCCAGGTTGGGGGAAGGATCTGGCAGAAGGAAATCTCCCCCCACCCCACCTCCCTCCACACCTCAGTCACATGCGTAGACACAGGCCCTCCCTTGATGTCAAATGAACCAACGGTTCCTGCCCCTAAGAATTGGTCGCTTCTCCTTCTCACCTTGGACTTGCTGAGCAGCCTTTGTGCCCCCAGGAGCCAGCAACACCATCCGAGATCACCCCACTGTCACTCCCTGCTCACGCCACCCTGGACACTCCCCCAAGGTCACTGGGGAAAACGACTTTTTAGATATTTGCAGATATTTGTTTGTGCTCCTAGGGTGGCCTTGCAATTACAAAGTGGGATGCCCCCATCTAAACATGACCCCCGGCACCTCTCACTGAAACCTGTGTGTCCCTGAGCTTTGCTCTGGGAGCTGTGCCCGCTTGCGACAGTCCTGCACCCACCTGGAAATGACTCCCGGCAGCTACACGAGGCCCACCTGTGATCAGGAGTTTGGACTCCTCAGGCAGACCCCCAAGGGTGAGCTGGTGGGAGCCCCCCAAATGCCCCTGTTGGGGCTGCAGTTGGGTGGCTGTACCAGGGAGCTGGTCCCACAAAAGTGAAATGATATGCATGTGGCATCTGGTCCCCTAAAGCCTCAGGAGTGGTCCCAGTCCCTGGGCTGTCCCTGGGCTGTCCCTGGGCCTGGGGTCCACGGCAGAGCAACGAACGCCCAGGGGAAGCTTGAGGGCAGAACCTTCTGGGAGCTTTACTAACAGCACCGAGTACTTATCTCTTTAGGAAAGAATATGTCGGTCCCCAGGAACTGGTGAACTCTTTTGAAGGGGAAGGTGGAAATATCCACCAAAATGTGAAAGCCTGCAAAAATATCATCACACATGTAATCAGAGAGAATTGTAGAATTATGTTGGTTAATGGGAGAAGGATGTCAGAGCTATATGGGTAAGTGAAAAAAGTTGGCTTCATCCAGGATCTCATAATCCTGTTCGGGCAAACAAAAAGCTTGCATAAGCGTCGAACATTTCCCGAAGGATTCATGAGCAAACTGGGGCAGATTGGATACCTCTGGGAAGGGGTCCTTTCCAGTTTAAATCCTTCCTTGCCGTTTATCATGGAATTTAAACGGCAAGGAACTTATCAGTTAAGTAACTCATATAGACCCTTGAACCCTGGACATCTTTCCAGGCTGCTAAGTCTTTGCCCACAGCCTTAAGCTCGGCCACGGCAGGTTTGTTCTAGTTCCTGGATGATCTCGACCCATTGCCCACTCCCCACCCCCACCCCTGCCTATAACTGAGGCCGTCCAGGGGCCATGTCCACTGGGTGTGAACCACCCGCCTCATGGGCCGCATCGCATCCCCAACAGAAGGCTCCCTCACAGTCACCCATCGGGCCCACGAGAGGATGAGGGGCCCCAGCTCAGTGTTCTGTCCACAGCTTCGCCTCCACTGCTCCCAGGGGTCTCTCAGGCCCCTTTGCTTCCTTTCCTGTCTTATTCATAAGAGTCAGCCCTGCGCACACTATATCGTCATTGGCTCCGGGGACACTCTTAAATTCACCTTCCTCTTCCCCACTGCTTTCCCACTCGTACCCAGCAAATGTGCTCAGTCCTTTGCAAATGTCAGACACTCAACAAATAGATGTTGAAAACAGCAGAATGGGTGACCGTGGCCCCCATTTGTCACCGTAAAACCTCAATCGTGGTAGCCAGACCTCAGGCCTTACGTGATGGAGCTTCCTGCAGTTTACAAGGGACTGAAGGCCACTAGGGCTTTTCCAGCTGTGGGAAATAAACATGCCCAAAGTCCCACAGCCGCCACATGGCAGGGCCAGCACTGAGCCCAGATCTCCCGGCATGGAGCAGGCAGTCTCGGGGAGAGGGCAGGGCCACCTGTCTTGTCCTGCGATACAGGGGCAGATGGGGGGCCAGATGGGCCATAGGGAGGACAAAAGCCACCCCGGGCTGCTCTCCCAATACAGGTGATCATCCCAGCTTCTGTGTAGGGGCTCAGCTCCGGCCTGGCTCCACGGGCTTGCCTTTAATCCTGATTTAGGATGCTCCCTAATGCAGGACGCTTAAGCCCGGGGAATGGGGCAGGAGTAATAACATTTGGGCTTAGTGTGAAGTTAATTCTTTCCACTCTTTGGGGTCTGGAGATCGTGGAGAGCGTGGGTTTCTCAGGCACATGTAAGGGCATGAGCTCTCCCGGGCTCTGTGTTTGCAGTAGGTTCCCACCCAGCCTGCTCCCACCCGGGGAGGAGCCCTCCTCCCCGCAGCCTTGACCTTTCTTTGGGTGCTGCTATAAGGAGACATTTTTCTTCATTGGCCCCAAACAGCAAAGCCTTTCTGTGTCCTGATAAACCAGGGGGCACACATTTAAGAGGCAGACGAGTCTATAGAAGAGGGGGAAGGAAGGAGAGAGACGGAGAGGCAGAAAGAGAAAACAACAGAGAGATAGAAGGACAGAGAGAGGAAGAGATTTACACACACAGTCAGGGCAAACATAATGTTCTTAGTGAAAACCAGAGGCTCCTGCAGCCCTGACACACAGACATGATGAATAGATGAAGATACAGCTGAGTGCCAGGCCCACCTAGAGCAGACATTACTGATCCATTGCAGAGTTCTTTATTCCTGGCTTGTTTCCGGGTGTCTTCCAACCCAGAGACCCGGCAAACACAACCATATATATTTGGCAAGAAACTCTATCAGAGCAGTCATTTTATTCTGTATTTGGTAAATATTTATTTTTTTGGGGGGGGGAAGTCTGTGAATGGGAGTCTTTTCTTTTTTTTAATTGAAGTATAGTTAGTTTACTATAGGTTGTGTTAATTTCTGGTGTACAGCAAAGTGATTCAGTTATAGGTACATATATATTCTTTTTCATATTCTTTTCCATTATAGGTTATTACAAGATATTGAATATAGTTCCCTGTGCTACATAGTAGGACCTTGTTGTTTATCTATTTTATATATAGTAGTTTGTATTTGTTAATCCCAAACTCCTAATTTATCCCTCTCCCCTTTTCCACTTTGGTAACCATAAGTTTGTTTTCTATGTTTGTGAGTCTGTTTCTGTTTTGTAAATAAGTTCATTTGTATCATTCTTTTTAGATTCCACATATAAGTGATATCATATGATATTTGTCTTCTTCTGTCTGACTTACTTCATTTAGTGTGATCATCTCTAGGCCCATCCACGTTGCTGCAAATGGCATTATTTCATTCTTTTTTATGGCTGCGTAGTATTCCATTGTATATATGTACCACATCTTCTTTATCCATTTATCTGTTGATGGACATTTAGGCTGTTTCCATATCTTGGCTACTGTAAATAGTGCTTCTATGAACATTGAGGTCCATGTATCTTTTTGAATTAGAGTTTTCTCTGGGTATATGCCCAAGAGTGGGATTGCTGGATGATACGGCAACTCTAGTTTTAGTTTCTTCAGGAACCTCCATACTGTTCTCCATAGTGGCTGCACCAATTTATATTCCCACCAACAGTGCAAGAGGGTTCCCTTTTCTCCACACCCTCTCCAGCATTTATTGTTTGTAGACTCTTTAGTGATGACCTTTCTGACTGCTGTGAGGTGAGACCTCATTGTAGTTTGGATTTGCATTTCTCTAATAATTAGTGATGTTGACCATCTTTTCAAGTGCCTGTTGGTCATCTGTAGGTCTTCTTTGGAGAAATGTCTATTTAGGTCTTCTGCATTCCTGGTAAATATTTACATTTACTGCTCCACTGGCAGAAGGTAAGCTCCTTTGGGGTGGGGATCTTGTCTTTAGGAATGAAACTGAGCTAGAAGTTTCTAAACAGTGGATGACGTCAATCATTAGGGCTCATTCTTTCTGAATCAACCCCTCCTGCCCCCACTCCAAGTTCAGCAGCTCTGCCCACAGAGTCCTGGAGCTGAAAGATGGCCCCCTGCCACCGCCTGCAACCACCAGCGAAATATCCAGATTTCCTTCATCAGTTACTCTGGGAAAAGGAGGTCATGGCAAAATCTTCCCAGTGAGTTGGGGTGAGAGCCTCCCAGTGTCACCGGGAGACAGGTTTGCTGGCAGGGAAAGTGTCAGAGGGGGAAGGAGGGAGGGAAAAACTCATGTTTCCACAGATGCAGCTGTGGGATCGGTCCTTCTGTACCAAGTACAGGTTTGATTCTCTTCAGACCAGTGTTAGCGTAAAATAACTTTATTGTTGAATGCTAAGAGTCTAAAGGCAGTAGGATTGTATCTGGTATGTGCGTTAAGTCATTAATAATCAAAACTTTTCATTAACCAGAATGCACAATTGGGATGGATAGTGAGGATCGTTTAGGCAACTATGCCTCTAACTGTACCTGACAACTTCAAAATCGTCCATCCCCTTTAACCACCAGACAAGGTCCCTTACACCAGGTGGCCTCCATTCAAATTCCTTCTGCCTCAAGCCTGTTTTTTTTTCCCCCATTCCATCTCAGCTGAGAACTCAAATATCACCTGCCATATCAGTAAACACAGGATATTGCAGCCATCAAGCCATCACATTATAGCCACCCGGAAGGTGAGCCTTGAGGGAACTCAGGATGGAAATAGGATGCCCACCATCTAGCAGTCAGACACTGCAATCACCCCCAACGGTGCACCCTGAGGGGCTTCAGGATGAGAAAACACAGGATACTGGCCCCAGATAGCTGAGGTGCACATCAAAGGAATGATTTCAGTGAGCCCAGACTTTTGCATCTTCCCATATATAGACAAGCGCTAAATTCCTTAACTTGAGATGTCTGGTTTTCTTTAATTAACAGTAATCTTTTGATGCCCCAACTACCTGATTCTGTTGCAAAAACTCCTATATATCCTGGTTTGCCCACTTTGGAACAGAGTTATCTGAGATGCTGTGTCCCGGGCTTAAGTCCTCAGATTTGTCCACCAAATAAAACTTAACTCTCAACTATTAGGTTGTGCATTTTTTTCAAGTCAACACAGCTTAGGGATAAACTGTTATTTTTAACTCTAAATAAACATGTTACACATCATCCACTTTTCTTATCTGCCTGAGCTCACCTAGAACGAACATGATTAGGAGTCATTTCTGTCTTTACCTCCTTGATTGTAGGGCTGGGATGCGGGCGTTGCTTCCTGATGCCACAGACAAATCGGACAGTTGCCTCTGTCTTCAGCCAGCCTTTGGGAGACTCCACCCAAACTCCACATCTTTGCTGCTCCAGGGTTACTTGAAACATTCCGGGGTATCACTGAGCTATTCAAACTCAGCAGCCTGCCCACAGCCCCTACCTCTTCACTATCCCAGGCTTCTATTTTGCAAACAACACAAGGGAAGGATGTCAACGGGTCAGTGTTGACACTTTGGAGACCAGTCGTGGAGAACAGGCCGCAGCCAATGCTGTGCTCGACGGCTCCAAAGTAGGATGTGCAGGACCCGGCAGGCGGCCGCCTCCACTGTCCCTTCATCAAGAGTGTGACTGTCCCTCATAAAGATGCCCCATCCCCTTATCCAGACACACTGTTCCAGACACCATGACCTAGCCTATGCGTGTCCAGCTGGCCGAGCTGAAAGCAGGCAGCTGCCCCCTGACTGCCTGGGCTGGGAAAGGGAGGGTCCAACCCCTCGGCCTCCTGAGCAGGGACCAGAGCCTCCAGAAGGGCACCCTTCTCAACACATGGATGGGAGTGGCTAGAGAACAAAACCCCACAATTGTCCCCCCCATGGCTGCTGAGTGTCACTTCCACGTCCCCAGAACTTCACCTGCCTAGTGATGCCGAAAGCGCGGCCTCTTTGCACCGGTGCCAAATCAAATCTCAGAGACAGAGTTTTGGATGAAGTAGTAAAGGATAGCATTATTGCTTTGCCAGGCAAAGGGGACACAGCAGGCTCCTGCCTCGAAAAACTATGTGTCCCAACCTAGGAGGATTTGATGAGGGGTTTTATAACAATACTTCAAGGGTGGGGTTGCTGACAAGATTAGGGTGTGTGCAGGGTTTCAGGTGGCCCTCTCCTAACCTTGATGAGCTTCTCTGGTCCTTTTAGTCTTTTTTTTGGGGGGGGCGGTATAACTATACCCCAATGTTACAATGTTGTGTTAGTTTCTACTGTACAGCGAAGTGGAGCTCCCTGTGCTGCGCTACAGCAGGTTCTTATTAGTTATCTATTTTATACATATTAGTGTATATATGTCAATCCCAATCTCCCAATTCATCCCACCACGACTGCCCCCACATCCCCCATCTGGTCCTTTTAGTCTTGCCTTAGGTGGTTTCTTGGCTGCTTCTCCCTTGATTAGCAACTGCTTGAATCTGCCCTTTGGAACTCAGGGAAAGTCATGGAGGCCAGAGTCTTGCCTACAAGAAACAGGGAGACTAAAA
Organism: Mesoplodon densirostris; assembly: GCF_025265405.1. NCBI lineage: Eukaryota > Metazoa > Chordata > Mammalia > Artiodactyla > Ziphiidae > Mesoplodon > Mesoplodon densirostris. The sequence continues at coordinate 152,780,827 of NC_082664.1, forward strand.
AAAGGTTTCCGTGCACAAGAGCCCACAGCGCCCCCCCCCTACCATTTCACGGGGAGTGGCCTTCCTCAGCTGTGTCCAAGACCCACGCCCCTACCGTAACTCCCACCCTCTCCCTCCTCCGCCTCCTCTGCTTGAACCAGAGGACACTCCATGCTGGTTTTTGCCCGTACCCACCCCTCCCCATTTCATTCCAGACATCACAGCATCGTACCTGTCGACATTCCCATAAAAACACATTTCTTTTCATGTCCAGATTATAAAATTTCTTCCTCTGTTTTTGCTGCCAGTGGGTTGAAAATGCACCTTGGGCCCTGAGAGCTGAGACACAGCCCTGAGCCGGCAGTCCTCATGCTGCTGATGGGACCCCAGCCCTGGCCTGAGTGAGGCCCTGCACACTGCAGGAATCCCACAGACCCGGGGCCCCCCTGTAATCCTGCCCTGTCTGTCTTCTGTCCCAGTCCAGCTCTCAGAGGGGGTCCAAATTACCAGATCCTTGGAGAGGCCCAGCCAAGGCCACCTCCGGGGGCTCTGGCTCTCCCACGCTGACCCTGCCCTGGTCTCCATCCCCCTGGCTCTGCCCGGCCCGGCTCGCCTCCATGTTTTCACACGTGTGGGGACAGGTTTCTTTGGCTTTGCCCTGTGAGGCTCTGCTGAATACAATTTCATGTCCATCCTGCACAGTTTTCCTCAGTCTGGTGTGACTTACCCAGACAGGCCTGCGGGAGGCTTTTCCACAGGAGGGCTCTGACATCATTTGGGCCACAAATCAGGGTTAGACCAGATCGAACTTTCAGCATCAAAAACGAGCTCCCACATTTCTCCAAAGACGACCTTCAGGTGGCCAACAAGCACATGAAAAGATGCTCAATATCACTAATTATTAGAGAAATGCAAATCAAAACTACAATGAAGTATCACCTCACACCAATCAGAATGGCCATCATCAAAAAGTTTACAAACAATAAATGCTGGAGAGGGTGTGGAGAAAAGGGAACCCTCCTACACTGTTGGTGGGAATGTAAATTGGTGCAGCCACTATGGAGAACAGTATGGAGGTTCCTTAAAAAACTAAAAATAGAGTTACCGTATGATCCAGCAATCCCACTCCTGGGTATATATCTGGAGAAAACCATAACTCGAAAAGATACATGTACCCCAATGTTCCTAGCAGCACTATTTACAATAGCCAAGACACGGAAGCAACCTAAATGTCCATTGACAGATGAATGGATGAAGCAGATGTGGTACATATATACACTGGAATATTACTCAGCCATAAAAAAGAACAAAATAATGCCACTTGCAGCAACATGGATGGACCTAGAGATTATCATACTAAGTGAAGTAAGTGGGCAGAGGAAGACAAATACCATATGATATCATTTATATGTGGAATCTTAAATATGACACAAATGAACTTATTTACAAAACAGAAACAGACCCACAAACATAGAAAATAAACTTATGTTTACCAAAGGGGAAAGGGAGGGAGGTATAAATGGGGAGTTTGGGTTTAGAAGATACAAACTACTATATATAAAATAAACATCAAGGGCTTACGGTATAGCCCAGGGAACTATATTCAATAGCTTGTAATGACCTATAATGGAAAAGAATCTGAAAAAGAATATATGTGTGTGTGTACTCGCACGTGCGCACATGTATAACTGAATCACTTTGCTGTACACCTGAAACTAATACAACTTTGTAACTCAAATATACTTCAATTAAAAAAACCAAAGAAACATGAAAAAAACGAGACCCAAATTTTAAACCAAAGGCAAGGATGCGGGGTCCAGAGAAACAAATCACTGGTCATGTGACAGACAGATTCTGATGGACAGTCCCCTCACTGCTCAGACCTGTGGGGCTGTCAGTCAGGATGCTTCCCTGCACAGCTGCCCCTTCGTCCACATGGGGATTCCAGGCTCAGAGGCCAAGGTCTGGCTGATGTGCCAAGGACAAGGCGATGATGAGAGATGGAGAGAGAAGATGTGATCGGGGAGCGTGGAGGCTCCTCCACCGTCCTTCTTGCCTTCTTCCTTCAACTAGAAGAAATGTGCCACACACAGGGAGCACCCCTTCCTTTTCCTTTAAAGCAAGAGAAACTGCCATTTAACCAAAAGAGGAAGCAGCCAGGCATATTGGAGCAGGTTTTGTTTGTTCTTCAGACACTCTGTTCAGTAGCGGCCCTGGAAGGAAGTTGAACAAAGGCGGTGCCGTCACAGAGCGGGAAGCCTTCGGGAAAGGTGGGCGGCAAATTGGATGGGGGCCGAGAAGGACATGGGAGAAAACAGACTTTAAACCCTGACCCCTTCTCTCAAAAAAGAAAAGTACGTTAAAAAAAAAAGTGCAATGTATAATTCTATACATATATAATTATTTTTCATGACATAAATAATACCGTAATATGCTCTATTTGTATAAAATCAAACAACACACAAAAAAGCAAAAATCCACCTTAACTATCCTCCCCACGTGGGTGCCCCAGTCCTCCTCCCTGGACCTGCTCCTCTCAGTTGCTTTTTGGCCTCTTGCCGTACATTCAGGGCCGACAGACGGTGTGTAAACCCACGGGAGGATGCAGTCTGGGAAGACAGTATCAAACACTTGTCCTGTATGCAACGTGCACATCCACTTAAAACTATAGCTGGGATGTCTTTCCATGCCCGGGCATAGCCCCACCTCACTCTGCAGTAGCTGCTTACTGTCTCAGAGTATGGATGTACCATCATCTACTTACTAACCCCCCCCTACCAATAAATACCTAAGTAGTTTGCAGGTTCAGTGAGAACCAGCAATGTTTCAATGAGAATTTTACTCACAGCTTTGTGTCCACGTGGGCACATGTCTCTTGGCGGTAGATGGCCAAGAAGTGGATTTTGAATATTCATAGAAGCAGCCATTTGCTTTCTGTACCAAGTAAATTTCTTTGCCCATTTAAGTTTTTTCCTTCTCCAGAAATTTTATAAAAGAAAATAAGTAGCACCTGAAATGTCAACGCTCTGAGATAATAAACATTACCATTTTTTATACATACACACGTGCACACACAAAGACACCCACGTTTACATGAGTGGGCCTCACCAGCATGTATTATTATAAAAAACTTAAGTACTCTTTGAATGCAGTCATTTCCCTTTTGACTTTCTCTCTCTTTCAACTCCCCACGTCCCTCAGGCACTAATCTTTTTAATCTAATATGGACTTCTGGTTAAACATGGTAGACTGAAAATATGCATTAACCTCTGCTCCCTCCCCAAACCCCACTAAAATGACAGTAAACGGATGACAAGGGCATTATCCCTAAAAGACAAAGAGATCAGCAGAATACCAGACAGCACTCGAGAAATGCCCAGGACATTTGGGAAGCTGGAAAGCAGCTGGGTTGACCACTATCCTTGATTCAGCAGGGCTGGGGGAGCTGAAACCTAGCTGCGTTCAGTGGGAAGCCCACAGCTGATTTGCCCCTGATGACCCCAGACATTTCAACATTGAGGGGCATCTGAAATCCTTTGGGAAAATATGAAATCAGAAGCAGTTTTAAGTCAGCGTAATAAGCAATTTAATCTCCAGGTGGTCTCCTTCACCCCTCAATTAAATAGGATTCCCTCCCCTCTCCTGGTAGGAGATGAAGTTGCTGTCTGCTGGGGTTGAATCATAAGGCCCGTGGATGTGGGAACCCCATGCACAGCCCAGGGAATTAATTCCACTCTGGACACAGGGCACAAGTGGACGCGAAATGTTTGGGACCACTCTTCCCTGGGAAATTTAACAGCCAAGCTTATCCTCCCAAGTCAGAGGCTGGGGGGTTTCTCTCTGCAAGAATTACTTTATAGAAAAGATACACAGATGCTGGTGTTACCAAGGCTGTTGCCCCAGAATCACACCCCTGCCTTCCCTCAGATGGAAACCAGTTACTCTTATCTAAGTTTTGGGAGAAAGCTACAAAAAGATAAAAACAAGAACTGGTTAGAACCAACTAGGCCTAAGAAAGAAGGCTACTTGACATCCAATGGACCTTGAGCCTCATTACATGCTCACTGTAATTCATTAGCTAAATGATACACCCATCAGCCCTTGATAGTTGACAGTTGCCATGACAACAACCAGAAACACCCCTACAAGGGGAGTTGCCTCAATTGCGGGACCAAACCACAACCCTGTTCTCAGATAACTCATGAATATTCCTCAAACTCTTTCCAAATCCCTCCCTTTTACCTCAACCCTCCTATAGATTTGATGTCTCCCCCCACCCCAATTGGGTTGAGCAGTTGATTTGCGAACTAGATTCCCGCTTCTCCATCCTTTGACCATTGAATAAAGCTTGTGTTATTCCAGTCTCAGCATCAGTTTCATCACTGGCTGCATGAATCTGATCAGAAAAAGAAGATGAGGGATGGCAAAGATGAGGGATCTTGGCCCGGCCAGGCGAAGATGAGGGATCTTGGCCCGGCCTAGGATCCTGGTGTGGATTCAGTCGACCAATTCAGTAACACTAGCAAGTCCCAAATACCAGGTCCACGCCAGCCCCCTCTTCACTGAACTCAGCAGTCAGGCACGCTCTCCAAGCTCTTATTCCTAAAAAGAACATTTGAGAAGAGCCCATCACAGGAAAAACAGAAACCAAACCAAGTCAAATGAAAAAGAACTCAGAAGAAACAGAAGCAAGGCAAGGAGCAGAAGAAAAAAAAATTTCTTTTAATACAATATCTTCAGAGAGACAAGTGAGTATTGCATCTGGGTACCAGATGTTATTTTTTAAATGCAATTTATTTATTTATTTTTGGCCGTGCTGCATGGTTTGTGGGATCTTAGTTCCCTGACCAGGGATCAAACCTGTGCCCTCTGCAGTGGAAGCATGGAGTCCTAACCACTGGACCACCAAGGAATTCCCCAAAAATGTAATTTAGGGAGTGAACAATAGCTCTTGGAAATTAATAACTCAATAGTTAAATTCAATTTTAAGGATGGCAGGAAAAGCTGGGGACACTTCCAGAAGATAGGATCGAAAGACAAAGTGAACGATGTTAGGAGATTAAAAAGATTTAAAAAAAAATCAGAGCCTCAATCTAGAAGGCCCAACATCTGAAGAATAGGAGTTCCAGAAAGAAAAAACAGAGAAAATGAGGGAATGGTGGGGGGGGCGGTGGGAATTTAAGAAATAATAATTGTGTGGCTGGACCACAGTGGCTGCATTTTGCCACCTCCCCTTTCTGCATGATTGAGCTTTAGACTACTCACAAGGAATGTACCCAAACCAGATAAGTTCCCTGCCAACTTGTACCCTTGCCTCCATGTGATATGAAATTGAAGAATGCCCTTTTTTTGATGCAGAGATGGTTAATGCTGCTCAAGGAATAATGGTCAAGAGACCCCGGGGGTAGGGAAAAATTCCGGCTCCTTTCGGACTAGATGTGCTTCTCCCTTAGTAGTCAGATTCTGTATTTATCTTTGGCCCCTTTAAATTCCCCTGTACCCCTTTCCATGGTGCATTGTGTAATAGGGAATGCTTCCAGATCCCTGCCTGCCCATCCTACCTATATGTAAATTACCTGCAATAAACTTCATAATTTTACTTTATGGTGTGCCTGCTTTTTTTTTTTTTTTGGCTGCCTTGGGTCTTCGTTGCTGCATGTGGGCTTTCTCTAGTTGTGGTGAGCAGGGGCTGCTCTTCATTGCAGACCACGGGCTTCTCATTGTGGTGGCTTCTCTTGTTGCAGAGCACGGGCTCTAGGTGTGCGGGCTTCAGTAGTTGTGGCACGTGGGCTCAGTAGTTGTGGCTCGCAGACTCTAGAGCGCAGGCTCAGTAGTTGCGGCGCACGGGCTTAGTTGCTCCGAGGCACATGGGATCTTCCCGGACCAGGGCTCGAACCTGTGTCCCCGGCATTGGTAGGTGGATTCTTAACCACTACACCACCAGGGAAGTCCCGCCTGCTTTGTTTTTTGGTCTCAAAGTTCTTTCTCAGTTCTGAGGATATTATTCAATATCCTTCGAACAATAACGTTTCCTAGAACTGAATAAGATGATTTTCCAGATTGAATGAACCCATTAAGTTCCCTCCATAATATTTTTTAAAAATACCATACCAAGGTACATCATACTGAGATTTCAGTACACAGGAGATAAAGCAATAACCTCCAAATAGGAAAAAAAAATCACATTCAAAAGATCATGAATCAAAATGGCAAGGCACTTCTCAACAGAACATTGGGAGCTAAATATAATGGAGCAATGCCCTCAGTATTTTGAGGAAAATTATGTCCAGGCTAACATTTTATACCCAGCCACAGTATCAATCAGATATGAAGGTAGAATAAAAACATTTTCAGCTACGCACTATCTCAAAAAATTATACCACGTATATCCTTTAACAAAAAGCTATTGAGCACCAAGTGAGGAAGCAAACCGAGAAAGAGGAAAACATGGGCTCTAGGAAGCAGGATCTCACACAGGAGCAAAGTGAAAGGACAGAGCGCCGGCGTGCCAGCCCAGAATGAACAGGCAGTTGACACGGGATGTACATAGGAGGCCATGTCGCCAGGTAACAGGGGAGAAAGCACATGCCCAGGGCTCAGAGGAAGGAGCTATGACCCAAGGGCCTTTGTTCTGATCTTGCTTCCAGACTCTGGAGTTCGGGTTCCGCCCTCCGGAGGCTCAGCCTGCAGCTGTGGGCTGTCTGCCCCGCTTTGCCCATTTCTGCTCTGCCCACCCAAATCCCTCCCGTGTGACCACCCTTTGCAGCCATCACTTTCTCAAAGTGGATTTACTTTCAATTGCCATTTGCTAAATCTGCCCCCTCTAAACCTTGGGGGGATGTAGGGATTAAGCCTGATTACAGATGTTATAGAAGGGCCTGCTTGGTAGCTTTGGAGTGGGAGTGGCTGGAACTGGCACCCGCTCCGCCTGGGCTGGCCCAGCTGCCCCGCAGGGTCCCCAGGCTCTGGACCCCTTTGCCCGGCCCCGCAGGGCCACCACGGGGGCTGTGCCTCCACCCATCCAGGGATGCGGGAGGCATGCTCATGGGTTCCTTGAAGAAGATGAGCAGCTCCTTCAAAAGGGGTTCACTCAAGAGCGCCACATCGGGGTCACAGAAGGTGAGTGAGCCGGAGGGCAGCCTGCGCGCAGGGGGACCACAGGACGGGGGATGCGGGTCTCCCGCTGTACCGCTTCACAGCGACCATGGCGCGTGGGGATGGGGGTCCGCGTCTAGAGCTCCTGCATCAGAACCACTTCTCGGGAGGGGGCCTCACACTTCCTGCCACTGTACCCGACACCCATCCCCTCTAGGCCTGTCCCACCTTGCACACGCTCCCCACGGCACACAGGGAGGCGCTGGGAGTGTGAGCCGTGCAAGTGTGGAGTCTCACACCGTGATGCTGCTCCCTTAGCTCTTGGTGTCATGCCTCCCATTTCACCTTCATTCCTCATCACATGTCTGTGGGAGAATCATGTGGACTTGGGGAACCCTCAAGTGACCATCAGAGGCACCTCAGAGGCCCCGGGAAGGGCCAGGGGGCTCCCAGGACTCAGAGCAGGCTGAGGGGAAGGGGCTGTGAAGCCCCCGCCCCTGGGCCCTGGACAGGGCCTTGCAAAGAGGTGTGCTGATTTGAACACCTACGTGTGCTTTTCCCAGGTGGCCGGACTGGGGGCCCTGGGCACCCAGGGCTGCCTTAAATGACCCTCTGAGTGCAGGGGGCCTGGATAGGCCACCACCTCACCCTGCTCCCTGACTACCACTCAGAGGGGTGGTGAGATCCAGCCAGGGGCCCAGCCTGGGCCACCCTGGAGGCCTCTGGACACCTCCTCATCCCCCAAGGCTCAGGGGGGATCTCTGCTTCTTCTGGGGGGTGCCCACTGAGGGCAGAGGTAGGGGAGGCAGAGGAGGTGCTTGAAGCGCACGAGCAGGGGCACACCCTGTGTGGGCAGAGGGGACAAACTTCTCCCACGAGCTCTCACTAGCACCACGTGCAGGTGGTGCCCCAGGGGCTGGGACCCGAGCCGGGACAGGTCACTCACCTGGGCTGGAAGCAGAGGGGTCACCACACAGCTCACCAGGCTTCAGAGTCCCAGCAGTAACTGGGTGGGCAGGTGTGGCAAGTCTCTCACATCCCATGAGCCTGAAAATACAAACGGAACAAATGAAAGGCTTTCTTTTTTTAATAAAGAGTTAAAACTGTTTCAGAAATAGGAAGGACCCAACCTTTGGGGGCTCCGTGGGGCATCTGTCTGCTTTTGTGCATGTATGAGTCAGCGTTCTTTTTAGGGACAGCGCACACCCATGTCTTGTGCAAATCAAAATCTGCAAACCCACTCCAGCACTTGGCAGGAACAAGAGACTCAGGTGCAGCCGGGGGCCACATGACCCCCTCCTCCCCAAACCAACCCGTCCACACAGCTCTTGATGATAAAGTCTGAAAAGGAACAGGCTTTTGTTTTTCTTGAAAGTGACGTCTCCTGTTGACCTGTGCCAGGTGTTCTGCCTGATGCTGGTGATGGGATGGGAGCTGGGGAGGCCCCAAGTTGTAATAGGCAGGTTCTGGGCGCAGGAATTCGACAAGATGGGAGGAGGGGGAAGCACTTAAATTTTGCTCAAGACTGAAAAAGAGCACCTCATTTATACACACACACTCACGACCTTTGCTGCAGGACTACACACTGCCAGTTACAAGTCTAAGAACAAAGATCTCCGCCACGGCCCCCCACCCCACTTCCGAGGAGACGCAGCCAAGCTCCTAGAAAAGTAGCACACAGTGAAAAGTCTTAATGGCATCATTTGCCCTATTTATAACAGCCCTCAAGCTGAGAAGTAAAATTGCTGATAGAAAAGTGAATGACAATATGGCTTTTAAGGAAGCTGCTCTTTAAGGCGGGGCCAGGAAACATCCACAAAATCACACAGGCAGAAAGTGGACTCTGCTCATTCTGTTCTCTCACATACTTGGCCCTACTTTGACATCACTAGCTTGGTGCCAGTTCCCTATTTCCTAACCAAAGCCACATCCCTCTGCCCAGTGTTCACTGAAACACACTAGCTGTCCCTGTGGAAAAAAAAACCAACACAAGGTACAGCGTGTACAAGCCTCCCTGGGGTCATCTTGGCCGGACCTCTCATTGTCAAAGGCAGATCTGGCTCTTAGTCCACGTCTGGTCAGCTCTTCCCACCTCTGAAGCTCTTCCTTTGCTCTTAGATAAACAGGGATGGCCAGCATTCAGTCCTGGGGCCATGAACAAAACCCAGTGGACTTTGGAGCCCCTGGAGCTCCATCCTCAGCTCCATCCTCAGAAGGTCCCTCTTCCAGAAAAAGCCTCGAGTATTTATGTTGGAGATAGAAAATGTGCCTGTGATTCCTTGTCTTCACTTTGATCCCTGCCTACATTTTATTTAGCTAAAAGTTGCAGACAATGTTTAGGGTCCACAGCCAAGGTCCTAAAGAGAACTAGATAATAGTACAGCCCAGCAATTTTACCCTAGAGTCGACCTCGAAAAATTGTAGCCCACGTACTCAAGGAAACGTACACAAATGCTCATGTCAGCATCGCGTGCTGCAGAAAATCAGAGAGAACCAAAACAATCCATCTAGGAGGGTAAGGATCGGCCTCTGTTTATTCAAACAATGGAGTACTCTACAACTCTTGAAATGAATAAGCAAGCCACTTGTCTCGACATGGATGCATTGAATAAAAAAGCAAACCTTGAAAGCGTACTCTTTACAGAAATTGTAGAACACAGGAAAATTCCACATAAATACATATATTTCTTCAGGGTGGAGGTGGTTAGCTTTATCTGTAATGTACTCTCTCTCTCCCCGTCCTTCCTTCCCTCCATCCTTTTAAAGCGAAAAAAAAAAAAAATACGAAGCACCTATGGAAAGTCAAAGCATCTGTAACAGGACTGTGGGTCCTCACTTATCTGTTGTATTAGTCATGTGTCTGATTTTGAAATCAAAGGCATGTTTTCATGACTTTTAAAAAATGTTCTAATACTTTTTTTTTATTTATTTTATTTTTTTATTTTATTTTTATTTATTTTTTTTGTGGTGTGCGGGCCTCTCACTGTCGTGGCCTCCCCCGTCGCGGAGCACAGGCTCCGGACGCACAGGCTCCGGACGCGCAGGCCCAGCGGCCATGGCTCACGGGCCCAGACGCTCCGCGGCATATGGGATCCTCCCAGACCGGGGCACGAACCCGTATCCCCTGCATCGGCAGGCGGACTCTCAACCACTGCGCCACCAGGGAGGCCCAAAAATGTTCTAATACTTTTAAAGGAGGCCACGGGGAGAGTGAGGGTAAACCCAAGTGTCCTGACGTGGGGCTGCCCCAGCTGGCCCCACAGAGCATGAATTCTGAGTGAGGACAAAGCACATTACAAAGTCAGGCCGAGAAGGGACTCCTGTAAACTCGCCCGGAGTTTTCTGAGCCTCCTCCTCCCAGTCGGTGTGCTTTGTCGGCCCCCTTGCTTCAGGCTGGGGTCACGGCCTTCGGTGTCACCTCCTGCAGCCCCGTCACCCCTCCCCTCGGAGCAGCAGCGGCAGCAGGTGTGTGTCCAGGTCAGGGACAGGGCTCCTACCTCAATAAACTTTGGCACTAGGACCAGATCCAGCTCCCCATGGGGTCGTGCCAACCCCACTTCTCAGAGGGCCTTGCTGGAGCCTAGGGTATCATGTACACCCACATAGCCTGCATTTGGAATCCACTTGGAAGCAGAATTCCACACGTAAATCCAAAACATTCCCCGTTCTGGAGCGGGAGGGGACCCCGGCTCCCCACTCCTTGATAAAGGCCCTGAAGGTACCAGACGCATCCCAAACTCACCCGTCCCTCTATGGCTTCCCCGTCACACGCAGAACAAAAACTGAAATCTGAGGGTGGTGAAGGGCCACTTGTGGTCTTGTTAAACTTTCAATCCATTATAGACTGGTACCTTCATAAAATGCAATAAAAATGAATTACTAAAAAATGAAATTTTACAAAGATATACAAAACTAAAGCCTTAAGGTTTGTAAAAAAGTTATTAAATTGAACAAACGTCCATTGATTCCTTCAAATTGCTGACTGACGCTGCTCTCGCCTTCTGCTCTAATGGTCTGCAGCCCGTGCTGGGAGCACAGTTTGAGTACAAGTGTCCAGGAGACCACACGTTCCATTTAATCCCCGCCTCCACCCCGGGGAGCAGGGACTCTGGCCCCCTTTCAGGCTGAGAAAGAGTCGCAGAGCGGAGCCGAGCCAGGGGAGCCTCAAGCCAGCCCCGTCTTTCTCCAGGCGCTGCGGTGCCTGACCCGCCAGCCTCTGAGCTGGGCAGGGGGGCTCCCACCTGGGTGAATACGGGGCTCGGGGGGCTCCCGGGCCGAGGAACAGGCCCCAGACCCCATGCCCACACCTGAGCAGAGTTCCCCAGGCAACCAGGCAACCCGTGGGAGAAGGGGCACAGGGCCTGGGTGACGTAGGGGTGCCACAGGGGGCCCCAGCCTGTAGACAAGCCAGCCAGCCGGCAGATGCTCCCTTCACCCATGTGACGACAGGTATTCCTGGGGACAGTGTGCCCAGCGCATCTCTGGGGCTGGTCGGTTTGCCCCACCTGCCGGCAGGTCCCAGCTTCTCGTTTGCTTGGATTCCTCCCTGTTCTGCAGCCCCTACTTTTAGCCCAGGGGCAGAAAGGTCACGGGTCTGGTTCTTCCACTCTGAGAGGACCAGACCAGGTCGGGGAGTGGGGAGGAGGGCAGGGAATGGGCTTTGGGGTCACTGGCTCAAAGGACACCGCCTCCTGCAGTACCAGAGAAGGGGCGAGGGAAGAAACTGCCAGGGAGACAGGGAGACACGAGGCCAGAGGTGGTGGGTTGGGCTGCGGGCTCTGTGTTTGAGGAGGTTGGCGGGGTTGGGGGTGGGGACGGTGGAGGGGAAGCAGGTCTGAAGCTGCCCGGTAGCACCCAGGGCCTCAGGGCTGATGCTGCGTCCAGGCTGGCCTGAGAGGCACCCCTGGGCTGCTCAGGAGTCGAGACCTGGCCAGAGCCCCCCGTGACTGCTGCATCGTCCATCTAGCCTGCAGCTTTTGCTTCGGGCAAATACTCAGGGGGAGCTGCGTGACCCTGGGCAGGTTCTGCCCCTACCCCGCCCCAGGGTAAAGGGGATGCCGGGGGGAGAGACCCTTGGAAGGCGGCCTTGTGAGCTCCGTGGAGGACTCTGTCCAGGAGAGTCGGGAAACATTTGGTTGTTTTGTTCAGTCAGCCTGAGGGTGAAGGAGAGCCATCACAGGCTCGAGTAAAAATCTCTGATGAGTTGGGAGTGGCTGTACGTAACCGAGATGTCCTCTTGCTTCAGGACCCCCAGGGGGACCCTCTAAAGCCTAACACCAAGTAAACCCTGGAGACAGCAGCCCCAGGGTGTGCTGAGCCCCAAACTAGAGGGACCACAGAGTCCCCTGTTAGAGATTCACAGCACACACCAGCATATTAAAGGTTCTGATAAGTCTTGCAAGAAAGAACTTCCATTTAACTCAAAACGCCCTACAGAAACCATGTTCATGTCACTATTTTTGGAGCCCAGGCCTGAAACACCATGCTAGGCTACAGGAAAGGCAGCAGTTGACTCCTGGGGGTGAAATACAGAATCCCCCTCACTCCTGATTCCTGCACAGCCTTCATCCACACAGGCCCCGGGGTGCGGCCGTCATGGAATGCTGAAATGTTTGTGAAAGAAAGGAGAAGAAAAAGATTTTGCCACAAAAATCACTATCGAAATCTAGAAGTTCACCAGCAGAATATTTTTAAGTTGTAGCTGACAAACTTGGCAGGATGTCAGAAGGAAAGAGGATTTGAAAGGTGCACACAACCGGCCATGCAGCCTCTGCACCCCGAGGGCTCCAGGCGGCTCCCAGTTCACTCGCAAAGGCGTGAAGACAGCATCCGGTTCTCAGGCCCCCTCCAGTTACACAGAGCAAGTTATTGCTGAATGCCTTGCAAAAACTCGGTTTCTTAGAAACAGCCAGAGACCTTCCCTCCTTAATGGGATCTGGAATGCTGTTTTCTCAGGGATTTACATGATGTCACTGGGGGATGCAGCCAGATGGGGCTCCTCAGAGACCAGGGTAACTCTTTTGGCTGCGGGCCCTTCTGAAAGCCACCTTCTCTCACCCAACCCCAACCCCAAAGCCATCAGGGGCCTCTGGTCTTGCTCTGTCCATTCCTGTGTTTCCCAATGTCACCCAGAGCGTCCCCGAAAGCCACAGTGACACCCCAGGCAGCCAGCAACCTGGAAGTTTTCGTGTCCTCCGGGGTGGGCCAGAGCCCTGGGGGGAGGGTCTCTCCCAGCTCCTCTCTGTCTCCTCCTTTCCTTCTCCTTCACCCCAGGGTTTTCGTCCTGCCTAGTCTCCCCAGCCCTCACCCAGGTCCCAGCACCTGCCCCCTTCCACCCTCAGGTCCCTCCCAGGCAGAATGGTGATGCTTGTGGTTAGGCTGATCCAGTGTTTTCCCAGCATCCCGACGTGTGCCATTTTCCTGTAAAGGGTCCAGCCGTATCTCAGCCCTCGGGGTGTGCACGTGCGGGGTGTGGGGGTTTGTTCTATTTCTAGGTGTGGTGTACAGGGCATCTGCGGGCTGCCCAGGGCCACAGCAGACCCCTGGTGTTCAACCCCGGGTGCCCCGCTCCCAGCAAGCCCCGGAGATGATCAGGCCACCCAGCCGTTTTATAGCCGACAGAACTGAGGCCACCCTGGGCGCTGTCTGCATGCTGGTCAACCAGACTGCCGCCCCCCTGCTCCTCAAAGGTTTCTGGGGGAGGACTAAATACAATTGCTCCCGGAGGTGGCACGATGAGCATCCTGGAACAGCATCGAGCCAATGGGAGCTCTCCTTCTCTGGCCTGGATGCCGGGCTTCTGTAACTTGCAGGAGGACAGCACCCACCAGCTGCTCTTTCATCTTTTTGTTCTCCCATGGGGGAGGGGCAAGCTTCCCCCATTCCCAGAACAAAGCCACTCCTGCACGGTGAGAGGCCCACAGGCACCTGACAGCTCCTCTTGGCTGACTCATTTATTCCTGGGGACTTCGATTTCCATGATGGAGAAGGAGCCTTCCCCCCCTACGCCACGTGGGGCGCCGCTCAGTCAGAGCAGCCACCCCGAGGTCCACAGCTGGAGGGTTTGCCTGGGACCTCATCACTCACCCCAGGCTTATTAGTACAATTTCATTCTTTCATCTGCGTTTCAAAAGGTCCAGAGGCCAGAGCCCTGCTGTCCTTAGGCCTATGATTCTGATCCATTTCATTGGAAGATCTTTGAATGAGAAAGTCATCTTGTGGCTTTGTCCCTTCGTGAGACCCCTGGGCTTAGCCTGACCTGTCTCCCTTCCCTCCAAAGACACACTGGGCAGCTCTTGGAGAAGGCCGAGGATGCAGTGGCAGCCCTGGTGACCTCCGACCCTCCCCTTGCTCCCTGGCCCTTGTTGCATTTCTTCCATTGCACACAGCAGATCAGAAGCCACAAACCAGGGCTTCCCTGATGGCACAGTGGTTAAGAATCTGCCTGCCAATGCAGGGGACACGGGTTTGAGCCCTGGGCCGGGAATATCCCACATGCCTTGGAGCAACTAAGCCCATGCACCACAACTGCTGAGCCTGAGCTCTAGAGCCTGCGAGCCACAACTACTGAAGCCTGCACGCCTAGAGCCCGTGCTCTGCAACAAGAGAAGCCACTGCAGTGAGGGGCTGCGAGCCATGGCAAGGAGTGGCCCCACTCGCCGTAACTAGAGAAGCCCACGCGCAGCAGCAAAGACCCAATGCAGCCAAAAATAAATAAATAAATTTATTTTTTAAAAAAAGAAGCCACAAACCAAGCCCTTCACCAGACCTGCCATCCCTAGAAGGCAGCTCAGCTGCCCCCCACCTCCCTGGGGCCTCGGCCCTCTTCAAAATTCCCTCCCCAGGAGTTTTTCAGCAGCTAAGAAAATTCATGGCTTATCCACATCAAGTCCATCTGTGTCTTGGGACACGCTTCCTCTTGTGAATGCAGGTAAATGTCTGGAAAAGGTGCGACTGACCCTGAGAGGTATCACACCGTCTAACAGTGGGCTTTGCTGGCACCCTTGATCATCAGCTCTGGAGCGACACCAGCACCCAATTTGAGAGCAGCCTGGAAAAGAGCCGGGGGGAGGGGGGAGGCCCCAGTCCAAATCCCAGTTTTGCTGTGTGGCCACAGGGAAGCCACTCAACCCCTGTGGGCTTCAGTTTCCTCATCAGTAAGATGAGCTGGTTTTGCATGTACCTTATCACTAGAAAATTCCTTCCTTTCTACATGTTTTATACCATGAAAAAAGAAAAAAAAAACCAAACAAACTTGTAACAGGTCACAGTTTTAATTTTTAGAATACTGGCTGAAAGGCAAACAAAATCCTATGATGATCAGCTAGGAAGTTGTTGGTAGAAATGTGACATGATTCTTTGTTCTCTGCAAACCCACTGTGGTGTTTTAGTAAAGCCAGGTGCCCGCCATCATTCCCCAGCAAGTACATCTTAGCCCTGCTGCATGCTGCGGGGTTCCTCTTGGAGCTCAGGGACCACTGATGGCAAATCAGAAAACAACACCACTGTCAGGGGCAGACATCCAGCAGGGTCAACCTGAAGATGTGCACCACGAAGCAGAATAACACAGTAGCAGGAGGGGCCAGAACATTCAGGGGCTGCAATTCTTCGTTGGTCCCAGGGAAGGAGACATTGAGCAAAGGTCAAGGAGGGGAGGGAGGGAGCCATCCAGACGCCTGTAGGAAGAGCATTCAGGCAGAGGGAACAGCCAGTGCAAAGGCCCTGGAGCAGGAGGGTGTCTGGTGAGTTGGAGGAGAGTCGAGAGGGACAGAACTGGAGCGGGGGGCGTGGGAAGCAGCAGGAAACAGAGAAGGCCCTGGAGGCCCTCAGCTCTGGAGGCCACTGCACAGGACTTTACTGCAGCTGGCTTTTACCTGTTACGAAGGGTTTTGATTCAATAGTAAAAGGGAGATTGTCCAGGAACGTTGAGATTTGGGATTTGTGGGGGGTTGTCTCTGGATTAGACTGGATTTCCCTTTCCACAGGCTTGGAAGAAATGCTGGCTTGAACAATGCAGTGCTTCAGATGCTTTCTAATTTTACATGATGCTGTGACATGTATTTCATGGTAGAAGACAGTCCCTGTGTTCATAGGGCAAGCATGACAGGGGCTGGCAGGGTGAGGGGAAACACACAGGGAAACAGAGCCAATGTCACAGTGGCTGGGGCACCCTGCTCCCCTGAAACCCCAGAGTCCACGCCAGCGCCTTCCCGGACCCCTGCTGCCCATCCCCCTCACCCCACATGCAGAGGAAGCAGCACAAGCCCTCCCGTCCTCCCTGAGATAAAGCCCACCAGCCACATTTTGCTTAAGGCTCCTACACACTCAGACTGAAAAGTATACACACGTGGAGGGGTTTGCAGGTGGAATCATCTTTACTCAAATAGGATTACATAATTCTCATCACTGCAACTTTAGTGCTCCATTTCCTCTTTCAGGGAGCATCCCTATAAGCCAGCAGATTTAGAGCTAACCCTCTCGCATTTCTGGATACTTCATCCATATGTGTGTACCTGTAAGGAGGACTTTCTTTTTCCTCCCCTCCTCTTCCCTGCCCACGTAGCTATGCATGTGTGACACGGCTTCATTATCACTGTGCTCCAATGAGCAGGCCGTAGAGTCTGTGTACATAGAATGTGTACACATATCTTGGGTGTTTTTCAGTGTTTGCTTCTAAAGATGGGATCAGAATTAACACGTTTCTCTGTATTTTGGGACGTAGATGATTTAAGATTCTTGAAACCAGGCCAATCCCTTCATCTGAGGAAACCGAGGCCCAGAAAGGGGTGACCTGCTAGACTTGGCTGGGCCTCCCTTGCCCCGCAAGACCCTGTCCCCCTCCCACCTCAGCGCTTCTGCCGACAAGGCGCCCCGCGGCTCCGCCCACTGGTCCAGCGGTCTGAGGGCCTTGCACTCGCTGCTCCCTCCTCCGGGCTTTTCTCCCCCGGGCTGCCCTCCCCAGATGCCTCACTCCTTCACTCCTTCAGGCCACCCCGTCTGCAGCAGCCACCCCCCTTAATTTTCCCTCTTTACATGAAGGATCCGCTTGTTTATTCATGCTCAGTCTGACTAGAGTACCAGCTCCAGAGAGCAGAACTCCGTCCACCTTGGTGTCCCAGCTCCGCAAAACTGCAGCCCGAGTGAGTGACGGGGTTTCCCTGGGCCTGGAGGGCCCTGTCGGGGACGAGCCCAACGTGGGGTCAGCGTTTCCATTGTGCTCCTTGACATTCTTTTCCTTCATTTCCTTTCTGCAGCCAGATTCCCACCATCCGCCTCTCCAGCCCCTCTGTGGTTAGAGAGACGCTCTGGTACCAAAAACGAACAAAATACATCTGCACTTGAATCCCCCTGCCCACTGCGAGGTGTTCCAACTATAGATGCCAGAGGTCTCCCCTGGGAGGGGTGCTGCAGCTAGCCACGCCTCCTTCCCGAGGGTCTCCTATCCCCCCAGGCCCTCGGAAGAAAATGCGCTTTTTAATACTGGTAGTCGTGGTTAATAGCAAAGGGGGTCTCTGGCTGGAGATCTGGGGGGCGCTCATTTTGCTGGGTAGCCGGTGGCCGTTCTAATACAGAATTAGGGCTCGTTGGGTAGTAACAAAGAATTGACTCTGCCTGGCTGTTTACCAACTGGGACCGGACAAGTCCCAAATGCCACCGAAGTGCTGGGTCAGCCAGCTGAGCGCGCTGTCGTGGTGGATAGCCTTAGGCTTGGCCGAGAAGCCCCCACTGCATCCTCCGCTGGCCCTGCGGATGCGCTAAGCGCGCCTTTCTGCTCCTGGACCCTGCGGGTGCGTCTGTAGCCACGGCAGAGCCTGGCGCGCTTTTCTTGGGTTCCTGGAGCGGCTCCGCAGGGCCGTGGGAAAGGGCACGGGACATCCTGGCGAGATGGAGGCCCCTCGCTGGGAGGTCAGAGGTAGAGTAGCCGCTCTGGGGCCACAGAGACCGTGGGAGGAAGGGTGTGCGCGCAGGGGGCCAGGCAGCCCTGGGGGTCATGGACTCACCTGCAGCCCGCCCCCTTGGGCTGCAGGATCCCCAGCAATCCCGAGACGGGGGGCTGAGGGTGACTTTCAAGGGTAATCCGCGTAATGGCCCAGGAAGTGGGGTGGCAGCTGGCGCGGCTAATGCTCCTTAATATCTGCTTTCATGTGATTAATGGCTGTGGATAAATCCTTGAACCCGGCAAAGAGGGCCGACTGGCTAAGCCTGGCCGAGAGCATCACTTTGGGTTATGCTGGGAGCGAGGAGTATTTCAGCGATTTAACATTTTAACGCAACTGTTTGAGGACAGAGCCATTTCTATTTAGTAGAAATACTAAAAGCCAAATAATAAAAGAGGTAAGGACCTGAACTCATGGAGAGGGCAGAAAGAAGGACAGGAGGGAGCCTGGTGCTGGGGCTTGAAAACAGCCGGAGCCCCAAGTGCCTTCTCACTGCTCACGTGTCTCCTGCTGCACCTGGACCACGCTAGGCTGCACCAGTGATAACACCATGAGTGTTCTGCCACTATATCGGCTACACATCTTTTCTCAGTATGTGGTCCCATCTGCTTCTCACCACGGTGTAAACAGCAGGGTCAGTGCAGACAGGTTAGATGCCAGGAGGGGCATTAGGCAGGTCCACAGATGCACCAGGCATTAACCATTCAGTTGCCGGTTCATGGAGAGGCGCCCAGTGTCCCAGGGGAGGCACTAGGGTACCTGGGCAGCTCTGGGCAATGGCTATTTCCTGACCTATATGGAGGCATCCTGATATTTTCCCATCTGGAAGTGCATCACTGCTGAAGACCAGCCCTGCCTGTAACATGGAGGAGGCAGGTGCTTGCTTCCCAAATTACAGGTGAGAAAACTGAGGCTCTCCCCACCAGAGCCAAGCACTGGCTGAATTCGACATGTTCTTTCCCCTCTGCCAAGCTGGCCTGCTGCTGGAACTGAGGGTCATTGCCCCAAGGCGGCTCTCACTCATTCTCCAATGTTCCATAACCTCTGGGCCAGGAGAGGCACAACACACAGATGTCAGATGTCCCAGTCCACCTGTCCTCACGGGAGGAGCCCTTGTCTCTCTCCCAAGAACAGCGGGCTGCGCGGAGACAGCTGTCTCTCCCTGGGGCACCCTCCCTCCTCACCCTTCCTGGTTCTCAGTGGGGGGGGGGGGAGGGGCATTCCTGCGGCACCTCTTCACTCCCCACAAGCAGCCAATTTCCATGCCAACGTCTAGGGCCGCTCTCAGGGCGACCACAGACAGCTGACAGATACCCAGGCTCTCCTGAGCATGTGCTAAGTTGTAAGTCAGGATTGTTCTTTATACCCATGACTTTTACCCTATATACCCGACCTCCATTCCCATTCCATTTATAAGACCCTGCTAATCAACGGTATGAGGTTGAACCATTGACAAATTGCCATTTGTATGGGTCAAAATTAGCCAACCAGCAGCAATATTCTGTTCTTTCAGGGAGTTGTCCAATTAGAGCCAGCTAGAGCTCTGTGGAGGTCAGGTGGGCTCTGGAGGCGGCCAGGTGGGGGCAGCAGAGAGCTGAGCCGGCACAGCCAGGGTCCACAGGTGGGGCTGGGGCCAGAGCCAGGGCCAGAGAATGACCTGTCAGGGGCCCACCAGATGACCCAAAGTGAGAGGGCCACACTGCCTGGGAGCCCTTGGCTGGACAGAGCTGGAGGGTGAGCACAAGGGTGGCGCCGTTGCTGGGGCCTTGCACCAGCCGCTCTTGGGATAGGCCCTCCTGCCCAGTGTAGGCCAGCTCACCTGCAAAGCCCCCCTCCCCATCCTACCCCCACTCCCCAACCCCAGTCCACAGTGGAGAGATGACCTGGCCAAGAGCAGCGCCACACAAGGCTGGGGAGGCTGACCCACACACAGCTCCCGGTGACTGAGACCCTGAGCCCAGTTTGGGCTTGTGTGTTTCCCACAGGATTCCTTTCCACTCCTGCTGATACCCAAGGGAGCCCCACACGAGCGACATGGGGGCCTCGGCACTGGACGCAGGCTCCTTTGGTTTGAAGCCAGAGGGGCTTTTGTCAGGATTGGCTACAAGATTTGCTGGGTCCAGTGCAAAAGAAAAATGCTGGCTTTTTGTTCAAAAATGATTCGAATTTCAAGACATCAAGAGCAGAGCATAAGACCAAGGGCAGAGTCCGTCTGCGGGCAGGACGCCCTGTGAGTCACAGGTTGGGGTTCATGAAACCGGCTCTGGCTTCGTCTTGAGCCTGGATCCTGTCTGGAGTCGGGTTTGGGGAGGGGGCGGCTGCCTTCTGCACATCCATCTGTGCCCAGCCGAGAGGCCGGCGGCTCCAAAGCTCTGGAAGCAGGGAACCCCTGGCCCGGGCAGCCAGTGGTGTCCACATTGCCCTTCCCACCCCCTAATCGTGAGCAGGAAGGGAGCTGTGACACCTGAAATAAGAACAGCACCAAAGTCCTGAGGCTCAGAGGCAGCATGGGAACCTTCCAGGTGAAATGGGGAGTGTGCCCAGGTACGCACACACCTGTGTGACCCGGCCTGGTGACAGCAGCCAGCATCTTTTACAGTTCATGGCTTCTGGGGAGTAGGGCTGAGACAAGAGAATTAGGAACAAAGGTCAAACAATGCAGTTCCACAAGAGAAGGAGGAGAAGGCGGAGGAGGAGAGGGGCCCGACTCTACGGCAGCTGGGGCAGCCCAGGGCACCGAGATAAGGACGCTGTTACCTATTTCCGTCCCACCGCTGAATACTGCATGTTGCTGTGGATTGTTGAATACTGTAAGTTTCACTCCTGGGCGGCAACAGGCTTGGTCCTTCCCAAGGTAGGATGGTCACCGTTCCTGATGAACGCATTCTGGAGCTCATGGGGAAGAGGGGAGCCTTCCATCCTGTCTGCCCTGTGTGACAGAGTGGGGAGGGGTCCACAGTCAAAGACCTGGCTGATGAGCTCCAATTTCTGTCCTGGCTCTGCCAAGGACCAGCTGTGTGATGTACACTGTCACCGGCTCCCTGGGCTGAGGATCCTCATCTGTAAGACAAAGGAAAGAAAGCCGCCTTCCTTCCTCACCAGGTATAGACCTGCTTGCCACGGAGGCCCCAACCTCCAGCCCCCAGGCATTATTTTCTTTCTAACACTTAGACCAAATTGGCTCATTTCATATCCTGGGAGGCCGGTGTCTGCCCTAAGATGTCTGAAGATCTCTGGTCCTCCCATTCAACGGTCACTGCTGGTTCCTGTAAATTCTTTTTTTTTTTTCTTTTTAGGTTCAATTGTGTCCCTGCAAAATTCATATGTTTTTTGTTGTTGTTGTTGTTGTTTTTACATCTTTATTGGAGTATAATTGCTTTACAATGGTGTGTTAATTTCTGCTTTATAACAAAGTGAATCAGTTATACATATACATATGTTCCCATATCTCTTCCCTCTTGCGTCTCCCTCCCTCCCACCCTCCCTATCCCACCCCTCCAGGCGGTCACAAAGCACCAAGCTGATCTCCCTGTGCTATGCGGCTGCTTCCCACTAGCTATCTATTTTACGTTTGGTAGTGTATATATGTCCATGCCCGCCCCTCCCCACGCAGCCCCAGAGCCACCAAAACTCCTGCAGCTCTCGTTACCACCATCATATCCCAAGTGTGGAACTGCACCCTTTGTGACCCACCCCCCAAACAACCTTTTGCCAAGGCGGTTATATGAGGCCAAGGTGTAGTGAGGGTTTGGGAGCGACCGTGAGATCAAAATGGAATGTTAGTATCGCCATCTCCCTGTGCTGAGCTGCTCCAGCCTGCTGCCATGGAGCTCTATGCCCTCCCACCTGCCCTTGCCCATCCAATTCACCTCATTTATCTTGTGGAACTGTATTGTTTGTCCTTGCTCTGAATTCTCCTGTATGAGCCCTGCTCCTTGGGATCCTGCCTCCCACAGAAAATCAGCCATTTCGTTGCTTTTCTGCTAAACTAAAGACCATCTGCCCCCGGAGACTGGTAGGCCTTTGGCAACTCTGGGTTGCATCCATATGGCAGCTGCCTACAGAAGGCCCAGAGTGGCAGAGACAGGGGATTCTGTGAGATATGCTTTGAGATGGCCCCCCTCTACTGTGCAAGTCAGTAATCACCCAGAAACCCAGGAGGGGTTCCCAGGAGTGGGAAACCCAAGGATTCAGCCTCGCACTCTCACGCACCTGCTCCGTGGGCAAATTGCTTTACACCTCAATTTCTCCAAATGAGAAATGGGGATATAGCACCCTTTCCACTAACTTCTGTGATTGCAGGATCATAAGACTAATGCATGTATAAAGTGCTTTGAAAATCAAGTAATTTTTCCTCTGCTTAATGCTTGATTAAAAACCTTCCATCAACTCATCCTGCTCCCACTGCCAACATTAGCTCCCTCCTTTCAGCTCCTGGCCCTCACCTGCAAGGGTCTGAACTCACAGTAAGCAACCATAGGTATTTCCAACCCTGCCAAGGATGGGAGGGTTCTGAAAGGAAGATGAGTGGGGAGGGGGATAAGTGAACATCTACTGAAACCCTGGGTCCTGTGTGCACATGTGTTGATCATAGGAGGTAAGAGAGAGCAACACACCCCTACAGGCATTTTGAAACGGGCTCCTACAGTTATTACCTGAAGTCTTCTATGAATGTCTCTTCAATAATCAGTTTTTAAAATTGTGTTGTTCAAATCTGTACCATTCTTGGCTTTTGTTTGTTTGTTTTATTAGTAGTTTCTAAGAAAGATGTGTTTAAATCTCTCACTATGATTTCCTCTGGTGATTCTGCCAACTTTTGCTTTGTGTATTTTGAAGCTATGCTATTAGTTGCATACACATTTAGAATTCTTATAACTCCCTGATGAACGAAATCTTTTCTCATTATCTTTTCTCTTTATCTTAGCCATTTCTTTTAAACTCAGAGTCTGTTTTGCCTGAGATTAGTTATGTCTTTTTCCATCCTTTCAGTTTCAAGCTTGCTATATTCTTATATTTTAGGTGAGTCTCCTGAAAATACAATATGGTAGGGTTGTTTTTGTTTTTTTAATATAAAACATAAAACATTTGATCTTTCCTCTGGTGCATTTATTCCATGTACATGTATTATAAGTTCTGACATGGTTATTTATTTCTAACATCTTACCATGTGCTTATCTGTTCTATGTCCCTTTTTTCTCCCTTTCTGCCTTCTTTTAAATTGATTACTTTTATTTTTATGTTTTTCCTCTCTGTTGTATTAAAAATCACACTCTTTTCTACACATTTATTGTTTGCCTGACATTACAACAGGCATTCTTGACTTAACATAGTGTAGGGTTAATTTGTTCTTTTACCTCTTTTTAGTCAATGCAAAGACTTTAGGATTCTGACTCCATTTAATCCCCTCAATTTATGTGTTATAGATGTCATATATTTTTCTTAATTACTAGAATTTATTTTTTAGAGTAGTTTTAAGTTTACAGAAAATTGAGTATATAGTACAGTGTTTCCATATACTTCCTCTCTCCCTCTTCACAATTTTCCCAATTACTAATATCTTGCCTTGTCTGGCACATTTGTTACAATTGATGAACCAATATTGATACACTATTATTAACCCATGTCCATAGGTTACATTACATTAGGGTTCACTCTTTGTGTTGTACGTTCTGTGAGTTTTGACAAATACATAATGTCATGTATCCATTACAGTATTTTAACAGAACAGTTTCCCTGCCCTAAAAATCCTCTGTGCTCCGCCCTCATATCTCTCCCATGTCCCCAAACCTCTGGCATCCACTGATATTTTTAATGTCTCCATAGTTTTACCTTTTTCCAGATGCCATATAGTTGGAATCATACAGAATGTTTAGCTTTGTAAGAAACTGCCAAACTGTCTTCCAAAGTGGCATTCTGACCAACAATAAATAAAAGTTTCTGTTGTTCAGCATCTTTGCTAGCATTTGATATTGCCAGGTTTTTCTGTGTGTAGTGGTATCTCATTGGTGTTTTAATTTGCAATTCCTGCTATCCCTGATAACAAAAGATTTTGAGCATCTTTTCATATGTTTATTTGCCATCTGTGTGTCTTCTTTGGTGAGGTGTCCAGATCTTTTGTCCATTTTTAAATTGGGTTGTTTGTTTTCTTACTGTTGAATTTTAAGGACTCTGTATATTTGAGATGTAAGTGCTTTATCAGATGTGTCTTTTGCAAATATTTTCTCCACGTCTCTGGTTTGTTTTTCCATTCTCTTAACAGTGTCTTTCACAGAGTAGAAGTTTTTCATTTTAATAAAGTCCAACGTATCCATTTTTTTCTTTCATAGATCATTCTTTTGGTACTGTATCCACAGTCATCACCAAACCCAAGGTAACCTAGATTTTCTCCTATGTTATCTTCTAGAATTTTATAATTTTGTGTTTTACATTTAGATATTTAATCCACTTTGAGTTAATTTTAGTGAAAGGTGTAATTTATTTGCATGTAGATGTCCACTTGTTCCAGCACCATTTGTTAAAAAGACATCCTTTCTCCATCGGATTGCCTTTGCTCCTTTGTCAACGATTAGTATACTGTATTTGTATGGGTCTATTTTGGGGCTCTCTATTCTATTCCATTGATCTATTTGTCTATTTTTTTCTGCACTAATACCACACTATCTTAATTATTGGAGCTTTATAGTAAGACTTGAAGTCAGTCCTCTGGCTTTTTTCTTGTTCAGTTTTGTGTTAGTTATTCTGATCTTTTGCCTTTCCATATATACTTTAGAATCAGTTTGTCAATATCCAAAACATATCTTACTTTGGGGGATTTTTTATTTCTCACCATTAGTTACGGCATTCGCTGTAGAGTTTCTGTAAGTTATCTTTATCAAGTTGAGAAAGTTTTCCTCTGTTCCTAGATTGTTAAGAGTTTTTATGATTTACAGATGTTGGATTTTGTCAAGTGTATTTACTGCATCTGTTGATATAATCATGTGATTTTTCCTTCTTAACTTGTTGATGTGATGGATGACATTAATTAATTTTTGAATGTTGAGCATGAATGAAGGTATCCTTGAATACCTGGAATAAATCCCACTTAGTCATGATGTTTAACTCTTTTTATACATTATTGGATTCAATTTGCTAATATTTTGCTGAGAAATTTTTCATCTATTTTCATTAGAGAAATATTGCTGTAATTTTCTTGTAATGTCTTTGTCTAGTTTGGGGATTAGGATAATGCTAGCCTTGTAGAATAAGTTAGAAAGTGCTCCCTTTGCTTCTATTTTCTGGAAGAGATTGTAGAGAACTGATATAGTTTCTTCTTTAAATGTGTTGTATAAATCAATAGTGAACTCATCTAGTTTCCTAGTGCTTTCTGTATTGGTAGCTTATTAACTACTGGCTCAGTTTTTTAGTAGATATGAACCTATTCAGGTTATCTATTTCTCCTGTGTGAGTTTTGATAGATGGTATCATTGAAGGAATTGATTCATTACATCTAGGTTATCAAATTGTGTACATAAAGTTGTTCATAGTATTCCTTTATTACCCTTTGGATGTCCATGAGGTCAGTAGTGATAGCTTCTCTTTGATAATGATATTAATAACCATGTCTTCTCTCTTTTTTCTTGGTTAGCCTGGCTAGAGGTTTATCAATGTTATTAATCTTTTCAGAAAGTTAGCTTTTGGTTTCATTTATTTTCTGTTGATTCTCTGTTTTTCATTTCATTGATGTCTGCCCAGATTTTTATCATTTCTTTTCTTGTGCTTGTATTAGATTTAATTTGTTCTTCTTTCTCCAATCTCCTAAGGTGGAAGCTTAGCCTGTTAATTTTAGGTATTCCTTCTTTTTAGTAAATGCATCGAGGCTATATATTTCCACCTAAGCACTACTTTTGCTGCATTCCACAAATTTTGATTAGATGTATTTACATTTTTATTTAGCTCAAAATATTTTAAAATTTCTTTTGAGATTTCTTCTTTTTTTTTTTTTTTTTTTTTTTCTTTTTTTTTTGGTACGCGGGCCTCTCACTGCCGTGGCCTCTCCCGCTGCGGAGCACAGGCCCCGGACCCGCAGGCCCAGCGGCCATGGCTCACGGGGGTGCCCAGCCGCTCCGCGGCATGTGGGATCCTCCCGGACCAGGGCACGAACCCGCGTCCCCTGCATCGGCAGGCGGACTCCCAACCACTGCGCCACCAGGGAAGCCCGAGATTTCTTCTTTGACTCGTGTTATTTAGAAGTGTGTTGTTTAATCTCTGAATATTTGGGGATTTTCCAGCTACGTTTCTATTACTTATCTCTAGTTTAATTCCATTGTGGTCTGAGAACATATTTTGTCTGATTGCTAGACCTTTCAATTTGTTGAGGTGTGTTTTACATCCCCAGATGTGGTCTACTTGGTGAATGTTCCATGTGAGTTTGAGAAGAATATATAATCTGCTGTTGTTGGGTGAAGTATTCTATAAATGACAACTAGGTCCAGTTTACTGATGGTGCTATTCAGCTCAACTATATCCTTATTGATTGTCTGCCTATTGGATCTGTAAATTATTTATAGAGGTCTGCTGAAGTGGATTAGTCTATTTCACCTTGCAGTTCTATCCGTTTTGCCTCACTTATTTTGACTCTCTGTTGTTAGGTGCATAGTCATTAAGAATTGTTATGTCTTCCTGGAGAATTTTCCTCTTTAAACTGTGTATTGCCCTTTTTATCTCTGATAAGTTTCCTTTTCCTGAAGTATGCTTTGTCTGGAATTAATATAGCCAGTCCAGCTTCCTTTTGATCTGTGTTAGCATGGTATAGTCTTTCCTCACATTTTTACTTTTTGATTTTTTATATTTAAGGTGAGTTTCATGTAGAAATAATATAGTTGTGTCTTGTTTTTATTATACATTCTGACATTTCTGTCTTTTAATTGGTGGGTTTAGACCAACCACTTTTAAAGTGATTATTAATATAGTCAGATTAATATCTACCATATTAGTAACTCTTTTCTATTCATTGCATTTGTCCTTCTTTGTTTTTAAAAACTTTCCCTCTTTTTCTTCCTTCTCTGGTATTAATTGATCATTTTATATGATTCAATTTTCTCTCTTCTCTTATCAATTATACTTCTTTATAAAATTTTTAAGCAGTTGCCCTAAAGTTTGCAATATACATTTGCAACTAATCTAAGTCCACTTTAATAACACTGTGTCACTTCATGGGTAGTGGGTAATATAACAGAGTATTCCCATTTCCTGTCTTCTATTCCTTATAACATTCTATCATTCATTTCACTTACCTATAAGCTATAATCACCCAATACATTGTTACTATTATTTTTAAATAGTTATCTATTAGATTAATTGATAATAAAAATAAAAAGGTTTATTTTACTTTCATGTATACCTTCTCTAACATTCTTCCTTTCTTTATGTAGATCTGAGTGTCTGACTCATATCTTTTTCTTCACTTGAAGAATTTCTTCTAGCATTTTTTTCAACTGGTGACAAATTCCCTCAGTTTTTTGTCTGAGAGAGTATTTATTCCTCTACTTCTATAGGATAATTTCTCTGGATACAGAATTCTAGGTTATTGGGGGTTTTTTCAGCACTTTATTTCACTCCATTCTCTTCTTGCTTGCATGGTTTCTGATGTGATTCTGATATAATTCTTATCCTTCTTCCTCTATAGATAAGGTGTTTTTTTTATTCTCTTGCTTCTTTCAAGATTTTCTCTTTGTCTTTGGTTTTCTGCTGTTACAATATGATATGGCTAGGTGCTGATTTTTTGATATTTATTGTGCTTGGCGTTCTCCAAGTTTCCTGGATCTGTGGTTTGAGGTCTGTCATTAATTTTAGAAAATGCTCAGCCATTATTACCTCAAATATTTCTTCTGCTCCTTTTTTTCTTCTCCCTCTGGTATTCCCATTACGTATCTGTTATTCCTTTTGTAATTGTTCTATAGTTCTTAGATATTATATTTCTTTTTTTTCATTCTTTTTCCTCTTTGCATTTCAGTTTTGGAAGTTTCTATTGATATCTTCAAACTCACTGATTCTTTTCTCAGCCATGTTCAGTCTACTGGTGAGCCCATCAAGGGCGTTGTTCATTGCTGTTAAAGTGCTCTTGATTTGACTTGATTTCCTTTTGATTCTCTTTCAGAGTTTCCATCTCTCTGCTTACATTACCCCTCTTTTTGCATGTTGTTCTTTTTTTTCCACTAGAGCCCTTAGTATGTAATCATAATTATTTTAAGTTCCTAGGCTGCTGCTTCCAAAATCTCTGCTGTATCTGAGTCTGGTTCTGTTGTTTGTGTTGTCTCTTCAGACTGTTTTTCCTTGTCTGCAGGCATGCTGTGTAATTGTTTGTTGAAAGCCAGACATGTTGTATTGGATAATAAGAACTGAGGTAAATATGACTTTAGTCGGAGGGTTTATATTTATCTGGCTAAGAGTTACACTGTGTTTACTGTTTACTGTTTACAGGTGTCTGAGGCTTTACTTTCCTCTAGTGTCTTTCTTTTTTTGCTCTCCCTGTTGTCTTTGAGTTCCTTTGAAACTCCTTAGAGTCTGAGCCTTGCGGTTCACTCGGCTGTAACCCTATTATTATATAGGAGCCATGTTGTGGTGGTAAGGTATGGGGGGCAGAGAAGCATCCTATCAACCTAAGATCAGGTCTCAGTCTTTTAGTGAGCCTGTGCCCCTGGGCTCTGACCTTCACAAGTACTTCTCAGCGTTTTTTCTCCCACTTACACGAGAGAAGAAGACAGGGAGGGGTTTGGAGTTGGGTATTTCCCTTTCCCCACATCGTTTAGGTTCTGACTAAGTAGTTTCCCTTGAGGGCAGATGGGGAACAGAAGGCCCTGGGTGTGTTTGAAAATGGATATGTTTCCTCTCCTGCTGCCAGAAGCATGGGGAGATTTTTCTCTGATCTTCACCATGAGAGCCTCATGGGGGTTCCTGGAGGTAATACTCACAAAATTGGGGGGACCTCCTAAGACTGGAGTTTTTAACTCTCAAGCTGGTCCAGTCTGCTTCCAGCAATTTGTCAATTACAGTTTAAGGTTTTCTAGCCTTTCCTGGGTGGTGGAGAGGGCAAGCTGGGGGACATGGGGGAGTCTGAATTTGCATGTGTCAAATAAATTTGAACCAGGTCATCTCTGAGAGTCTGTGCACTTTGGATCAGTGACCCTACCTGCATAGATTTCATAATGGATGAAACTACAGGTAAATCATTCCCCCCAGCCATCCAAACTTAGCCTCAGAACTTTTGCCCTTAAAGATGAGACTATTTAGCTAAATTTATCTCTGGTCACTTTCATGGCTTTAGAAGGCTGTGATTCTCTGTACTTTCCTGTCTCTCCAGTTTTCTGGGTGTTAGTTCCTATGACCTTGATTCTCTTATGGATTTAAAAAGATTTTTCTTGTTGTAAGAGTGGAAGTGATTGGGACTTCCCTGGTGGCACAGTGGTTAAGAATCTGCCTGCCATTGCAGGGGACATGGGTTCGATCCCTGGTCTGGGAAGATCCCACATGCCGCAGAGCAACTAAGCCCATGTGCCACAACTACTGAGCCTGTGCTCTAGAGCCTGTGAGCCACAACTACTGAGCCATCAGGCCACAACTACTGAAGGCCGCGTGCCTAGAGCCCATGCTCTGCAACAAGAGAAGCCACCGCAATGAGAAGCCTGTGCACTGCAACAAAGAGTAGCTCCCACTCACTGCAACTAGAGAAAGCCCACGTGCAGCAACGAAAACCCAATGCAGCCAAAAATAAAACATTAAAAAAGAAAAAAGAGTGGGAGTGATGACTTTCAACATCTTTACATATCCAAGCAGAAAACAGAAGTAATTTTCAAGTATTTAAATTCTGTATCTATTTTAAATCCCATGTGATATTACTGCTATTATTTTATATAGTTGTTATCCATGTAAATATACACACACATGTACTATTTTCATTGTTGTTTATTCCTTTCTGCTCCATACTTCCATCTGTGATATTTTTAGCTCTCTCTGAAGAAAACCCTTTGTAATTCTTTTAATATGTGCTTGTTATCTATAAGCCCTCTGTTATTCTTTGCCTGAAAATGATTATATTTTCCTTTCATTGTTGAAGGATATTTTTCTGGGCATAAAATTCTAGGTTGGCAATTGTTTCCTCTCAGCACTCCTAAAAGATAATTTCATTCTCTTCTGACTTTCATTATTTCTGTGGAGAAATCAGCTGCCTTTTTTAGTAGCTGTCTGCTCTGTTGAAGGTAATCTGATTTTTTCTCTGCAAACTCTTAAGGCTTTCTCTTTGTCTGGTTTTCAGCAATTTCACTCTAGTATGTCTAGATACACATTTCTCTGTATTTATTCTGCTTGGAGTTGATTGGGATTCATAAGTTGTGGATTAATATCTTTTATCAGATTGGAAAACTCTCCACCACTATCTTTTCAGATGTTGTTTCTACTCTGTTTTTCTCTACTCCTTCTGGGATTCCATATAAACACTGTGAGAACTTTTTATTGAATTCTGTGGCTTTTATCCTTTCTTCTATGTTTTCCTTACTTTTCTCTCTCCTACTCCATTCTGAATAATTTCTTCTAATTTGGCTTCCAATTCATTACTTCTCCCCTTAATTGGTCTAACATATTGTTAATCAAATCCATAGATTCTTAACTCCAGTTACTAAATTTTTCAGTTCTAAAATTTCTAGTTGGCTGCCTTTCTAAGCTGTTAAGGTACTTTTTATAGTTTTACACTTCCTGCAAAAATTTTAAACTTTGTCTTGATCATGTAAGGATTATTGCATTAAAGTCTGTATCTGGTAATTCCAATACATGGAACCCCTGGAGTTCTTTTCTATTGTCTGTTGTTTCTGCTAGTTCTTTTTCATGTTGTCATGTATCCCAAAGTGTCTGGCTATGTTTGGTTGTGTGCCATAAATTATATTTGAGAAATCATTTGTAGAAATAATTTGAGGCTTAGGATGATGCTATTTTCTTTCAGAGAGGATTTTCTTTCTTTTTTTTTTTTTTTCCTCTCTCTCTCATGCACCTTGAGATATTAGCAATCTAGGATCACCTTAATTCAGTTGTAAGAATTGATATGCTTACCCACATAACACTAAGCTAGGATGCAGTTCTTGTGCAAGCTGTTTTACTCACCCTTATTTGCAGAGAACAGCTCTTCAAACTCCCAACCCAAAGCACAGGGAATTTACCATGGCCTCAACTGAGGTCTGACTGTCTGAGGATTCTGCTCAGCATTAAGGAGAAATGTCCCCAGTACAGGGAAGGATCCATCCATTTCTCTTTCTCCAAAAGTTTAATACTCAACAGGGAAATTCAGGCTAAATGCCCACTACAAAAGCTATCCAGGGATGGAGCAAGGGTAAAGCCCAGAGTGAAACTTGTGTGCCCAGTAGAGAGGCAGTGTGGCCGATTGGTTTAGAGCACAGCTCTGGAGTCTGACTGCTCCAACTCTCATTCCTCAGCTGCCACTGACCAGCTGTGATGCCTTACACAAGCTGCCTAGTGTCATGGTGCCCTATTGTGCCTGATGTGTACAGTGGAGATAGTTGCAGTACCTCCCTCATAATGTTGTTTGAGTATTAAGAGTTAATTTCCACTTAACACTCATTAGGATGGCTATTACTAAAAGAAAAAAAAACAAAAAACCCCAGAAAACAACAAATTATTTTTGGTGTGGATATGGAGAAATTAGAACACTTGTGCCTTTTTGGTGGGAAAATAAAACAGTGCAGCTTCTACAGAAAACAACATGGAAGTTTCTCAAAAAGTTAAACATAAACTCATCATTTGATCCATCAGTTCCACTTCTGTTTATATACACAGAAGAATAGAAAGCAGGAACACAAACAGGTATTTGTACACCAGTGTTCATAGCAGCATTATTTACAATAAAACAAAAGGCAGAAACAACTCAAATGTCCATCAGCGAATGAATGGACACCTGAAAAGTGGTCTATATAAACAATGGACTATTTTTTAGAATATATTTTTTTAATTAATTAATTAATTTTGGGGGGGTGCGTTGGGTCACGGTACGTGGGCCTCTCGCTGTTGTGGCCTCTCCCGTTGCGGAGCACAGGCTCCGGACGTGCTGGCTCAGCGGCCATGGCTCACGGGCCCAGAGTCTCCGCAGCATGTGGGATCCTCCCGGACCGGGGCACGAACCCATGTCCCCTGCATCGGCAGGTGGACTCCCAACCACCGCGCCACCAGGGAAGCCTGGTGCATTGGGTCTTTGTTGCTGTGTGTGGGCTTTCTCTAGTTGCAGTGAGTGGGGGCTACTCTTCCTTGCGGTGCATGGGCTTTTCCTTGCGGTGGCTTCTCTTGTTGCAGAGCATGGGCTCTAGGTGCATGGACTTCAGTAGTTGTGGCTCGTGGGCTCAGTAGTTATGGCTCGCAGGCTCTAGAGTGCAGGCTCAGTAGTTGTGGTGCACAGGCTTAGCTGCTCTGTGGCATGTGGGATCTTCCCAGACCAGGGATCGAACCCGTGTCCCACTGCATTGGCAGGCGGATTCTTAACCACTGTGTCACCAGGGAAGTCCCAACAATGGACTATTATTTCGCCTTAAAAAGGAAGGAAATTCTGACACATGCTACAACACAGATGAGCCTTGAGGATATTATGCTAAGTGAAATAAGCCAGATACAAAAAGAAAAATATTGCATGATTCCACTTAAATGAGGTACCCAGAGCCCTCAAAGTCATAGAGACAGAAGGTAGAATAGAACTTGCCAGGGTGTATGGGGGAGGGGAGAGTGAGTGGAAAAGTTCTGGAGTTGGATAGTGGTGATGGTTACACAACAAGTGAATGTACTTAATGCCATGAAACTGTACACTCTAAAATAGTTAAAATTATAATTTTTATGTTGTATATAGTTTACCACAATAAAAAAGTTTTAAGTTAATTAATTTAGAGTGCTTTATAGGTGTGTAAAAAAATGTTGGCTGTTATTAGCTGTTCTGAGATGGGGACAAAGAGGAGGAGCAGATGATAGTTCATCATAAAAGAGCCTCGGGGCCTTTGGACATGTCATGGAGAAGGCACCTGCTTCTCCTGTTTCCTGGTTAGAGTCTAGCCCATCCCCTGCAGTTTCCCAGACTACTAGGTCAGGCAACTTCCCACTTGCCCATGCCCCACGATGACCTGACACTAGGGCCATGGTTTCCAGAGTGGCAGAGCAGAACCCTCAGAAATATTTCCGTTTCTAAACCTATGCTCACATTTACTTGCACACACGTAAAAATCTTTATGCTAAATGCCCTGGCCAGCAGGGCATCTAACACTCAGGGGAATACCTACCAGGCCCATGGGGACTCCTGGGCTATGATGATGTCCTGCCCGGGGTGGGGGAGCTCACATCTGGCAGGGAGCACTGGCCTGTGCACAATTGTTCCCATCCAAGGCGGAATGGAAGATGCTAGGCAGCCAAGGACAGCACAGCCCCCAGGCTGGACCATCCAGGAAAGAGTGCGTCCTGCTGGAGATGCTGCCCCCACGTGGAGCCTGGCACAGAAAGTGGGGCCCATGCTTCACAACATGCTGGATAAAACGTCAAAGTCCAGGAAAGAGGAGGGAAGAAGGGCGGTCTGTAGATCCCTGCAGGGAAAGGGCAGAGTCAGCTGGTTTGATGGGCGTGGGAGCAGGACCACAGAGGTGGGTTTGCACAGAATGCTGAGCGCAACCAGTGATCCTGCAGAGTGCACTCCAGTGGCCACAGGACAGTCACCAGAGCACCCTCTGTCCCTGGCTCTCTCCAGGTCCTGTCTGGCAGGGGGCTCAGGGGACAGACCCTGGAGTCTGAGAGGGCAGGAGTCCACCTCCTCTTCCCCATGATTTAGCTGGGACACTTCTGTCAGGTAGCATTCCCTAACTGGAGGTGGGTGAAAGTGTGTCACAGTGGGAGTGATTCAGACAGAACCCACATTGGGAGTTGATCCCACCTCACCAAAGCCAAGGAAGGTTTCAATAGGGACCATCAGCATCCCATCTCCATGGACCTCAGGGAGGCAGTTTGCTTCAATACAGAACAGTCATCAGCTCCTCAGACGGTTAAGCTCCTGGTACCTGAGGGCGAGGCTTCCTAAACCCTTCCTTGTGACACTTTGGATCTGAGAGACATTCGCTGGTACTTCAGAAGAAAAGGGGGGATTCAGGGTCAAACGAGTTTGGGAAATGCTGGGTTACCTAAAAGCAAAGAGGTTTCTTCATTGTAGGACTTCTCAGAGCCTTTCACATCCTAACATGTGAACCTCTAAGAGGAAAATACAGTATGCAGAGTGGCCCCAGTTAGTTCACGTGGGATCATTTTTTGAGAACATCCAAGCTCTGAGGAGCTCAGTTTAGAAATTTAGAGATTTTATTTTATTTTATTCCTGGGCAGGCTCGATTCTCTAAGAGCAGCATCTCTGAGTTAGGAGCCCCTCAAAGCAGATGACATTCTTCTTCATCCCAGTGACTTAAAAAAAGTTTAATTGGTACCTTGGGAGGAGGGAACTGGGCATGACAGGAAGGAGAAACCTCAGCTAACGAAGTTTCCCAGCCCTAGGGGAAATTTGGGACGCGTTGCTAACAATCTCTTTAGCCAGCGTGTTTGTCATTTGCTTGCTTTCTGAATCAACTGGGAAAGAAATGATGACCTGAAAAAGGTAGAATGATTCAGCCCTGAGAAAGAAGGAAATCCTGCCCCCCACCTTTTCTTTTTTTTGACAACTCAGATGGACCTTGAGGGCATTATGCTAAGTGAAATAAGTCAGACAGAGAAAGACAAATACTGTATTATATCACTTATACGTGGAATCTTTCAAAGTTAAGCTTTTTTAGGCTCTCAGAGAAACAGAGTGATGATTACTAGGGGCTAAGTGGTGGGGAAAGTGGGGAGAAGCTGGTTGAAGGGTACAAAGATTCAGTTTAAGATTAACAAATTTGAGTATCTAATGAACAGCATGGTGATTATAGTAAAATACTGTGTCATACACCTGCATGTTAGGAAGAGAGTAGATCTTAAATGTTCTCAGCACAAGAAAAGAAATTGTGACCGGATGAAGATGGTAGCTAATACTATGGTGGTAATCATTTTGCAGTTTATCAATGTATCAGATCGACACTTGTACACCTAAAACTTACACAATGTTGTGTGTCAATCATATCTCAATAAAGCTGGAAAAAAATGTAATATGAGACCTTGGAACAGAAAAAGAACATTAGATAAAAAACTAAGGAAATCTGAATAAAGCATAATCTTTAGTTAGTAATAATATGTCAATGTCAGCTCATCAACAATATACCATAGTATATATGCTACCATAGTAATGTATATCAATATACACATTTATATCATAGTATATGTTTTTTTTTTTTTTTTTTGCGGTATGCGGGCCTCTCACTGTTGTGGCCTCCCCCGTTGCGGAGCACAGGCTCCGGACGCGCAGGCTCCGGACGCGCAGGCTCAGCGGCCATGGCTCACGGGCCCAGCCGCTCCACGGCATATGGGATCCTCCCAGACCGGGGCACGAACCCGTATCCCCTGCATCGGCAGGCGGACTCTCAACCACTTGCGCCACCAGGGAGGCCCTATATCATAGTATAAATGGACCATAATAGTATGTTAATATTATTAGAAGAGTACAGGGGAGATGGAAACTCTCTATACTGTTTTCTCAATTTTTCTGTAAATCTAAAACTGTTTTTAAAAATAAAGTCCATTAAAAAAATTTTTTTTGAAGTACAATGCTAGAATCTTTCCTACTGTTTCCAGAACTGGCCCTTACCCACTGTAAGCTCTGTGCTCTCACACTGGCCACCTTCCTCCAGAGCAGTCCTGCCTGCTCAGAGACTTCAGGAGATTTTTTTCAAGAGACTACAAATCAAAGACTTGTTCCTAATTAAAATAAGATTCAAGCGACAAGAGTACTCAATTCCCAGAACATTTTGTCTAAAGCTTTACTGAGATTTACAGGATGTTCCTAAATTTTTGTTTTGGTGCTTTTTTTTTTTTTTTTTTTTTGCTTCATTGGTTATTGCAACAAAACTGGGTAAAATCCAAATTTTAGTAGCTGTGAAGAGTCACTCAGAAGAGATGAGGCTGGTAGGAGATTATCTGGAACACCATTATGAGCTCTCCCTTTCCAATGAGACGTGAGGCGTGAGACAAATAACTTATGCTAAAAGGATCACTGGGAGATAAAAGGGGAACCTGGAGCTTCAGGAAGCCGGCTATGCCTTCTCACAGATGGGTCCTGAAAGGTGCCTCAGAACACGGACACCCGGAACAAAGGAGAGCCCTGTGTGTAGAACGTGTCCGTGCTCTGAAACATCTTTCAGGGCCCATCTGTGAGAAGACACAGCTGGCTTCCTGAAGCTCCAGCTTTTCCT
Source organism: Mesoplodon densirostris (assembly GCF_025265405.1). Lineage (NCBI taxonomy): Eukaryota > Metazoa > Chordata > Mammalia > Artiodactyla > Ziphiidae > Mesoplodon > Mesoplodon densirostris. The sequence goes on from NC_082664.1 coordinate 152,817,206, forward strand.
TTTATCTCCCAGAGATTCTGTGCTGATGCAGGCCGCTGCTCTAAACAAAGTCAGACAGAGGCAAAATGACTCCTTGTATGGTTCCTGCCCAAACCTCTCCTCAGAAACACAGACATCTCAAAGGAAGACAAGGTCACACTGACTTCCACATAATTGGACCCACATTTTGGGAGACTCGCCATCACTCCAGAGTGAAGATTAAAGAAGTATTAGCCACGGCGTTTTGGAATTTTGAGTAAGTGCCCTCCTCAGTCCCACCAGAGGGCAGAAGATTACATTCAGACGTGTAGCGATTCCAACACTGTCATGCGGTGGGGCTTCTTACACGTGGGTGGTGGGCTTGCAGATGAACCAGATGTCAGGAATTTGGTAAGAAAGAAAACCAGCTAGGAAAAGGCTCACTCCTTGGCACTTCCAGAAGCTCCAGCCTTGACCAGGCCAGCCCGCAGCAGCACAAGGCACATTCCCTCTTTGCTCAGACTGGCCACCCCAGATCCTGACATTCACACCATTGTGAGACTCCTATAAAGCTTTGAGACAGTTGATCATTTCCACCACAAAATCACCGGCTTTCTTTTCACTGTAGAGATTATTCTGGAAACTAAAATGTAGTCAATGTTTGGCAGGGTTTTTCTGCCCATGGGCTTGTGATCCCAGGACACATCATCTGCCAACATTACAACATAACCCACTGAGAAGCCAAAAATAAATAAATAAAAGAGGAGAGAAAAAGAAAAAATGAAAAGAAAGCTCCCATGATCAAACAGGAAGCTGTTGTCCACTTGGGATCCTCCTGTTGGTCCTTCCATGGGAGGCTCTCTGGGCCTGTGTCTTGCACTGCAGAGTGGCCAGAACTCCAGCTTCCTCCAGCCTGGAGCTGCATGGAAAGGAGGAGGGTGATGCAAAAAGACTGCTGCCAATATTCAGCTACTGACCAGCCAGGCATCCTTTGGAGAGTGACCGACACATTTTGGCCAACTTGGTCCTTGAGGTTCACCAGGAAGACCCTCTGCCTGTCAGACAGAGAGAGGGGAGCTTCCCAGGCCTGCAGACCAAATGTTTGAGGATCTTCTTTCCCCCAAGTGGCAAAACTTACCTTGTTCTTCTGGCAGTTGGTGGAGGATTTCCAGAGCAGTGGAGGCAAAGCTTATGATCAAAGGCATTGATGGGCCTATGAGTCGCTGCCTGATCTAGTTATCCATTTATTTATTTATTTATTTATATTATTATTATTATTTTTTGCGGTACGTGGGCCTCTCACTGTTGTGGCCTCTCCCGTTGCAGAGCACAGGCTCTGGACGCACAGGCTCAGCGGCCATGGCTCACAGGCCTAGCCACTCTGCAGCATGTGGGATCTTCCCAGACCAGGGCACGAACCTGTGTCCCCTGCATCAGCAGGCAGACTCTCAACCACTGCACCACCAGGGAAGCCCTATTTATTTATTTATTTATTTGTGGTACACGGGCCTCTCACTGTTGTGGCCTCTCCCGCTGCGGAGCACAGGCTCCGGACGCGCAGGCTCAGCGGCCATGGCTCACAGGCCCAGCCGCTCCGCGGCATGTGGGATCTTCCCGGACCGGGACATGAACCCGTGTCCCCTGCATCGGCAGGTGGACTCTCAACTACTGCGCCACCAGGGAAGCCCTATTTTTATGATTATCCTTGATCACAACACCAAAGATTATCAGTTCTGCTCTAGCCTTCCTCATGTGTAGAGGCATTGTTCGATGAAACGTGAGTTTAATTTACAAAGCAAATGTATTTGTTTAATATATCTACCACTTTAGCTTCTTTATTTCAGAGATTCTGCTGATGGAGTCCCTTACAAGTCAACACCATCTGGTTTTAAACTTTATGTAAAAAATTCAGAAATATGGGAAGTGGATGCTCACCCCTGCAGCCGATCCCAGGAGTAGTATAGTTTGCCACACAGATATAAGTCCTACCTCAAATGAGACTTTGAGAAGGAAGGTATTTGGAACAGGGCCTCCAGGTCAGGATTCACAAACCTTTTGCTTGGCCAGTGCTGGCCCGAGCCCTCAGCACTCCCCAGGGCTCTCCTACCCGCCCTCACGTCCCAGCCTGGTCTTCTCCTTTCCCTCCCTCCCCATCACCTGTCCTAGCCTGGGACCCATGCTTCAGTCCACAGGGCCTGCTGGCCTGCCTGCAGACCTCCTGTATCCCACCTCCAGCTCTTTGTCTAAAGCTCCTCCTTTCAAATCTGCCACCTGGACTTGCACCCAAACTACATACCCAGATGAAGCAACCCCCCCTTCTTTTAACAAGTTCTCTCTCCTTTCATATTTTCCTGTGGCTTGGCAAGTGTGATTAGAAAGAATCCCATGGCCTGCCTCGTATTCCAGTGTGTCAGTGTCGGTACCATCTCCCCCATTAGCCTGTGAACCTTGGGAGTCATGTCTGAGCCATTCCCACATTTCTGCACAGCATAGAAGAGGCTATGTCAGTGGTGAATTGAGTCAAGTGGACAGAAAATAGCAAGGAAGCAAGAGGCCAAGGCGAGTAAGTAAAGTTAAGAGACATATGCGACAAACTGGGGGAAAATATCTGCCACTTTATCATAGTCACAAGCTTGCCATCTTTAATATATATGAACAAGATTTAAACATAGAGGAAAGAGCCCTATAAAAATGATCAGGGGATGTGGAAAGTTCACAGAAACAGAATGCAGGGGCCCTTAAACATGGAAAGATGCCCAGACTTACTCATACTAATATAAATGCACATTAAAACTACACTGAGGGTTTCCCTGGTGGCACAGTGGTTAAGAATCCTCCTGCCAATGCGGGGGACACGGGTTCGAGCCCTGGTCTGGGAAGATCCCACATGCCGCAGAGCAGCTAAGCCTGTGCGCCACAACTACTGAGCCCACGTGCTACAACTACTGAAGTCTTTGCGCCTAGAGCAACAAGAGAAGCCACTGCAATGAGAAGCCCATGCACTGCAATGAAGAGTAGCCCCCACTCGCCACAAAAAGAGAAAGCCCAAGCACAGCAATGAAGACTCCAACGCAGCCAAAAATAAATAAATAAAAATATTTTTTAAAAAACTACATTGACCTACAGATATCTAGTAGAATACTCCACCCAACAGCAAGAGAATACACATTCTTCTCAAGTCACATGGAACATTCACCAGGATAGACTATATGCTAAGCCTATGTAAGTTCAAAAGGATTGAAATCATATAAAGTATGTTCTCAACCACAGTGGAATTAAATTAGAAATCAATGACAGAAAGAAATATGAGAAATTCACAAACATGTGGACCTTAAACTATATACTCCTAAGTAACCAGTGGGCTAAAGATGTCACATGAAAAATTAGAAACTACTTTAAGATGAACAAAAGTGAAAGCACAACATACGAAAACTTACGCAGCTAAAGCAGTGCTCAGGGGGAAACTGATAGCTGTGGACACCTATATTAATAATGAAAGACCTCAAATCAATAACCCAACCTTCAGCTTTGGAAAACTGGGAAAAGAAGAGCAAACTAAACCCGAATCAAGTAGAAGAAAGGAAATAAGAGTAGAGTAGAAAGAAATAAAATACAGAATAGAAAAAACAGTAGAAGAAATCAATGAAACCAAAAGTTGGTTTTTTGAAAAGATCAACAAAATTGATAAATCTGCTAGACTAACCAAGAAAAAAAGAGAGAAGACTCAAGTTAGTAAAATCAAGAATGAAAGACAGGATACCACTACTGCTTTTCCAGAAATAAAAAGGATTTTAAGGGAATACCATGAACAACTACATGCCAACAAATAAAAAACCCAGATGTAATGGACAAATTCCTGAAAAGACACAAATTATTGAAACTGGCTCAAGAAGAAATAGAAAAATCTGAATAGATCTATAAAAAGTAAAGAGATTGAACTATTAATTTTAAAATTTCCCACAAAGAAAACCCCAGGCTCAGATGGTTTCACTTGTAAATTCCACCAAACTTGTAAAGAAGAATTAATACCAATCCTTCACCAGCTCTTACAGAAAATAGAAGAGGGAGGACATTCCCCAAGTCATTCTATGAAGCCAGGATTACCCTGATACAAAAACCAGACAAGAGCATCACAAGAAAAGAAAACTATAGACCAAAACTCTACTGAGACACCATTTCTGAATAAGGTTGGCAAAAAACCCAAAAGTTTAACAGCACATTCTGTAGACAAGTCTGCAGGGAAACAGAACTCTCATAAAATGCTGGTGGAAATGCAAGATGGTACAACCTCCATGGAGGGGAATTTTGCTTTATTAGCAAAATTACATGTGCATTTACCCTTAATCCCAGTAATCTCACGGTTAGGAACTAGAGATGACTGGCAAAATGCAAAAGGAACGTGACAAGGCTTTTTGTTGCTATGTGATTTCTAAAGACCAAAACCTACCTAAATGTCCATCTGGTTGAATCAATTTTCATCCATTCACTCAAGGATCTGGGCTATGCAGCTACAAAAAGAAATGAGATACGGCTAAGCAATCCCCAGGAAAAGTGGAGAAGTGCAAAAAAGCAAGGTGGGAATAAGTGTGTAAAGTCCTCTACCATTTCTGTGAAAAAGATACATGTATCTATATAGACACAGAATTAATATTATATACTAATACTCAAAAGCAGACAGATTAAAACAAAAAAATGTTTTAAAGTTTAATCGTGGGGAGATACTAAAGTTTTCTACAGGGGAGATAGAAATAGTAGCCAGACACTTCCAAATAAATCTTGTTTGCAATTTTGACTTGGGAACTGTTTATATTATATATTTATATATACATAAACTTCATAGTTCTGACTACTGAAAAGACCTAGAAACAATTCAATTCAGAAGCGGATACTGGTTTCTAAATACCACTTCTCACTAAAAGGAACCATGGCTCCTTAGAGGAATAGCCAAGTCCAGGTCTAGGGGAAGAAATGTACAAGATGAGCCCGATAGCAAGGAACTTCTCAGATGCTCCTGGTGTCATGCCAGAAGGATTCAGGAGCCCATGTGAAATTGGGACAATTCACAACAGTAAGGAAACAGTAAAGGAAATTAGTGTTGTGGATTGAAACGCATCAAGTATGTTTCAAGTTCAACGCATGAACTATGAATTCATACTGACGCTCTGGAAAAAGAAACATGTTAGTCACCTTGGGAGGGTGCCAGGGAGCCAACTCTTTACTCTGGAAATGGAAACCTTTTCCCTGCCTTTCCTGTGTGAACGGTGCTAACCGACGTAGTCAGGGGAAGCTTCTCGTAGATGAATTCTACGAGAATAGAATAAACGAGGCTAAGAAACGAGACAGGGATGGTGGAATGACGTCACCATCTTGCAAGTCGTAGTGATGCGCAGGCTGTAGGCCATCGCCATCAAGGTCCGCTGACCTCACAGAAGGGAGAAAAGCGACAGTAGGAAGGACAGACACCACCCGTGAGTCTTGCCAGAAAGTCCTCCCTGGATCGGAACAGGCTTTGAGATCTCACTGTTGGTAGGGAAATGCAGGGGACAGAAGACCAAGAGAAAAACATCAGGGGCTTGTCTCCGAGTCTCCTTGGAGGGAACCCAAACCAAGACCCCCCAGACAGAGTGTGGGCGCTGCCTCCACCCGGGGCGCCCCTGCCGCCTTCTCAGGGGTCCACACTGCAGGGACCCACGGTCACTGTCCCCATTCCCCTCACCAACTGTGACCCTGTGACCGCAGGCGAGCTGCTCACTTCCTCAGAGCCTCGGTGTCCTCATTCTTCACCCAGGAGAAGAAGTACGCCCACCTCTGAGGCTGGGTGACGACTGAGTGGATTAATTCACAGACTGCAGACCTGGTACCACTTAACTACCTGCCCGGTGCTTCTTCCCTGTCGCTGGTCTTGGTGCCGTTGTCATTGGCTCAGACGGCTCCCTGGACACGTAATAATCCTCACACACTAAGAGCCCGTCCACAGCTCTTGGGCATCGTTCCCAAGCACCGGGTCATTGCAGGTGCCATACAAGGAGGAGACCCCCCAAGAATGGGGATGCTGCCCAGGATCCCCTGCCCCCTGCAGCCCTGGCTCAGCGCCTGCCAACAGGAATATAATGTGAGCCACATCAGTGAGCCCCAGAGGTCTTTTCAAATCTTCTATTAGTCACTTTTTAAAAAAGTAAATAGAGGAAGAGTAAGACGCGGAGATCACCTTCCTCCCCATGGATACACCAGAAATACAGCTACACGTGGAACAACTCCTACAGAACACCTACTGAACGCTGGCAGAAGACCCCAGACCTCCCAAAAGGCAAGAAACCCCCCACATACCTGGGTAGGGCAAAGCGGAGAGATCCCCACACAGAGGATCGGTGCCGAGCGGCACTCACCAGCCCGAGAGGCTTGTCTGCTCGCCCGCCGGGGCGCGCAGCGCTGGAAGCTTAGGCTCGGGCTTCGGTCAGAGCGCAGGGAGAGGACTGGGGCTGGCGGCGAGAACTCAGCCTGAAGGGGGCTAATGTGCCACAGCTAGCCGGGAGGGAGTCCGGGAAAACTCTGGAGCTGCCGAAGAGGCAAGAGACTTTTTCTTCCCTCTTGGTTTCCTGGTGCGCGAGGAGAGGGGATTAAGAGCGCTGCTTAAAGGGGCTCCACAGACGGGCGCGAGTCGCGACTGAAAGCGCGGAGCCCAGTGACGGGCGTGGGACGCTGGGGCTGCTGCTGCCGCCGCCAAGAAGCCTGTGTGCGAGCGCAGGTCACTGCCCACACCGCCCTTCTGGGAGCCTGTGCAGCCCGCCACTGCCGGGGTCCCGGGATCCAGGGGCGGCTTCCCTGGGAGAACGCACGGCGCGCCTCGGGCTGGTGCAACGTCACGCCGACCTCTGCCGCTGCAGGCTCGCCCCGCACTCCGTGACCCTCCCTCCCGCCCGGTCTGAGTGAGCCAGAGTCCCCGAAGAGGCTGCTCCTTTAACCCTGTCCTGTCTGAGCGAAGAACAGACGCCCTCCGGCGACCTACACGCAGAGGCGGGGCCAAATCCAAAGCTGAGACCCAGGAGCTGTGAGAACAAAGAAGAGAAAGGGAAACCTCTCCCAGCAGCCTCAGAAGCAGCGGATTAAAGCTCCACAATCAACTTGATGTACCCTGCATCTGTGGAATACATGAATAGACAACACATCATCCCAAATTGAGGAGCCTGGAGTCAGTGCTGTGCCTCTGAGGTGGGAGAGCCAACTTCAGGACACTGGTCCACAAGAGACCTCCCAGCTCCACATAATATCAAACGGCGAAAATCTTCCAGAGATCTCCATCTCAACACCAGCACCCAGCTTCACTCAACGACCAGCAAGCTACAGTGCTGGACACCCTAAGCCAAACAACTAGCAAGACAGGAACACAACGCCACCCATTAGAAGAGAGGTGGCCTAAAATCATAAAAAGTCCGCAGACACCCCAAAACACACCACCAGACGTGGACCTGCCCACCAGAAAGACAAGATCCAGCCTCATCCACCAGAACACAGGCACTAGTCCCCTCCACCAGGAAGCCTACACAACCCACTAAACCAACCTTAGCCACTGGGGACAGACACCAAAAACAACGGGAACTACGAACCTGCAGCCTGCAAAAAGGAGACCCCAAACACAGTAACATAAGCAAAATGAGAAGACAGAAAAACACACAGCAGGAGAAGGAGCAAGATAAAAACCCACCAGATCTAACAAATGAAGAGGTAATAGGCAGTCTACCTGAAAAAGAATTCAGAATAATGATGGTAAAGATGATCCAAGATTCTATTTCCAAGATCCAAAATCTTGGAAATAGAATAGACAAAATGCAAGAAACAGTTAACAAGAACCTAGAAGAACTAAAGATGAATCAAGCATCGATTAAAAACACAATACATGAAATAAAAAATACTCTAGATGGGATCAATAGCAGAATAACTGAGGCAGAAGAACGGATAAGTGAGGTGGAAGATAAAATAGTGGAAATAACTGCTGCAGAGCAAAATAAAGAAAAAAGAATGAAAAGAACAGAGGACAGTCTCAGAGACCTCTGGGACAACATTAAACGCACCAACGTTCGAATTATAGGGGTTCCAGAAGAAGAAGAGAAAAAGAAAGGGACTGAGAAAATATTTGAAGAGATTATAGTTGAAAACTTCCCTAATATGGGAAAGGAAATAGTTAATCAAGTCCAGGAGGCACAGAGAGTCCCATACAGAATAAATCCAAGGAGAAATACGCCAAGACACATATTAATCAAACTGTCAAAAATTAAACACAAAGAAATCATATTAAAAGCAGCAAGGCAAAAACAACAAATAACACACAAGGGAATCCCCATCAGGATAACAGCTGATCTCTCAGCAGAAACTCTACAAGCCAGAAGGGAGTGGCAGGACATAATTAAAGTGATGAAGGAGAAAAACCTGCAACCAAGATTACTCTACCCAGCAAGGATCTCATTCAGATTTGATGGAGAAATTAAAACGTTTACAGACAAGCAAAAGCTGAGAGAGTTCAGCACCACCAAACCAGCTTTACAACAAATGCTAAAGGAACTTCTCTAGGCAAGAAACACAACAGAAGGAAAAGACCTACAATAACGAACCCAAAACAATTAAGAAAATGGGAACAGGAACATACATATCGATAATTACCTTAAATGTAAATGGACTAAATGCTCCCACCAAAAGATACAGATTGGCTGAATGGATACAAAAACAAGACCCATATATATGCTGTCTACAAGAGACCCACTTCAGACCTAGAGACACATACAGACTGAAAGTAAGGGGATGGAAAAAGATATTCCATGCAAATGGAAACCAAAAGAAAGCTGGAGTAGCAATTCTCATATCAGACAAAATAGACATTAAAATAAAGACTACTAGAAGAGACAAAGAAGGACACTACATAATGATAAAGGGATCGATCCAAGAAGAAGATATAACAATTGTAAATATTTATGCACCAAACATAGGAGCACCTCAATACATAAGGCAAATACTAACAGCCATAAAAGGAGAAATCGACAGTAACACAATCATAGTAGGGGACTTTAACACCCCACTTTCACCAATGGACAGATCATCCAAAATGAAAATAAATAAGGAAACACAAGCTTTAAATGATACATTAAACAAGATGGACTTAATTGATATTTATAGGACATTCCATCCAAAAACAACAGAATACACATTTTTCTCAAGTGCTCATGGAACATTCTCCAGGATAGATCATATCTTGGGTCACAAATCAAGCCTTGGTAAATTTAAGAAAATTGAAATTGTATCAAGTATCTTTTCCGACCACAATGCTATGAGACTAGATATCAATTACAGGAAAAGAGCTGTAAAAAATACAAACACATGGAGGCTAAACAATACACTACTTAATAACGAAGTGATCACTGAAGAAATCAAAAAGGAAATTAAAAAATACCTAGAAACAAATGACAATGGAGACACGACGACCCAAAACCTATGGGATGCAGCAAAAGCAGTTCTAAGAGGGAAGTTTATAGCAATACAATCCCACCTTAAGAAACAGGAAACATCTCGAATAAACAACCTAACCTTGCACCTAAAGCAATTAGAGAAAGAAGAACAAAAACATCCCAAAGTTAGCAGAAGGAAAGAAATCATAAAAATCAGATCAGAAATAAATGAAAAAGAAATGAAGGAAACGATAGCAAAGATCAATAAAACTAAAAGCTGTTTCTTTGAGAAGATAAACAAAATTGATAAACCATTAGCCAGACTCATCAAGAAAAAAAGGGAGAAGACTCAAATCAATAGAATTAGAAACGAAAAAGGAGAAGTAACAACTGACACTGCAGAAATACAAAAGATCATGAGAGATTACTACAAGCAACTCTATGCCAATAAAATGGACAACCTGGAAGAAATGGACAAATTCTTAGAAATGCACAACCTGCCAAGACTGAATCAGGAAGAAATAGAAAATATGAACAGACCAATCACAAGCACTGAAATTGAAACTGTGATCAAAAATCTTCCAACAAACAAAAGCCCAGGACCAGATGGCTTCACAGGCGAATTCTATCAAGCATTTAGAGAAGAGCTAACACCTATCCTTCTGAAACTCTTCCAAAATATAGCAGAGGGAGGAACACTCCCAAACTCATTCTACGAGGCCACCATCACCTTGATACCAAAACCAGACAAGGATGTCACAAAGAAAGAAAACTACAGGCCAATATCACTGATGAACATAGATGCAAAAATCCTCAACAAAATACTAGCAAACAGAATCCAACAGCACATTAAAAGGATCATACACCATGATCAAGTGGGGTTTATTCCAGGAATGCAAGGATTCTTCAATATACGCAAATCAATCAACGTGATACACCATATTAACAAATTGAAGGAGAAAAACCATATGATCATCTCAATAGATGCAGAGAAAGCTTTCGACAAAATTCAACACCCATTTATGATAAAAACCCTGCAGAAAGTAGGCATAGAGGGAACTTTCCTCAACAAAATAAAGGCCATATATGACAAACCCACAGCCAGCATCGTCCTCAATGGTGAAAAACTGAAACCATTTCCACTAAGATCAGGAACAAGACAAGGTTGCCCACTCTCACCACTCTTATTCAACCTAGTTTTGGAAGTTTTAGCCACAGCAATCAGAGAAGAAAAGGAAATAAAAGGAATCCAAATTGGAAAAGAAGAAGTAAAGCTGTCACTGTTTGCAGATGACATGATACTATACACAGAGAATCCTAAAGATGCTACCAGAAAACTACTAGAGTTAATCAATGAATTTGGTAAAGTTGCAGGATACAAAATTAATGCACAGAAATCTCTGGCATTCCTATATACTAATGATGAAAAATCTGAAAGTGAAATCAAGGAAACACTCCCATTTACCATTGCAACAAAAAGAATAAAATATCTAGGAATAAACCTACCTAAGGAGACAAAAGACCTGTATGCAGAAAATTATAAGACACTGATGAAAGAAATTAAAGATGATACAAATAGATGGAGAGATGTACCATGTTCTTGGATTGGAAGAATCAACATTGTGAAAATGACTCTACTACCCAAAGCAATCTACAGATTCAATGCAATCCCTATCAAACTACCACTGGCATTTTTCACAGAACTAGAACAAAAAATTTCACAATTTGTATGGAAACACAAAAGACCCCGAATAGCCAAAGCAATCTTGAGAACGAAAAATGGAGCTGGAGGAATCAGGCTCCCTGACTTCAGACTATACTACAAAGCTACAGTAATCAAGACAGTATGGTACTGGCACAAAAACAGAAAGATAGATCAATGGAACAGGATAGAAAGCCCAGAGTTAAACCCACGGACATATGGTCACCTTATCTTTGATAAAGGAGGCAGGAAAGTACAGTGGAGAAAGGACAGTCTCTTCAATAAGCGGTGCTGGGAAAACTGGATAGGGACATGTAAAAGTATGAGATTAGATCACTCCCTAACACCATACACAAAAATAAGCTCAAAATGGATTAAAGACCTAAATGTAAGGCCAGACACTATCAAACTCTTAGAGGAAAACATAGGCAGAACACTCTATGACATAAATCACAGCAAGATCCTTTTTGACCCATCTCCTAGAGAAATGGAAATAAAGACAAAAATAAACACATGGGACCTAATGAAACTTAAAAGCTTTTGCACAGCAAAGGAAACCATAAACAAGACCAAAAGACAACCCTCAGAATGGGAGAAAATATTTGCAAATGAAGCAACTGACAAAGGATTAATCTCCAAAATTTATAAGCAGCTCATGCAGCTCAATAACAAAAAAACAAACAACCCAATCCAAAAATGGGCAGAAGACCTAAATAGACATTTCTCCACAGAAGATATACAGACTGCCAACAAACACATGAAAGGATGCTCAACATCTTTACTCATTAGAGAAATGCAAATCAAAACTACAATGAGATATCATCTCACACCAGTCAGAATGGCCATCATCAAAAAATCTACAAACAATAAATGCTGGAGAGGGTGTGGAAAAAAGGGAACACTCTTGCACTGCTGGTGGGAATGTGAATTGGTACAGCCGCTATGGAGAACGGTATGGAGGTTCCTTAAAAAACTACAAATAGAACTACCATATGACCCAGCAATCCCACTACTGGGCATATACCCTGAGAAAACCATAATTCAAAAAGAGACATGTACCAAAATGTTCATAGCAGCCCTATTTACAATAGCCCGGAGATGGAAACAACCTAAGTGTCCATCATAGGATGAATGGATAAAGAAGATGTGGCACATATATACAATGGAATATTACTCAGCCATAAAAAGAAATGAAATTGAGCTATTTGTAATGAGGTGGATGGACCTAGAGTCTGTCATACAGAGTGAAGTAAGTCAGAAAGAGAAAGACAAATACTGTATGCTAACACATATATATGGAATTTAAGAAAAAAATGTCATGAAGAACCTAGGGGTAAGACAGGAATAAAGACACAGACCTACTAGAGAATGGACTGGAGGATATGGGGAGGGGGAAGGGTAAGCTGTGACAAAGTGAAAGAGCGGCACGGACATATATACACTACCAAACGTAAGGTAGATAGCTAGTGGGAAGCAGCCGCATAGCACAGGGAGATCAGCTTCGTGCTTTGTGACCACCTAGAGGGGTGGGATAGGGAGGATGGGAGGGAGGGAGACGCAAGAGGGAGGGGATATGGAAACATATGTATATGTATAACTGATTAAATTTGTTATAAAGCAAAAAAAAAAAAAGAAAGAAAATAGAGATTCTTTATAACAAAAAAAATAAAAAATAAAAAAATAAAAAAATAAAATAGTAAAAAAAAGTAAATAGAAGCAGGTGAAAAAAAATTAATACATTTTATTCAGAAAAAAATCAGATTGCAAATTTTTTTATAGAGAAAAAAATCATATATATTTTTATTAACATAACCTGTTAGCATATTATATTCCTTTCGTTTTTTTTTTTTTTTTTTTGCCGTACACGGGGCTCTCACTGTTGTGGCCTCTCCTGTTGCGGAGCACAGGCTCCAGACGCGCAGTAACAGTCGTATCCACTGGCTGGAGAGGCACTTACTGGCCAGCTGGGATGGGGCTGTCCTTGGCACTGACCACGTGGCTTCACGCTTTGTAGCCATGGTGGGGCCCCTCCCATGGGGCCTCCCTGGCCACTCCCAGTCTGATTCCTCATGTCCCAGGAATGCCCTGCATCAATAATTCTGCCTTGACCATGCAGTCAGACCTACAGCCACTTACAGCATCCCCTTTGCCCCCGAGGGACTCCTGCTAAAAGCCATGAGTCTGTCAGGCCTGCAGAGCCATCACCAGTTTATAAGGCAAACAACCCTGCTGCTGGGCCAGGGCAGCGGCTGGGCAGGCGGACACTACCAGTCTCACTCCCAGGCTGTGCACCGGCAAAGCACGGCGGAAGTCACACTTCATTCCCCGCAGCCCCCATGCACCCACTCTGCTGGGGCATGTGTGTGTGTATGTGTGTAATGAAAAATATGATCATCCTACATTGTCATTATGCATTTGCATAAAATGCATTATGCATTTTTAACTGTTGTCAACCTTTGGTGGACACAGAACTGAGAGAAGCTGCTAAAAGCAAAGGATGGACCCCGTCCCCAGAAAATGGCCCAGCCCACCTGCCCAATCCTGCATCCACCTCCAGAATTCAGAGGCTCCCCGAACCCCTGGGCATCCCCCAGGTGTGGGTATGAACTCCTGCAGCTTGTGGTGGTCCCAGGCTCAGGCTGCAGCCCCCGGGCTCTATGGGGTGAACACGACAGCCTGGGCCAGTCAGGCTCCTCCCCGCTTCACAGGCTCTCTGGGTAAGCAGCCACTTGACTCACATGAGCCTCAGTCTCCTCATCTGTAAAATGGAAACTGCCCTAACGGCCCTTGGGTCCAACCTGTCTGCATCTCTGTCCCTTCCTGTGATGAGGGAGGCATCCCAGGCCGAGGAGACTTGCAGGTTGGGGGCTGGGGTGGGTGACTCCCCTGCGTGGAGGGTCATGTAAGGGAGAATTTCAGGGTTTGGATTTCTTCTTTCCTGCCAGGCTGAGAAAGCTCACTGATCACTGGCCTAACCATGTGTATCGTTATAGCAAACCCCAAAAGCTCTCCTCAGGGCGGTTTTGGGGTGACTATGGATACAGGTCACTCGCGCTGCTGATGGAGTGGGGACCGTGGGTCTTAGGGGCGCCTAGACAAGGATGACAGTCACATGGGACTCACGCTGCCCTCGCACTGGAGTTCACCTCAACCTCTGGTCCAGCTTCAGATGATCTGAAAAGGATTGGGGATGATTAGTGCCATGTGCCGCCTTCCCCCAGCTCCCCAGGGCTGGGCACCGCCCGCCTGACGAGGGGCTTCTGAAAGAACCATTTTGTCCAATTGTCTCAATTATGCAAATAGTGCTGACATTTCTAGCTGAAGGGCTGGTTGGGGGAGGGTCACTTCAAAGGGAAAGCTCTCGCTCCCCTCCCCTCCCCCCAGATCCCAAGGCTGCTTTTGTGGGATCCCCCATTGAGCAGCCTGGCACGGGTTTGGCCATGGTTTCCTTTCCAGGCCTGGGGGCAAGTCACGAGATCGTAGCCTCATGGGGATCATGAGGGCTCAGCATAGGGGCTCACATGCTCTTCCTGTGGATGTTCCCTCTTAAAGGGTGGGCCCTCCTCAGCCATCCTCCTGCCTGGCCAGAGGAGGAGGCCGGAGGAGGCCGGCTGCACCCTCTCCACCCCGCTGCTGTGGCAGGTAAGCTCCGATGTGGGTAAGCTCAGGCTTGCTTGACAAGTCCATGTGGGAATGGCCAGTGAATCCGTGCTCCATGAGGGGACAGGCCCCTTGTAGCTGACCATCACCAGGCTTCAGCATCTAAATGCAGGTGCCGGGGGTCTGCTGAGAAGCCCCCAGCTCCAGGGCTCAGCCTCCTGGCCTCTCAGTCCCTAGCACCTCCACTCTTGCTTCCCGGAGAATGTGAGTCTTCCCAAGAGCGCTGAAGTTCCTGGCGTTTATCAGCCGATATTTTAACTGTTAGTTAAAACCTCAGGGGAAAGACTGATTCAGCTGTGAAGAGAGGTGGAGATTCCTTCTCACTGCCAGGGGCAGTGGGAGCTGGTTTGTGGAAGGCAGTTCAGCAGTAGGTGCCCAAGTCCAACCGTTTCATGTCTGGGGATCCATCCTAAGGAAATAATCCTAAAGGAGTAATGTAAACATAAGCCAACATTCTAGAGTGTTGTTCACTACAGTCAGACATAGGAAACAATCCAAATGCCCCAAATAGAGGATTGGGCACATAAATCATGGTCTATCCACAGGATGAAATGTAATGTAGTCACTTTTTAAATGACAGAGAGGAATGCATAATGACAATGTAGGATGATCATATTTTTCATTACACACATACACACACACATACACACAGACACGTCTAATCTATTTATAGGAAAAAGCCGAGGAATACATTGAAATGTTAGCCATTATTTTAGATGAAGGCTGTATGCATGGTGTTTATTTATTCCTTTGTACATTTCTTTTTCTTTTACTTTAACAATATTCTATAACAAATACATTTTCCTTTTGTTACCAGAAGTTGTATCTTTTTTTTTTTAACCTTAACAAATATAAGCAGAAATAGTGGGGATGTGGGGAAGGATGAAAATATTCACAGGAATTGTTCCTGGTTGACCAGGGATAGGAGATGAGAATAAAACAGGGGAGAGAGGTCGGGAGAAAAAAGACAAGACAAATTTGCTCTGTCTGAATTAAGTATTTAGGGAGGAATTAAGAAGGGAGATAGGCCTCTCTGGGAGTGGACTTGAATAATATGGGTTTGATTTTGGGGAAGGGTTGTCTTTGGGAATGTTCGCCAAATTACATTTTGCAAACCATCACGCAGCAGTTTTAATTCATGGCGTTTGCAGGGGTATTTGTAGCATAAAGTGGTCGCTCTCTGCCGTGTATTTTAGGGCCCAGAAAATGTAATTGGAAACATCAATGAATGTTGAGGGTGTTGCTGTCATTGTTTATGTTTTATTGGTTATTTTCCAGGAAAAGTCTGGGATTTTGTTTGGTTTGGCTCTTTGCAACCTCATTTATTTGCTTTGCAAAGTTGATAAGTACAAGACACAGAATGACGCTCCGGCATCTTAAGTGGTTAGTCGTCATTCTGCACTAAGTGAAAACAAAACAGACTTTCTATTAACTTACAATCCTCTCAACTTGGAGCATTCGGTATTTTTAGAAAATTCTCTTTTGCTTTGTTTGAAAATGTTTTCAAGATGTCCTATAATTCTGTATGTATGTGTGCGTGTGCGTGCGCGTGCACGCATGTGTGTGTGTGTGTGTGTGTGTGTGTGTGTAAGTTCTGGACCTGGGAACATAGAAGCCCTCATCCAGGGGATTAATTGGACCCAGTCTCTGACCTAGAGATTAACGGGGTTCAACATCTTAACACCTCCATTAAAAAGATAGTCGCTGATTCACTTTGTTATACAGCAGAAACTAACACAACATTGTAAAGCAGTTATACTCCAGTAAAGATGTTTAAAAAAAAAAAAAGAGAGAGAGTCACCAGGGATATGCTGATACATAGAAGGATCTTACCTGCCCCTCCTTCTCTAGCTTTAATATTAGACTCAGCAGTCAGTGAATGAATGACAGCGTCCATTGGGATCAACCAGGGTCCAGGAAACGGCCGGTGCACACATCACACACAGCAGCAAGTTTCCTAGGCTCCCATAGAAAGCACCTACTAGAATTTATCTTTCCGTTTTCCAGAAACTGTGTCTTCAATTGCTATCCAAGGAGGGGGGAAGAATGCATTTATTATGCTAGAGATGCTTAAAGAAAACTAGCTAATGTCGGCCCACAGAACTCCCGTCCACAGCTGCTGGGGCCTTCTTGTTGCTGGGTGCCTCCCCTCACTGCTTCTGGCTGTCACCCCCCTGGTCTGCCTTCTCCATGAACATGGGGAGGACAGAGTGTCCCACTTCTGTTCCCCAAGGGTTGGTCATGCTTGATATGCCCCAAGGTAAAGGTAATGCTGAATTAGCAATAGCCTCTCTCCATGGGCCATGGCCTCCATGGAGACAGGGCATCAGAGCGGGCAAATTCATCAGGCATGGTGAGGTAGAAAGCATGCCAGCCAGAGAGCATGACAACAGCATCCTTTTTTGTTTGTTACTCGTTGTAAAGGTGATATATGAATATGTAAAGTTGCACAACCATGTGGAAGAGCCAAGTACAGGTCCTGCTTCACACACTTCTAATCCACCCCCCACTGCTGACCACGCTTGATGCTTTGATGTCTGTCATTCTGAACTAGGGCTGCCCGATCACCTGGGGCACAGATATCATTTTACATTGTAGAGTAGCTGCATCCAAAAAAGGTGAAGCAATGTCAAAATAAGTGAAATTAATATAAAAACATACTTAACTCAATATATCCCCAATATTATCATTTCAATATGTAGTCAACATAAAAAGCACATTAGTGAGATACTTTGTGTCATTTTTTGAATACAAAGTCTTCAAAATCCAGCCAAACATCTTTTCTTTTTGAGGTCTAATGTTAGACATAGCAAATGGTAGTTTGCTGTTTTACACTTAAACTCACAGCACATCTCAGCTCAGACAGGGCTGGATTTCAGATACCCAATAAGCCACATGTAGCCAGTGGCTACCATGTTGGATTCTAGACGTTTACATCTCAAGGTTGGTTCTTGCACAGCTGGATAGTACCAGAAAGATCTTACTACAACATTTTTTCGATTCATAATAGAGACAGTTACACTCTAGAACTTAGAGTTCTATTTTAGTCTTTTTAATAGGTGCATGATATGGTCCATTGTAATTGGTTCAACCAGTCCCCAATGTAGATGGATAAAAAATTGGTGCTTTCCAATTTTTCACTCAGTTCAAAAGATACTGCAACAAACACCCATATATGGCCTTGTACATGTAAAGGTATTTCCAGATAACAGGTCCCTGGTAGTGGGTGTGCTGGTCAAAGGGTGTGTGACTGGACTCTGACAGATGCTGTTCCACTCCCTTCCAAAGACATGCTGCCAGAGGTCTGCGAGAGGGACGCTGGCTCTCAGCCAAACTGGCCACCATCTGGCCTTGGGATTTGGACCTCAGTCCCCTTAAAACCAAAGTAAAACCTAAGAGTTGGCCTAAACACTCCTGAGTTCCTGAATGCCCAGCTCCATGGCTGTCATGGTGGTGGTCCCAGCCCATCCGTTTGGCGCACAGAGTGGTATGTGGGTGAGAGGTGCCCGCGTCACCTTCAGCAGGGCTGGCTTGGAGGGCAGGTGAGCAAAACAAGCTCCACACCGCCTTGACTGAGGTCAGAAGACAACACTCAGCAAAGACCCTAACTCCGTTATTTATACCATTACGATTACACTAATTCTTACTGCTATGGGGCCGTGTATTCAGTGTTGGCACAGCAAAGAGGCAGCAGAGCACGGGACAGCCCAGGCAGGCCGGCTCCTCAGCTGGCAGCCTTGGGCATGCCTCCTGACGGCATGGCATCCCGTGCCCTTCCCCACCCCGGGGGCCCCAGTTCACACCGCTGTCCCTGAGGCAATAGGAGTGCTGGCTACCCAGGAGCCGACACCTCACAGGTGTACGGCCTGGGTCTGTGTTCACGCATGCCACCCATGCTGTGGGCATCCTCACGGGTCCCGAGAATCCTGGGAGAGGAAGCCCGGGGGACAGGAACCTGGAAGGGTTGTGAAGCATTAGGTATGAAAAGGAGAGGGCATCCTCCACCGGGGCCAGGTGGGCACAGGGGGACTGGCCTGGTCCTGCGACCCTCTCTCCCGTGGGCACAGGACTGCACCCTCCCCACCACTGAAAACCAGATCAGGATCTCAGGCGACGACAGGGAGTCCCTGTGAACAGCGCCTTCCCAACTCACTTGCCCTTCTAAGCAAGTTGGCCGGGTGATGCTGGCCAAGCCAGGAAGGGGCACTGGGGAGGGACCCCCAAGATCCCTGTTTTCATCCCCAGGCTCCCAGGCAACCAGGGAGGGGCTGGTGAATGGGAGGAAGGGGAAGCTTGAGCCAAGCATCCATCCCCTGCTATGTGATTCTTTTTCTCTCTTCTCCTTTTGTTTATTCTTTTAAAATATTTTATCATGAAATACAGTATTTATAAGAAGTGTATATCTGCATACAGTTTAAAGAAGAATAACAAAACAAGTCTTGTGTATTACCACTCGGACCCCCCTGATTCTCCTCTCCCACAAACACCCTGACTTTTGTGATGCTCACCCCTTTACTTTTCTTTTCTCTCTTGTTTTGCTTTGAGGTTGACATTTTTTAAGTTTAAAAAATAATTTATTGAGATGAAATTCATATAACATCAAATTAACTGTTTACTGAATACCAACCTCTACTCCTCCCAGCCACCCCACCTTGCAGACAAGGTAATCAATCCTCAGGAAATTTAAATAACTTGGCCAAGGTCATAAAGATAAGACACGGTGACTCAGGAATGTCCAAGTCCAAGGTCCTTTTCTTTCCACCCTGCCATTTATTGTAGTCTGGCTATAAGGGCCACCTTCAAAGCCTCAACCCAAAGAAAGGGCTTTAATAGTGAAATGTCCAGGCACAAGTCCAGGCCCATCGGGAACATTCTTTCCAGGACAGTTCCCTGCAGAGAACACTCAGGAAGCAATGGAATACCATTGCTCAAAAAGAGGCCTGTAAATATCGCTAACGTTTCATTTCTAGAAGCTTCTTTACAAGCATATGTGTGTGTGAATAAGTGGGAGGAAGTGTCAGAAGGGCACACGCCAACCGTTAACAGGGTCACTGCTGGACGCTAGGGTGGGAGAGGGAAAGACAAAATCACTTTATTTTAGAGATTTCTAAATCTTTTCAATTTGTTCCATCAAGCACATATTTGTTTAGGGTTTTTTATTTGTTTATTCTTAATTTTAAGCAAAGAAAAAAACCACACCCTCCCCACCACCACCATCACCAAACCACAGCATGGAAATGTCCCATCCCTGCCCCCCCACCACCCCTTGGCTCCAGGCCAGCCCCCCTCTTTGGTCCTCACCCTGCAGGTGCCCTGCTCACTCAGAGGGGCAAACGGGTGCACCTGGGGCATTTGAGGGCCCCAAAGCATATATGCTTTAAGGAGAAGAATAGAAAATTCGAGTTTCAAATCAGGTTTCAGGGGCTTCCCTGGTGGCGCAGTGGTTGAGAGTCCGCCTGCCGATGCAGGGGACTAGGGTTCGTGCCCCGATCCCTGAAGATCCCACATGCCGTGGAGCGGCTGGGCCCGCGAGCCATGGCCGCGGAGCCTGTGTGTCCGGAGCCTGTGCTCCGCAACGGGAGAGGCCACAGCAGTGAGAGGCCCGCGTACAGCAAAAAAAAAAAAAAAAAAACAAACGAACAAATCAGGTTTCAGGTCTTGGAGAGGCCCTTTAAGTGCGGGGCCCTGGAGCTGAAGCTTTGCTGGCCTTGCAGTGATCATCTTCCAGGCCAGCAGTCCCTAGCCTCTTTGTGTCACAGGAACCCAGGGTAGCTCTCAGGCCCATCTCCGCCCCCATCCCCATGCCCCCAGGAACGTGCCTTCTGGGTTGTGATCCCAGGTCCACACAGCATGGACCTCACCACTGCCATCCAGCAGCCGTGTGGCCAGCAAGAGGGTCAGCCTGCCAGGGTCACTAGCCACTGTTGTGGGCCAGGTGCCAGCCATGTTGGAGTCTGAGGGAGAAGGACCAACGCGCCCTCTATAGGCACTCCTCAGAATACGCTCCCCTGATTTGAACTGCATGGGGGAAAGTTAATAAGAACTCTACGATCAAAAAGCATGACTAAATATGAGGCCTGACACTGCCCTACACGCTGGCATGTCATTGTCAACCCTCACACAACCACCCAGGGGACTCTCAGCCCCAGGACTCTGAGCTGGTCGGAAATGACCTTTGCACAATATTGCAAGGTCACAAAGCAAGCAACAACACAGCCTGCTTTTAAAATACTGATATTGTGTTCACCATGGATTTTTTTGCATTGATTTTATTTTTTTAATATTGTGTCAAATGTTGTTTACCTTAGTCACTGAATTTGAGGTGCCCCAACATGAGTGCCTGACTGGCCTCACCCTAACCCCGGCCCCTGCCCATCACCTGAGAAAGGTCCAAGAGCATTTCACCCACTCAGCAGATTCTGAGTGAGCCCGGATTTCTTCCCCGGGGTCCAGAGGCAGGCCTGCCCTCAGAGGCATCTCCTCTGACCTGTCTCCCCTACACTGGAACATGCAGTTCCTTGAGAGGAAAGACCCAAACGGAGGGGCAGGAAGCCGAGCGCAGCACGGGCAGTGGGGCTCAAAAACTTGTTAAAATACAAAGTCCTCGGCCCCAATTCTGATTCCAGGGCCTGGAGTGGAGCCCGGATATCTGCAGGGTTTTTTTTAAACATCTTTCTTTATTAGAGTATAATTGCTTTACAATGGTGTGTTAGTTTCTGCTTTATAACAAAGTGAATCAGTTATACATATACATATGTCCCCATATCTCTTCCCTCTTGCGTCTCCCTCCTTCCCACCCTCCCTATCCCACCCCTCTAGGTGGTCACAAAGCACTGAGCTGATCTCCCTGTGCTAGCAGCTGCTTCCCACTAGCTATCTATTTTACGTTTGGTAGTGTATATATGTCCATGCCACTCTCTCACTTTGTCCCAGCTTACCCTTCCCCCTCCCCGTATCCTCAAGTCCATTCTCTAGTAGGTCTGTGTCTTTATTCCCATCTTGCCCCTAGGTTCTTCATGACCAATTTTTCTATTTTTTTTTTTAGATTCCATATGTATGTGTTAGCATACGGTATTTGTTTTTCTCTTTCTGACTTACTCACTATGTATGACAGACTCTAGGTCCAACCACCTCACTACAAATAACTCAATTTTGTTTCTTTTTATGGCTGAGTAATACTCCATTGTGTATATGTGCCACATCTTCTTTATCCATTCATCTGTTGATGGACACTTAGGTTGCTTCCATGTCCTGGCTATTGTAAATAGAGCTGCAATGAACAATTTGGTACATGACTCTTTTCGATTTATGGTTTTCTCAGGGTATATGCCCAGTAGTGGGATTGCTGGGTCGTATGGTAGTTCTATTTTTAGTTTTTTAAGGACCCTCCATACTGTTCTCCATAGTGGCTGCATCAATTTACATTCCCACCAGCAGTGCAAGAGGGTTCCCTTTTCTCCACACCCTCTCCTGCATTTATTGTTTATAGATTTTTTTATGATGGCCATTCTGACCGGTGTGAGATGATATCTCATTGTAGTTTTGATTTTCTGCCATTTATTTAATTTTTACTTTCATTTGTGGTCAAGTACACATAACGTAAAATTTAGCATTGTAACCGTTTTCAGGGTACAGTTCGTTGGCATTACGTACATTCACATTGCTGTGCAACCACCACTACCATCCATTTCCAGAGCTTTTTCATCTTCCCAAACTGAAACTCTGCCCCCATTAAACACTAACTTCCCATTTCCCCTCCCCCAGCCCCTGGCAGCCACCTTTCTACTTTCTGTCTCTCTGAATTAGACAACTCCAGGGACCTCATATAAGTGAAATTAGACAGTATTTGTCCTTTTGTGACTGGCTTATTTCACTTCACATAAAGTCCTCAAGGTTCATGCATAGTGTAGCTGGTGTCAGAATTTCCTTCCTTTTTTAAGGCTAAATAATATTCCCTTGTATGGATAGACCACACTTTCATCCATTGATAGACACTTGGGTGGCATCCTCCCTTTAGCTACTGTGAATCATGCTGCTATGAACATGGCTGTACAAATATCTCTTCAAGACCCTGCTTTCAATTCTTTTGGGTATATACTCAGGGGTGGAATTACTGGGTCATATGATAATTCTATATTTAATTTAATTCTGTATTTAATTTTTGAGGAACCATCATACTGTTTCCCACAGCAAATGCACCATTTAAAAATCCTACCAATAGTGCACAAGTGTTCCAATTTCTCCATGTCCTCACCAACACTTGTTATTTTCTGGGTTTTTTTTTTTCTTTTGATAGTAGCCATCCAAATGCTGTAAACTGGTATCTCACTGTGGTCTTCAGGTGCATTTCTCTAATGATTAGTGATGTTGAGCATCTTTTCATGTACCTGTTGGCCATTTGTATATCTTCTTTGGAAAATGTTTATTCAAGTCCTTTGACCTATTTATTTATTTATTTAGTTAGTTAGTTAGTTAGTTATATTTTGGCTGCATTGGGTTTTCATTGCTGTGCTCAGGCTTTCTCTAGTTGTGACGAGTGGGGGTTACTCTCCATTGCAGTGTACAGGCTTCCCATTGAGGTGGCTTCTCTTGTTGCGGAGCATGGGCTCTAGATATGCAGACTTCAGTAGTTGTGGCTCACAGGCTCTAGAGTGCAGGCTCAGTAGTTGTGGTGCACAGGCTTAGTTTCTCCGTGGCATGTGGGATCTTCCCAGACCAGGGCTCAAACCCATGTCCCCTGCATTGGCAGGTAGATTCTTAACCACTGCGCCACCAGGGAAGTCCCTTTTGCCATTTTTTTTTTCTTTTTTTTTTCTTTTTTTTTTTTTTTTTTTGCGGTATGCGGGCCTCTCACTGTTGTGGCCTCTCCCGTTGCGGAGCACAGGCTCCGGACGCGCAGGCCCAGTGGCCATGGCTCACGGGCCCAGCCGCTCCGCGGCATGTGGGATCCTCCCAGACCGGGGCACAAACCCGTATCCCCTGCATCGGCAGGCGGACTCTCAACCACTGCGCCACCAGGGAGGCCCCCCTTTTGCCATTTTTTAAATCAGGTTGTTTATTTTTGTTGTTGTTGAGTCGTAGGAGTTCTTTATATATTCTGGATATTAATCCCTTATCAGATATATGATTTGTAAATATTTCCTCTTTAACTGAATCTTTAACAACCTCCCCCATAATACACTTTAAGGAACGCTGGCCCAGACTCTGTGGACACCTTTCCAGAAGCAAGTCTCTGGGCCAGGTTCTACGTAGGGGCAGGGGAAGGTACCATCAGGAGGGCTGGCTCCACTCAGCACCTGCCAACCCATTCCAGGAGAGGGGTAGACCCTGGCCTGAATACACACTACCTAGATACAGGTCTCTGGCTCTGGAAGAAGAAGGCTGTAAGGGTGGCGCAGGTTCTGGTGCCCAGAAACTGGTGGCTTCCCCCATTCACAGAACAAGGCATGTCCCAGGGCACGACCTCATTCAAAAGTGTGATCCCCAAAAGCAGGGGTTGTCCCTGAGTCCATCCTATGATGGGGAAGGAAGACCACCCACAGCTGTAAAGCACAGCTTGTGTTGAGGAGTGTCTGCCTGGCTTAGCTTTGTGCAACCCTGTAAATGGGGAGCAGAGACATCTGACCCCCAGGCAGGGGTGTGACCTGCAGGAGCTCTCTGCTCAGATTCCAGACCTGGGGCTAAAAGCTGACCTTGGCCTCCTTCTTTTCTCCCACTTCCTCCCCCTGCCAACCCATGATCTTAGCTGAGTTCCAATAATTCACCCCTTTTTCCCAGCTAAGTGGAAAGTCCTCAGGTGGAGCGAGCGTGTTCTTCATGTGTCAGAACTCATTCATGATTGGCATAGCTGTGTGCAGGGTGGGTGGGTTAGAAACCCCAATACATGGCCCATTTTCATTTTCTCTCCTCCGCCAACTGTCCAACATAAGCAGATGTCATAAGTAGATGTCATACGCATAAGCAGATGTGAGTTGGTCCCACGAGGCCTTCATTCCAGGATATCAAAATATCAGTCTGGGTCTGGGGTCTGTCCCGGCATCTGTGGAACCTGGAGGTCCTTCCTGTCAATGGTGAAAAACGAGGAGCAGCTATCAAAGTGTCTGTAGCCTAAGCCCAGAGACTGTCAGTGTGTCTGGTCCAGCTGCACGGCTCTAAGGCGGCCCTCCTTTTCTTTTGTTTCGGTTTGGATTTTTCTCCCAATTGACGAGTTCCACTCGCTCAGGGCTAACTAGCAACCATCCTGCATTCTACCCAAAGGACATCATACCCTAGATTGGGGGGCTTGTAAGCAACAGAAAGTTATTCCTCACAGTTCTGGAGGCTGGAAGTCCGATATCAAGGCACCAGCAGATTTGGTGCCTGGTGAGGACCTGCTTCCTGGTTCATAGACATTCTTCTTCTCCCAGGGTCCTCAGCCGGCAGAACGGACGAGGGAGTTCTCTGGGGTCTCTTTTATAAGGACACTAATCCCATTCATGGGAGCTCCACCCTCATGACCCAATTGCATCCCAAAGGCCTCACCTCCCTAAAATACTCTTAATTTTAATTAAGTAATATTAATTACTGTGAGAGTAATTAATACTCTCACAGTGGGGTTAGGATTTCAACACATGAATTTGAGGGGGACACAAGCATTCAGTGGATTGCGACTATCATTCTACAAGTGTAGAAAAAGAATATGATCTTTTTGTAGTTGTGAATTAAGATGTGTCCCAGTCAAGATGTGGTCGATGACTTTGATATTTGCAATTGCTGCTTAAAACATGTATAATTTCGAGATGATGGAGCAGCAACCAGAAGTTTGCTACTAGAAGGTTAAAATGCTGCAGAAACCCCAAGGGTGTGACCAGGAGCTGCCCCCCACTCCACCCCCAGCCGGCTGCGGTCGGGAGACCCTTGCCTCAGAGAGGCTGCATGTTGGTTGGCCAGGTACCCCAGCCACATTCTCGTTTTATTTTTAATATCAGTTATATTTTTCCTTAGAAAATTAAGAACACAATATAGACAATGAAGAACTTAAAGAAAAAAATTTCTGCATCCTCTATCACAAACACAACGTTGACAAGCTAATGAACTTCCTTCCATTTTTCCTAGCCTTATTCAGTATTGTCTTCAAAAAGAGAAATGTCTTCTTTTTTCAGGTTTTTTTCCTTTATAGGTTATTATAAGATATTGAGTATAGTTCCCTGTGCTATACAGTAGGTCCTTGTTGTTTACCTATTTATATGTAGTAGTGTGCATCTGCTAATCCCAAACTCCTAATTTTAAAAAAAAGAGGGAGGGACTTCCCTGGTGGTCCAGTGGTTAAGACTCCACGCTTCCACTGTTGGGGGCACAGGTTCAATTCCTGGTCCAGGAACTAAGATCCCACATGCTGTGCAGCACAGCCAAACCAAATAAACGAAAAACAACAAAACCCCCAAAAGAATAAAAATTAAATTAAATTAAAGAGAGAGAGAGAGATGTTCATAGCAGCACTCTTTGCAATAGCCAAAGAATGGCAACAACCCAGAGGTCCATCAGTTGATAAATTCATGAAATGGAATATTACTGAGGCATGAAAAGGAACAAAGTACTGACATGTGCTACAACATGGATAAACCTTGAAAACATGATGCTCAGTGAAAGAAGCCAGACATAAAAGACCACATAGTACATGATTCCATTTATGCAAAATGTACAAAATAGGCAAATCCATAGAGGCAAAAAGCAGATTTGTGGTTGTCGGGAACTGCATGAGTGTGGGGTGGGAAATGGGGAGTGACCCTGCTCTGGATATGAGACTTTTTTTAGGGATGATGAAAATACCTTGGGATGAGGTAATGGTGGTGGTTACAAGATGTTGAGGACATAGTGAAAACCACTGACTGACACCTTAAAAGGTGAATTTTAGGGTATGTGGATTATATCTCAATTTTTTTAAAAAAAGAAAGTAAAAAGAAGAAGATTATTTCCTTTGGCCTAAAGATCCAGCTCTGTCTCTGGAACTCCAGGTTGGAGGACCGACTGTGTCATGGTGTCGTAGGGAGAGCCCCTGGTGGGGAGGGACGTGGCCCAGGGGAGGGGGTGGGCTGTGACGACCACCAACATTCCCTGCAGGCCAGCCCTGTCACCTCCTGGGGATGGTGATGATCAAGCACAGGAAGTTAGGTGTCAAAGCTCTTCCAAGCGCTAGCCCATCATTGGAGTCTGTTATAATCTTCATTTTACAGGCGTGAGAACTGAGGCCCTGCCAGGGGAGGGGCAGCTGCTCAAGGTGGGCCCTTCGCCTGGGGTTCTACATGTTCCCTTTGCAGTTTGGGGCAGTGATGGGGTGGGGGGTCTGTCTGACCCAAGAGTCTCCCTGAAGGGCCACAGTAGGGAGTCTCATCCAAACCACCCAGAAGTGACCTGTTGGACCCGGGGCCAGGGCCTCCTACAGTGGTGGGGCGAGAGGGTAGAGTGTGGGGCGGGAAGGAAGGATTGTGGGTTTTAATCCTCTGTGCACGTGAAGATGGGTGGTTTGTGCCAGCGCTCTGGAGAGTTCCCAGGCACGTAGGTGCTGCCCCAGGTGGGGCCTGCAGGTGCCCCCAGCGGCCAGGCAAGGTCAGGGCGGGGTGTGTGGTGACCCACTGCCCCCTGCAGCTCTGCAGGACATCAGCCAGAGTCCCCACGTCCCCAGGGCAGTCCAGAGCAGCCAGAAGTCAAGGTTTTCACAAAGGACTCTCCCTCTCAGTTAATAACACCAGCTAATTCTCCTCTTAATACAAGGTCAAACCAAGTCCACGGGTGGGCCAAGTGCAGCTATGGGATGAGAGCGTGAGGCGTCTGCTCTAAATAGACACATGAAGCCAGCGGTTTCTTTCAGCTAAATTGGTCCACAAATCAGTCATTTCACTGTGGCATTTGCTGTTAATTTTGGCCCACGAAACAGGACTGCTGAGTAAACAGAGACTCGCCCAGCAGCAAACCAGCTCTTAGGTTCCCAAACCACTTCCTGAGGCCAAGGCCCGGCTGCCCTGTTGCCTCCGTCCCACCCTCCCCTCCCCACCTCCCCTGTCCCCCCATCCCGGCCCTGCCTTCTCCAGGGTGTCCCCCTGCAGCCTGCCCTACCCTCCTGCACCCTCCCCAGAGGCTCCTCCCCGTCTACGTGGACCTGTTCCAGAACGTCCTGGTGCCCCTCCTTCCCGGGGAACCTCTCTCAGGGGGTGAGGCTGGCTGTCTACACTTCCTCAGGCCTTTGCGCTAAAGCCACATAAAAATCCAGAGGATGATCGAGCATCCAGTGACCACCCCCTGGATTGTACAAGGGTTACCTTGGTCACGTTTGTAGCAGATAATTCCTTTTTTTTTCCCCTTTCTTTAAACAAACAAACAGGGCTTCCCTGTTGGCGCAGTGGTTGAGAGTCTGCCTGCTGATGCAGGGGACATGGGTTCGTGCCCCAGTCCGGGAAGATCCCACATGCCGCGGAGCGGCTGGGCCCGTGAGCCATGGCCACTGAGCCTGCGCGTCCGGAGCCTGTGCTCTGCAGCGGGAGAGGCCACAACAGTGAGAGGCCCGCATACCACAAAACAAACAAACAAACAAACAAGCTGTCAGGGCCTGTTCCCATGCCCATCAGCCCACTCCCCTCTGACTTCCCTCCCACACCTTCCAGCCCATCGTGGGCACACGGTCCTTGGTAGACAGCACTCCGAGGCCCCCGAGGCGCTGTGTCTGTCCTCCACCTCCCCGGCCTTGCATCCTCAGCCCCCTCCGCTGCTCCTGGGGGCTCAGGCCGCCGCCTTCCTCTCTTCTTCCTGCAGTCCCAGTGATGCTCACTGTCTAGCATTATCTAGATATCGCCTGTGTGCTGAGTCCCATTCGTGCCACCAGCTGCTACACGACACCTCTGCCCTCCCTGCGGGTCCAGTGGGCGCCTGGAGCCTACGGTGTCCACTGCTGGGACCTGGCTCTCCTCCTCAGGCTGGGCCTGCGTGGCCCCCTCCACAAATCACACCACCAGCCGCCCGCTCCGCCAGCCAGAAACCCATGGTCGTGCTTGGGCTCCTCCCCTCCCTCCATCCTCATGGGCAGCAGGTCCCTTCCCCGCCCGTCAGCCACACCGAGTATCTCCTGTCCGCCCACCCGCTCCCAGCCTAGTCCCGGCCTCCAACCTCTCTGGCCTGGACCACACTCCGGTCTTCCCATGGGTGACCTGCCCCCCTTTGCCCATGTATAATCCAGTCTCACCAGTTCACGTCACTCCCTGCTCACCAGTCACTGTGGCCTAAAGGCCCTGCAGAATGAGCCCCACCTGCCTCCCCAGTCACCAGTTATTCCACATTCCCAACCCAAGCCCCTCAGCCACCCACCCAGCTCTTCCCACTACACACTGTTCCCTCCCCCTAGAATTCTCTGCCAGTCTTTTCGTTCTCAGTTGAAATGTGGTACTTGTTTGGCAAAGACTTCCCAATCCAACAAGGCCCCGGCCCCATGTGCACACCCCGTACTCTTTCATACCCTCTTCTCTTGTTCCTTCCTACTCTTCCCCAATCTGCAGTGCTCTGGCTTATTTGCTGCCTTGTTTGTTGGCCATGAGTTGTTACCTCGGCGGCAATGGAAGCCTGGCTCACCTCCACCCCAGCTGGTGGCCCTGCACGCAGCCTCACACTGGCCACACCATGGGATCCCACAGAACACAAGGTGTACAAAGATATGGCAGCTTGGTCTGTGCCTGCTTTTCCCTTACCAAGAGAAGCCCCCACTCAAATGCTCCTCTCTTGCTGGGTCCTCTCCTGCCCCTCCACAGCCCAGCCCGCTCCTACTCAGATGAGGGGTGGCATAAGGCATCTGCCCTCCCCCCCCAAACCCTGTTCCCTCGCCTTTCTGCTCCTTGGTACCACCCCACCCCCTCTGCTCTCTAAACCTGTCCTCACTGTACTGTTTCCCACCTGCTGCTCCACCCAGCCCACCACGCCCCGGCCCCAAGCGTCTTCCACCCACCTCTCCAAATCCTGCCCACCCTTTGAGACTTAACTCCCTGCACTTACCCACCCCCTGAACTCCCAGCCCCTGGTGGTCTCTGAAGCACCAGTTGAAGCCTTGCTGACACACCGCCTCTGTTTCTGTTTGCATCTTACTACCCTGTGATAGAAATGCAGTCGTCCCCCCTTATCCGTGATTTTGTTTTCTGCAGTTTCAGTTACTTGCGGTCAACCCAGTCTGAAAATATTAAACGGAAAACTCTAGAAATAAACAATTAAGTCTTGAGTTGCCATGCTGTTCTGAGTAGCAGGATGAAATCTCACTCTGTCCTGATCCATCCCATCCAGCATCTCCAGCCATGGATGTGGTCTGATGCTGACATCCAGCCATGGATACCGTCACGGCCGCATGATCCAGGGTCACCTGGAGCAGGCGATCCTCCTTCTGACTTGTGGTCAGAAGGTCCTTAGCAGCCTAATGCTATGTCGCAGTGTCTGTGTCATTCACCTCACTGCATCTCATCGCATAGGCATTTTATCATCTCACATCATCATCAGAAGAAGGGTGAATACACCACAGGAAGATATTTTGAGGGAGAGAAAGCACGTTCACATAACTTTCATTACAATATATTGTTATAGTTGTTCTATTTTATTTTTACATATCGTTGTTAATCTCTTACTGTGTCTAATTTAAAAATTAAGCTTTATCATAGGTATGTATGCATAGGAAAAAACATAGTATATATGGAATTCGGTACCATCTGGGTTTTGGGCATCCACGGGGGGTCTTGGAACGTATGAGGATTTCCATTTAAATGTAGTATCTCCCAAATGTTGTACAAGTGTTATCCCGGCTGAAGCTCAGAAGTATGCAAGGCAGTGCCCCCTTCAGAGCAGGGAAAGTCTCAGCTCAGTGGAGTGGGCAGAGCCCCCGCGGTCCCTCACTCAGCCTCGTGCACTGTCTCGGGTGGGATCCTAATCCCCAGGGCAGATGTTCCCGTTATCTTGCCCCCAAAGCATTTAAAACAACCATTTCTGATGGACAGGAATATTTCAGATGAGGGGGCGGGACCTAACCTGAGGGGGCGGGGAGGACCAGGCGGGTTTATGAATGAACCCCAGGAGGCTCTGTTTTCCTTTCAGCCAGTCCACGCCTTTTGTTAATACCTTAGCTGACTCAGCCCTGGGAGTGTGTCCTCAGCAGGGGAGGTAGGACTGTTTACCGAGGGGCCTCCACCCATTGCTCTCACCTGCATCGGCCTCTGAGGCTGCGCTCACCCCACGTGAACTGAGGCTCTCCCGGGTGATCTGGGTGACCTCCTGCCCTGTGTGCACCACCGGCCCCGCGGGGGCCCGGGGACAGGCCGCTGCCCGCAGCTCTGGCGATTCTCCACCTGGGAGAATCACTCCCTTAGTAACCATGCGATAGTGAGCACCTCCCCTCTGCTGGGCACTCATGCAGAGGACTGAGCAGGGCTGGGGCTTCTGTGGCTTTTGTGGGAGGGGAGGGGGCAAAGGAAAGAGGGAGGGGGTATAGAAACAGAACGCGGGGGCTGGGGACTGGGGGGTCAGAGAGCCTCCCCGAAAGCAACTTTTGAGCAGAGTCTGGACACTGTGAGGCATGATTTCAGGAAAGAGTGAGTGGCTCTTGGACTGCTCGTTCATCCTCGGAAGATTCTAGAACATTTTTGGAGACTAAGCAGTAACTTGGAATTTTGAACTGAGGATATTTTTCTTAACTAAACTTTTTAAACAATTAAGAGGATATTTTTCTTAACTAAACTTTTTAAACAATTTTCTTAACTAAACTTTTTAAATAATTAAGAGTTAATACTAAAGCAAAGCCTTTCTTTCCTTGGGTAAAGTATGTTAGTCACATGCCAGCTTTTTCCTTAGGAAAAAAAAATGGATTTTCGGTGAAGCAGAGGCAAGTGGGTTGAGCCAGGAGCAGCGTGCACACCAGCTGCTGTCCCTGCCCAGGGCCACAAGCAGGGCCAGTGCTGGGCGCCCTCTGAAATGCTCCCTCCCGAGCTGGGGGTCAGGATGCAAGGCCAATGCTCCTGGAGGGGCCACAGACACCCCAGACCTGCACCAAGGAAGAATGGGGGCCCTCAGTGGTGATGGCGTTTAATCGCTGCCTGTGAGAGAACAGACCTGAATAAATCAGAGTCGCGTTACTGTTGTCCAAGCTCCTCACCCACCTCAGCGTATGAAATCCTGCAGGGCAGATGATGGCGTTTCCCCCTTTTGATGAAGGGGGGCCTGAGCCTAGTTATTCAAGGGGCTGGACACTGGCTTTCTGATTTCCCACACCCTGTTGTTAAGAGATTCCTGGGAAGGGCCCACTTGTTGGTTTCTTATGCTGGGGTGGGGTGGGGGGGACTCTAGGCCCAGCAGAGGGGGCGGGGCCTAGAGGGGCAGGGGTGAGGCCTAGAGAGGGATCAGAGAGTGGGACCCAGAGAGGGTGGGGCGGGGCCAAAGGGGGCCAAGGGGCGGGGTGAGAGACTCAAGGGCATTCCAAGGTCACGTCTCTACAACCTCTGCAACCATTCCCATCTTTCCTTGTTTTTCACAGCCTTGAGACTTTTGAAGAATATAGGTCAGTTATTATCCAGGATGCCCCTCAATTTGGGTTGTCTAAGGTTTCCTCCCGATTAGATTCAGGTTATGCATTTTTGGCATTTTTTGTTCTTTTCAGTGCATATCATCTGGAGGCTGGTGGTGAATATGGGTTTCATTGCTGGTGATGCTCACTTTGTGTTAGGTGGTGTTCACCAGATTTCTCCACTGTCAGGTTACTCATGTCTTCTTTGTAATGAATGACTATCTATGGGAGATACTTTGCGGCTGTATAAGTGTCCTGTTGCTCTTCAGACTTTTACCACCTACTTGTAGCTTTCGTCGAAGATTCTTGACTGTTGCCAAATGGGGATTTTTCTAGTTCCTTCATTCTTTCTGCATTTATTAGATGACTAGTAAACGGAAGAAGCAGCTTTCCCATCTCCCTTATGTGTTTATTTACGTGTGAATTTATACTGGTGTGGAATCGTGGGTCCTCATTTCAGCCAAAGGGTTATCATTCTTTATTGTGATCATTTAGTTTCATGCTCAAGTCATCCCAGATAAAGCCAGTGAGAGCCCCTTCAAAGAGGCTTCTGTGTTCTTCGGACAAGTTCCCGTGTCAAAAATAAACATTTCTTTACTTTCTGGCACAAGATGTTCCAAGCTCATCTTGTATGTTCTCTGCCCCAGATCTGGATTCAGTCATTTGTCCAAGGAGCCCTGGCTTCTTTTAGGGGAGAATGCTATTTAGAAACAGATACTTGAGCACTAAGTATACTCAGTGCTATCAGAGTGTTTTTAGGCACTTTCAGTGGATAGAGCCAGAAAATAAATATACATACGTGTACATGTGTGGTAGGCCTATGACCCCAGTGATCCCAGCCTCCTGAGAGCTGTGCCTCCCAGCTAGGAATGCCCAGGGCACCCACATAGGCCTGTATCCTTGTAGGGAGCCCCACAGACATTTCCCCCACTGGGACTCATGTTGTGGTTGGACCAGCCTTTGTGGTTCTTTTCTTTTTTTTTTTTTATAAATTTATTTATTTATTTTTGGCTGCATTAGGTCTTCGTTGCTGCGCATGTCTGTCTCTAGTTGCGGCGCGCAGAGGCCACTCTTCGTTGTGGTGCATGGGCTTCTCATTGCGGTGGCTTCTCTTGTTGTGGAGCTCAGGCTCTAGCCTCATGGGCTTCCGTAGTTGTGGCACACGGGCTCAGTAGTTGTGGCTAACAGGCTCTAGAGCACAGGCTCAGTAGCTGTGGCGCACGGGCTTAGTTGCTATGCAGCATGTGGGATCTTCCCAGACCAGGGCTCAAACCCATGTCACCTGTATTGGCAGGCGGATTCTTAACCACTGAGCCACCCTGTAAGCCCGCCCTTGTGGTTCTTATTACGATTGCAAGATACACTTCAGCAAAAACCAAGAGAATTTTGAGGAACAAAATTTACTCCTCACAGGTCACACCCAAGGAAGGGCCACACAGCAAGGTCATGGGGAGAGAAGGTGGGCCGGAATCTGCCTTTATTAGGGTCCAAGGGCAGGGTGTCTAGAGTCTTTACTGGCTAATTTAAAGCCTGAGATCGGGAATCAGGGGGCAGGAAGGGAGAAGCGGGGTCATCCTGGGCTTTCAAGGGTAGGGGTGGCCCCACTCCTTATCTGGTTGTTTGGCTAGTAGCTGTGTCTTACAGTCTGTTCATTCGAGATGGGTGTCTTTCGAAATGAATGTGTCAGCCATCAGATGCTTAATTCCAGGCACTGACATTACAGTAACCGTCTCCCCCTGAGTGTGGGTTGGACCAAGTGACTCACTTCTAATGAATAGAGTACAGCAAAAGTGGAAATTCCTTGGCAGTTCAGGGGTTAGGACTCCACGCTTCCACTGCAGTGGGCAGGGGTTCAATCCCTGGTCAGAGAACTAAGATCCCGCATGCTGCGTAGTGCGGCCCCCCCAAAAAAGATTTGGTGTTGAGGGGGAAAGGTTAAGGTGAAAGGCAAATCAATAAACACATTATCTTAAAAAAAAAAAAAAAGAAAAGAAATACGGCAAAAGTGATGAGGTATTGCTTCACGTGTTAGTTTATAAAGACACGCTGGCTTCCGTCTTGCATGTGTCTTGGGCTCCTTGCTCTGATGGGGCACCTGCCAGGCTGTGAACCGCCCTGGGAGAGGCTCACGTGGAAGGAACTGAGGGAGGAGATGGGCCAACAGCCCTCGAGAGCAGGTGGTTCTCACCAACAGCAACCACGCAAAGGGGCTTGGAGATGGATACACCCCAGCTGCCCTCCTCCAGATGAGACCACAGTTCCCGCCCATCCTTGATTGAATCCTTGTGAGAGACGAGAGTCAGGAGCACCCAGCTAAGCCCCATCCAATCCCTGGTCCGCTGTGACATAATCAATGTTTGTTGCTGGCGTTTTTTTTTTTTTTAACAGCTCTAAGGTTTTCATGGTTGATGAACTTAAGCCAAATGAATAATTCTTTTTTCATTATTTAATTTTTTATTTTACATTGAGGTATAGTTGATTTACAAAGTTGTGTTAGTTTCAAGTGTACAGCAACGTGATTCAGTTATACATATACATGTATCTGTTCTTTTTCAGATTCTTTTACTATATAGGTTATGACAGAATATTGAGTAGAGTTCCCTGTGCTATACAGTAAGTAGGTCCTTGTTGTTTATCTATTTTATATAAATAAATGTTGTTTTAAGCCACTAAGTTTTGGGGCAGTTTGTTATGTTAAGCATAGGCAACTAATACAATCTGTTATATGTAGTTGGTGTGGGGGGGGCAGGGGAGAACCACATACACACCTACATCCATTCTTGTATCTATCTCTACTTATTAAAATCCCAGGTTCATATTAATAATTTCAATTTCAGTCCAATGCTACAGGGATTCATTCTAACCTTCCCCACTTCCCATATTTGTAATTCCCTTCTCCAACAGGGAGAAACCCAGCTCCCATTACCCACAGATATTGATTTATTTGTTTAGTCCTAGAAGACACAGAAAGTTGTTTTAGAAACGTCATCCTATGTCT
Source organism: Mesoplodon densirostris (assembly GCF_025265405.1). Lineage (NCBI taxonomy): Eukaryota > Metazoa > Chordata > Mammalia > Artiodactyla > Ziphiidae > Mesoplodon > Mesoplodon densirostris. Next base: position 152,852,512 of record NC_082664.1, read on the forward strand.
CCCTGAGAAAGTAACCGACTCTCTAAACAAATACAGTATTTGTTTAGATTCTTCTTGTCTTTCTCCAGAGACATATTGTGCAAATACTGTGAATTATGTTTTTTTTTTTTTTCCAGAAAAGAGTTGTGTTCTCCCAGCTTCTCTGGGAAGTAAAGAGTGAAATGCAAAAGGGAAGCATGTTTTCTTCCTTCCAGCTGATGATCCACTTGGCTATTTTGCCTCAGACTGTTAGAACGTTCCACATAAGAAGGGCTGGGGCTGGGACTTCAGCTGAGCTTTCTCCTCTGGACCAATGCTGCCACTTTCCCTCATCAGCAACTTAGTTTTCAAGCAGTCATTAAATTATTTGGAGGGAAAACTGGATGGTGTTGTTTTTTCAAGGCCTCGGGGGAAGACCTTGAACTACAATCATTCCTGTTATTCAAAAAGAAACCAAGTGATAAGCTGACTCTGAGTTCTCCCTAGAAAGCCTCCTCGGTCTGGGTGGGACTCGCAGCTCCTTCCAGCAGGTTAGAAACCCAGGTTGGACTGTCCCTGCATGGCTGGGACTGGGGTCAGGGCTCTCTATGGAGCCACAAAAGTGGCCTCGGGTCCTTGACATGCCCTCGTTGGGGAGGTCCTCTGTGACCCTGGGCTGTCACTGCCACTCTCACAAGAGACAAGGGAGCCCCCCAGATCAGCATTGCTTCCAGGTGGGTGGGGTCAGCAACTAGACACCTCGGGTCACAGGTCAAAGGTCGCACCGTGATGCTCCCCCTCGCAGCTGCGGGAGAGAGCCCAGGATGGGGGTGGGGTGGGGGGGTCAGCCCACTGTGGTTTCTCCAAGATCTGACTCTGCCCGGCCACTCCACGTGCCTGTCCACCCACCCCGCCACGAGCCTGGGACACACACGCATTGTGTGCACAGCACATAATACGCAGCACACGCGCCATGTGCATAACACATAAATACACACCACCTACACACACCCATTACACGTGTACCCACGTCACACCACACACGAATGCATCACACAGGTATACACACATCACACATCAAGCCGGGCCTCAAGGAGATGCAGGAAAGGATGCTGGCTCCCCAGTGAGGTGGGCAGGGATTTCCCCCTCCGCTCCAGGAAGCCATCCCTGCTGCCTGCGCGTTTCAGCATGTGCTGTGTCCACCCCTCACCTGACATTTCTAGGCGGTGGACGGATCTTGCACTGAAGTGTTTCTCTGGGAAGTCCCCATAGCACTCAGCACCTTGCACAAGAGACATCTTCAACAAACGGATACAGATGAATTGGGGTTCAGCAAATGAAAAATGACACCACTTTATGATGAGAGTTGCAGGACTATGGAGAATTTCTTTCTTTAAAAAAAAATTGTTGGGCCTCCCTGGTGGCGCAAGTGGTTAAGAGTCCGCCTGCCGATGCAGGGGATACGGGTTCGTGCCCCGGTCTGGGAGGATCCCATATGCCGCGGAGCGGCTGGGCCCGTGAGCCATGGCCGCTGGGCCTGCGCATCCGGAGCCTGTGCTCCGCAACGGGAGAGGCCACAACAGTGAGAGGCCCACATACCGCAAAAAGAAAAAAAAAAAAAAAATTGTTTTATTTTACTTTTTCATTTCAGGCAAAAGTTTTCCATTTTGAAATAGGTAGTACATTTACATCATTCAAAAATTTAAAGGGAAAAACGTAGATCCACAACTGAAAGCTGCACACAGATGTTTATGGCATCTTTATTCATAACTGCCAAAACTTAGAAGCAACCACGTTCAGAGGGTGGATGGGTAAATAAACTGTGGCACATCCAGACAATGGAATATTATTCAGCACTAAAAAAAAAAGTGTTATCACCCATAGAAGGCGTGGAGGAAGCTTAAATGCATTAAAACTAAGTGAAAGAAGCCAATCTGAAAAGGCTTCATACTGGATGAGTCCAACTACATGACATTCTGGAAAAGGTGAAACTACAGAGACAATAAAAAGCTCAGTGGTTGCCAGGGGTTAGGACGGAGGGAGGGAGGGATGAATAGGTGGAGCGCAGAGGATTTTTAGGGCAGTGAAAATACTTTGTATGATATTATAATGATGGCTACATGTCATTATAATTTGTCCAACCCATAGAATGTATGATGCCGAGAGTGAAGTAACGTATATTATGGACTTCGGGTGATGGTGATGTGTCAGTGTAGGTTTGACCTTGGTAATAAATGCACCACCCTGGTGGAGAATGTTGATAATGAGGGAGGGTCAGGGCGTATGTGGGAAATCTGTACCTCCCTCTCAATTTTGTTGTGAACCTAGAACTGCTCTAAAAAAAAAAAAGTCTTTATTTAGTCTTTTTTTTTTAATTGGAGTATAGTTGATTTACAATGTTGTGTTAGTTTCAGGTGTACAGCAAAGTGATTCTATATATAATACATATATATATTATATATTAATATATATATATAGAATATATATATATATTCTATATATATTCTTTTTTTTTTTTTTTTGGCAGCACCATGCAGCTTGCAAGATCTTAGTTCTCTGACCGGGGATTGAACCCCAGCCCAGGCAGTGAAAGCGCCGAGTCCTAACCCCTGGACCACCAGGGAATTCCCATGTATTCTTTTTCAATTTCTTTTCCTTTATAGGTTATTACAAGATATTGAGTATAGTTCCCTGTGCCATACAGTAGGTCCTTGTTGGTTATCTATTTTATATATAGTAGTGTGTATATGTTAATCCCAAACTCCTAATTTATCCCTCCCCCCTCTTCCCCTTTGGTAACCATAGGTTTGTTTTCTATGTCTGTGAGTCTGTTTCTGTTCTGTAAATAAGTTCATTTGTATAATTTTTTTAGATTGCACATATAAGCGATCTCATATGATATTTGTCTTTCTCTGTCTGGCTTACTTAACTTAGTATGATAAAAACATTAACTCTTTTAAAAAATGAGAAAGGCAGGCTTCCCTGGTGGTGCAGTGGTTAAGAACCGCCTGCCAGTGCAGGGGACATGGGTTCGATCCCTGGTCGGGGGAGATCCCACATGCCGTGGAGCAACTAAGCCCGTGCGCCACAACTACCGAGCCTGCGCTCTACAGCCCACGAGCCACAGCTACTGAGCCTGTGCTCCAACACCACAGAAGCCTGCGCGCCTAGAGCCTGCGCTCCACAGCAAGAGAAGCTACCACAAGAGAAGGCTGCGCACTGCAACGAAGACCCAACGCAGCCAAAAATAAATAAATAAATAAATCTTAAAAAAAAAAGAAAAATTGAGAAAGGCACCCAGGCTATGGGCATCTCCTTCCCACCCAGGTCCCCGAGGCCTCAAGATCTCCCCCTGGGGGAACCAGTGTCAGCTGCTCCTGGGGAATCCTTCCCAGTATGTGGTGCCTATTTTCCAGCAAGTGTACTTGCATATTTACATTTCTCCCCTCTAACAGAATGATGATACTCTAGAAATTAACCCATGACTTCCTTTTTCACTTACTATAGCTCAGTGATCTTTCCCTATTGATAGAGAACGTCTTATTCCTTTTTTTTTTTTTTTAGACTTTCAGAAAATTGACAACTGTTCTATGACTCAGGTAACAATCCCCTACTGATAAACAGCAGGTGACTCCCAGCCTTTTGATATCATAAGCAGTGATGCAGTAAGTAACCCTGGACATGTGTCGTTTGTTCAGGCATATCTGTAGATTAAAATCCTAAAAATGGCACGTCAAAAGGTATAAGCTTCATAATTGTGACAAATTATTGCCAAATTACCCTCGATGGAGAATGTACCAATTTCCAGCCCCAGCAGTGGTGTTATATGAATACGTATTTCCTCACAACCTCCAATATTTTTTTTCTTGGAAAATACTTTAATTCTCCCAAAGAGCCATTCAAAAAAAAAAAAAAAAAAACATGAAGGAGCGATATACACTAAGATAGAAAAAACTTAGTAGCTACATAGGACATCAAAAACTGACCCGTTCTAGAAGATGCTACATTAAATCCTTTTTAAAATGAGTAATATAGTACCTTTTAAATAAGTTCAGAGATAAAAGTTCCAATTTTAAGAAGAAGAGGACAGGGCTTCCCTGGTGGCGCAGTGGGTGAGAGTCCGCCTGCTGATGCAGGGGACGCGGGTTCGTGCCCTGGTCCAGGAAGATCCCACATGCCGCGGAGCGGCTGGGCCCGTGAGCCATGGCCGCTGAGCCTGCGCGTCCGGAGCCTGTGCTCCGCAATGGGAGAGGCCACAACAGTGAAAGCCCCGCGTACTGCAAAAAAAAAAAAAAAAAAAAAAAAAAAAGAAGAGGACAAATCAGATAGGCTAGTTAGAACTTACAGGGTGATTTCACCAATTAGACAAAAGAAAAAATTGTCCAGCCTTCCTGCAGTCATCAGAGGCCTGCTCAACAGGCGAACATGAACATCTTCTGCTCAGAGATACTCAGGATATTGGTCAAACTAATAGAAACAAAGCATTCACATATACTTAGTAAAGAAAATATTTATATCACTAAGGTCAAAGACTGGATATGTGTATGCTAATTGGCTTTCACCATGTATTTTCTTCACTAACAGCCACTTCTCATGGATATAGTTTGTAATCATATCAATAAATTATTTTATAAAACAACAAATCCCAATTGCATGTAATATTGTTCAACTCCTCTTAGCATGGTTCACTTAGGAAATGTCCAAGTATATGCGGTAGGTTTTGGGTTGTTGTGTTATCATAGTCATTTTTTTCTAGGCATTTTTTGATTTCTTCAGTGATCTTTTGGTTATTTAGTAGTGTTTTGTTTAGCCTCCATGTGTTTGTATTTTTTACAGATTTTTTTCCTGTAGCTGATATCTAGTCTCATAGTGTTGTTGTTGAAAAAGATACTTGATACAATTTCAATTTTCTTAAATTTACCAAGGCTTGATTGGTGACCCAAGATATGATCTATCCTGGAGAATGTTCCATGAGCACTTGAGAAGAAAGTATATTCTGTTGGTTTTGGATGGAATGTCCTATAAATATCAATTAAGTCCATCTTGCTTAATGTGTCATTTAAGGCTTGTGTTTCCTTATTTATTTTCATTTTGGGTGAAGGTCCTTCTGCTGATATTATCAGTGTTGGGTGGGGATGAAGCGACAATCTGCCAAAATCTGAACCATCCTTGCCAGGTTTGGGGTTTCTGTAGAGGAGTTACCTCTACCAGGTCTGACTGCCATAGCACAGGAAAATAATGCAGTCATTCCTCCTAGTGTAGAATGTACTTCAGAAGAAGATGTTTAAGGGGTCAGTGGCACCTCGCTGTCTCCCCAGAGGCAGCCCTTCAACAGTTGCAGCAGTCAGGGCACCACCCCGAGGTGGGGTACATCAAGCCTGCCTGCAGCTCTCAGATCCCACCTCCAATATTTTTAATTCTAGAAATAACATTCAGTGAATCTGAGCACCATTTAGAAAAATTACTTGTAAATTAATTAATTAATTAAAAATGACTATGGTGTGTGGGGAGCCTGAGAGTCTGGAGAAGATGGGGTCTTGAGAGCAAATCAAAGACCTGACCAGAGACCGGCCAACTTTGTCAGCTTCTCCGGTAACTCACGTCCACACCAGGCTCCGTGGGGCACTGGCTTACTCCAGGGGCATCATCCTTCTCCCTTTGCAGACTCTGACTAGCATACAAAACCCAGGTTGTAGCCCTATGGAAACCATGAATACATACTTCTGAGCCATTTCTCTTAAAAGAAACCAGAGCTAAGATCCTGAAAGACTTGTGTCTACCATTCTTGGACGTGTCTATTCAGATGTTTTGGACAGACTTCCTGTTACTATTCATTTTATAAAAGCAAAAGAATGAACTCTATGGATGGCTTGGGAATATCTTGGTCTAATTTCCACTTTTTTCTCTTCCAGGGACAGAAAGCTTGGATAGAAAAAACCTTTTGCAAACGAGAATGTATCTTTGTAATTCCCAGCACTAAAGATCCTAACAGGTAAATTGGAAGCCATAATTAAGACATTATTCAAACTTACACTTCTCTGCCAGTTGCCAGCAACTATTCTGGTGTTTGGGGGAGAGAGAGAAGTCAAGGACAGCTAGAACTTATGCCCCACGTGAGTCATTAACTAGGGATTCACCTGCGCTATAAGTTCCTCTGTAAAGATGCAGACAGCCTCAGGGGAGAGGCGCTGTCCTCCACTCACTCATGTGAGTTTTCACAAGCAGATGGACCCACACTTTCCTCTTAGACTTAGTGAGATCAAGGAGCTGAGGGCTTTAGACAGATTTCCAGGGTATCTTCTGGCCTCTTTGTTAGAGTTCCTAATGTTATAACACACTGGGAAGAGAAGGGCAAACTAAACCTGAAAGAAAGAAAAGGGAGGAAATAATAGAAAATAGAATGGGAGTTAATGAAATAGAAAATCTTAAAACGATAGAGAAAGATCAATGAAATCAAAAGCTTGTTCTTGGAAAAGAGCCACAAAATTGACAAACCTTTAGTTAGATTGATGAAGAAAGAGAGAAGACTTAAAATACTAGAATCAGAAATGAAGAGACATTACTACCAATCTTACAGAAATAAAAATGAGTATAAAGGAACACTATGACCTGTATACCAATGACAATAAATTAGATAACTTAGATGAAATGGACAAATTCCTAGAACGACACAAACTGCCAAAATGATTCAAGAGGAAATACATAATCTGAAGAAACCTATAAGAAGTGAAGAGGCAGGATTAGTCATCAAAAATTACCTACAAAGAAAAGCTTAGGTCCAGAGGGCTTCACGGCTGAATTTTACCAAATATTTAAAGAAGAATTGATACCAATTCTTCCCAAGCTCTTTCAAAAAATAGAAGATGAGAGAGCACTTCCCACCTCATTTTATGAGGCCAGTACTACCTTGATATTAAAACCAGACAAAGACAGCACAAGAAAGGGCAACTACAGATTAATATCTCTTGTGAATATGGATGCAGAAATCTTGAACAAATACTATCAAACCAAATCCAGCAACATATAAAATGAATTACACCTCATAACCAACTGGAATTTATCCCAGGAATGCAAGGTTGTTTTCACAGCAGAAAATCAATTAATGCAATACATCACATTCATAGAATAAAAAACAAAAATCACATGATCATCTCAACTGACACCAATAAAGTGTTTGACAAAATCCAACACCTTTTTATGATTTAAAAAAAAAAAAAAACAGAAAACTAGGACTAGAAGAGAACTTTCTCAACCTGATAAAGGGCTTCTGTGAAAAATCCATGGCTAACGTCATACTTAGTGGTGAAAGATCGGATGCTTGCCCCTAACATCAGAGACAAGACAAGGATGTTCACTCTTACCACTTCTATTAAAATTTTAGGGCTTCCCTTGTGGCACAGTGGTTGAGAATCTGCCTGCTAATGCAGGGGACACGGGTTCGAGCCGTGGTCTGGGAGGATCCCACATGCCGCGGAGCAACTAGGCCCGTGAGCCACAACTACTGAGCTTGCGCATCTGGAGCCTGTGCTCCGCAAAAAGAGAGGCCGCGATAGTGAGAGGCCCGCGCACCGTGATGAAGAGTGGCCCCCGCTTGCCACAACTAGAGAAAGCCCTCGCACAGAAACGAAGACCCAACACAGCAAAAATAAATAAATTAATTAATTAACTCCTACCCTCAACATCTAAAAAAAAAATTTTTACTAGAGGTTCTAACCAAGGCAATTAGGTAAGAGAAAGAAATAAAAGGCATCCGTATTGGAAAGGAAGAAGTAAAACTATCTCTATCGGCACATGACATAATCTTGTATATAGAAAATCCTAAGGAATCACTAAAAAGCTATTATAACTACTAAAGAAGTTCAACAAGTTTGCAGCATACAAAATCAATATACAAAAATCATATATATTTCTATAAGCTTGCAATGAACAATATGAAAATGAAACTAACAGAACAATTCCATACACAATAGTATCAAAAAGAATTAGACACTTAGGGATAAACTTAACAAAAGAATTGCAAAATTTATATCTGAGGGGTTTCTCTGGTGGTCCAGTGGTTAGGACTCACTGCCATGGGCCCAGGCTCAATCCCTGGTTGGGGAACTAAGATCCCACAAGCCAAGTGGCACGACCAAAAATAAACAAAAAACAAAACTTCTATCTGAAAATTATAAAACATTGTTGAAAGAAATTAATGACAATCTAAATAATTGGGAAAACATTCCATGTTCATGGATTGGAAGACTTAACATAGTTAAGATGGCAATATTCCCAAAATGACCTACAGATTCAAAGCAATCTCTATCAGAATTCCAGCTGACTTCTTTCTAGAAATTGACAAACTGATTGATATGGAACTGCAAGGGACACAGAATAGCCAAAATAATCTAATAAAAAAAGAACAAAGTAGGAGGACTCACTTTACCTGATTTCAAAACTTACTACAGACCTACGCTAATCAAAGTAGTATGGTACTGGAGTAAGGGTAGACATACAGACCAATGGAATAGAACTGAGAGTCCAGAAAGAAACCCATTCATCTATAACCAATTGATATTTCATCAAGGTTGCCTAAACCAATGGGGAAAGATTAGTCTCTTCATCAAATGGTGCTGAAACACCTGGACATCAAAGGAATGGATTTAAGTCCCTACCTCACACGGTATATAAAAATTAACTCAAAATCTATCAAATATCAGATGTAAGAGCTAAAACTATAAAACTCTTAAACAAAAACATAGGAGTAAATCTTCATGACCTTGGATTTGGTAAATGATTCTTTGAAATGACACCAAAAGTATGAGCAGCAAAAGCAGCAAAACAAACATACTTTCAACGTTACTTGTGTAGAGAAATGTTTTACATTTCTCTAGCAACGGAATAATTCAATAATATTGAAAAATATTGCAGGTCAGCTCTGCATGGGGGAGCGTCCTATGTCACAGAATATTCAGTGATTGATGGCCATAGTCATGTTGTCAAGACACCAAAAAGACTAAAAATGTGTTCAATAGGGAAGGGCAACCATCCAATGTGTTTGGAATAGTCTGGTATTTATACTTCTCTGGTATGGAAATAGATATGCATTGATTATCTGGAAAAGGACATCATAAGGGACATTTCTGTCTCCAGTAAAGCTGGATAAGGAAGGTGTTAGGCTGCTTCTGTTCAGGTTAACTCATCTTAAGGAGGAAAATGTTGTAGAAAGACTGAGCTTTGCCTTTGTTTTCAGGTGTTGCTGTGGCCAGCTCACCAACCAGCATATCCCCCCTCTGCCGAGTGTAACAGCCAGCAAAAATGGAGAGGAGAACAAGCAGGTGGAGACTCAGCCCGAAAAATGGTCTGTTGGCAAACACACCCAGAGCTACCCAACAGATTCCTACGGGATTCTCGAATTCCAGGGTGGCGGATACTCCAATAAAGCCATGGTAAGAGGGGCCTTGGGAAGGGATGCCACTGAGCTGCAGCTTCCATCAGAGGCCCAGCTTCTCAGCCTCCCAGACTGCAGACACCTGGGTCTTCTTTCAGGGGTGTGGCTCTATCTTCTTAGAGTTTTCAAAGAAAGGAAATATATCCACACACTTGAGTTTTTAGCCATGAGATTTGGAAACTGGGCACTATGATAAAGAACACACAGTATCCTTTAAATCCATACCAAGATTGTGAATTCACACATCACAGTCCAGCCCCACTCTACAAAGATACCACACCATCTCCAGTGATGAGAGACGAATTATGTTATTTGTTTTTTAGGGTTGTTTGGGGTTTTGTTTTGTTTTTTCTCACAGTGGACATTTACCAGCCCCTTACATGGGTTAGGAGTTTCTGGAAATATTCCCCTCTGAAGTCCACACACAGCCTCTCTGGGCTTGCATTCAGCTGGCCCAAGAAGACGGAGGCCCTTCACATTTGCATGTAAACAGGGGATGCCCTCTGCCTTTCTGATGAGCCCTGCCAAGAAGGGAGGCGTCAGCACTGTGATCCCTTTCAGCTCATTCTGATTAATGCTCTCACGTGCCCAGTGAGACCATTTTTGCAATTTCATTCTATTTCACCGGCCCAACATCATTGTTCAAATAAAATTCAGTTGTGTTCCAAAGACCACAGCGTAAGGTCTTCCGGAAGGGCACCCTGCCTACTGGCCTGGACACAAAGAGGCTGTTTACAGGGGCCAAGGCATCTGCTCATTAACCTCTTTTTCACCTTGAGGGGAAGGTCCATCCCCGAGGTTGGCCGTTGATCCCCATTCCCAGCACCCACTCCCTCCTCATCGTCCTGGCCAACCTCTGGAGCCACATTCTAGCTGAGCCAGCTATGGAATTTTTTGAAAAATTTTTTATTGGAGTATAGTTGATTTACAATGTTGTGTTAGTTTCTGCTGTACAGAAAAGTGAATCAGTTATACATAGACATATATCCACTCTTTTTTAGATTCTTTTCCCATACAGTCATTACAGAGTGTTGAGTAGAGTTCCCTGTGCTATACAGTAGGCCCTTATTATCAATAGTTATCTATTTTTTATATAGTAGTGTGTGTGTGTAAATCCCAATCTTCCAATTTATCCCTCCCCCACCTTTCCCCCCTGGTAGTCATAAGTTTGTTTTCTACACCTGTGACTCTATTTCTGTAAATAAGTTCATTTGTACCATTTTTTTTTAGATTCCACATATAAGTGATGTGATATGATATTTGTCTTTCTGTGTCTGACTTAGTTCACGCAGTATGACAATCTCTAGGTCCATCCATGTTGCTGCAAATGGCATTTTTTCGTTCTTTTTTTATGGCTGAGTAATATTCCATATATGTATATGTGTGTGTGTGTGTGTGTGTGTGTGTACCACATCTTCTTTATCCATTCATCTGTTCACAGCAGACAGGTTGTTTCCATGTCTTGGCTACTGTAAATAGTGCTGCAATGAACTTTGGGGTGCATGTATCTTTCCAGCTTTGGAATTGATGCCTTCAAGATTAGGGTTGCCATTGGATAAGGTGAACAATATTTATTCTATTTTGGAACATGTTTGACTTTTGATTGCATCTAAAGTGTATATAATTTCAGGTAATTCTGAACTGTGATTTACCTGTGGATTGGAATATAGCCCAACAATGACTAATTGTTAAGAAGCTTTACCTAAAAGTACATAAATTCATAAGTTGCTCTAAATTTTTTGTAAACCTGGCAGGTATATTTCCTAGAAGCTTCAAAAGAGCAAAAAGTATCCAGAGATAAAATCAAACAGGAGTAATTTCTGTGTTCCTAAGAATGCTAGACACATTGAAGAAATATTTCAAATTTTGTTTAGAACTATAAATGGTCTTTGCTTTCAAATTTTAAAATGTGTTTCCTTTAAACTTCAGTTTTATTTTCTACAAATTTGTTCCTACCAATTTCCTACAAATTTGTTGATTTGGAGACATTTGTGCATATATGCATGTGTGTGACTGCACATAATTTTTAATGAACTCATTAAATAACTAAAATAAATCTTTGCTAATATTACTATATTTCATTATTGGAAATTTTCAGGATTCCTTTTACTCTCAGTATTAACTATTGTCATTATAGAAGTTCTGACTCCATGAAAATTAGCTGGGAACTTTGATAAAATAAATCATCCTAAGGCAATGAAAAAAAAAAAAAAGACTAAGGTTGCTAGGTAAAATACAACAGATAAACAATGGATGATTTTTTAGTATAAATGCATCCCAAATATTGCAGGAGCCATAATTATACTAAAACATTTTTCATTGTTCATATAAAATTCAAGTTTACCTGTGCATTCTCTACTTTTAATTGCTATATCTGGGAACCCTCCAGAGTTCCCTTGCATCGTTTGGCCACAGACTCACACAGAGGGTCCCAGAACCCCATGGGAGAGAAAGCCAGGCGGCTGTTGCTTGGACAGAAACAGTAGCCTTGTTCCCTGTGACCCAAGAGTCAAATCAAAGAACGAGTGTTGAGGGTCACACCCTCTTTTGCAGTATATCCGGGTCTCCTATGACACGAAGCCAGACTCACTGCTTCATCTCATGGTGAGAGACTGGCAGCTGGAACTCCCCAAGCTCTTAATATCCGTGCACGGAGGCCTCCAGAACTTTGAGATGCAGCCCAAGCTGAAGCAGGTCTTTGGGAAAGGTCTGATCAAGGCTGCTGTGACCACTGGGGCCTGGATCTTCACTGGGGGCGTCAGCACAGGTAAGTGCAGGCTGTATCCCTTGCTGCAAATGTACAAACCCAGAGCTCATTGTGGTTCCTAAAGAGCTTTTGGATAATTATGATAAAAAAACAGAAGATACTGCATTCTGATAATATTTATGGCAGAATGAAATGTTTATTCAGTAGCTGGTTTTTTATTTCGGTATGATCATGATAATGGTCAACATTTCTGGCACCTACTATGTGTCATTCCTTGAAGTGAGCCCTGTACAAGCCTCATTTTCACTGAGGCTTCTGACAATCCTTTCCCGCTCACATGAGGAAGGACAGACACTGAGGCCCAGAGAGGTTGAGGAACATGGCAAGCCATCTGATTCGCAACTTTAGCTGAATGCAGCCAAGGCCTGCCAAAGAGACCCCTCGTACTTCCATCCTTAGGTCTTAGAAACTTGTAAAGACAATTCCTGCACAGTTGCTTTGGTTTCTGTTTTTGTTTTCCCTTTTCTGGGACCCAATGCAGGATGACTAGCTATGATGAGCTCAGACTTTCAGTGTCTTAACCCTGTTCTGTAGGAAATGGAGTGGTTAAGAGCTGGGGTCCCTGAAGTTCATGAATAGTGGTTTGATGGGAGGTAAGGGTCCTACAGATATGACTTATGGCCTCTCACAGGTGTCATCAGCCACGTGGGGGATGCCCTGAAAGACCACTCCTCCAAGTCCAGAGGCCGGGTTTGTGCTATAGGAATTGCTCCCTGGGGCATCGTGGAGAATAAAGAAGATCTGGTTGGAAGGGATGTAAGTATTTTCTCCCCAGAAATGGGCAATTTTCAAAAATCAAAGTCTTTGTTTTAATGCCATTGTAGATTTCACCTGCAGGTGTAGGAGATAATAAAGCAAGGTCCCATATAGCCTTTATCCTTTCCCCAAAAGTAAGAACTTGCAAAACTACGATACAAGATTGAAATCAGGATAATTGATATCAATCTAGTCAAGATGCAGAACATATACTAGGAGCCCTCATGTTGCCCTTTTCATTCATTCGTTTTCTTATTGAAGTATAGTTGATTTACAATGTTATGTTAATTTCTGCTGTACAGCAAAGTGATTCAGTTGCATAATATATATATATATATATATGTATATATACACATATATACACACACATATACATTGTATATGTATGTATACATATGTATACATTGTGTGTGTGTGTATATATATATATATATATATATATATATACACACACATACACATTGTTTCTTTCCATATTCTTTTCCATTATTGTTTACCATAGGACATTTAATATACTTCCCTGGGCTATACCGTAAGACCTTGTTTCATGTTGCCCTTCAATATCCATACCCAATTCCCTCCTGCTTCCACTCCTGCCTTAACCCCGGGAACCACTCATCTGCCCTTCATCCTACAGTTGTATCATTTCAAGAATGTTATGTAAATGGGATCGTACAGTATGTAACCTTTGAGGGCTGGCTTTTTACTTGCCACTTAATTCTCTGGAGATCCATCCAAATGGTTGCATGTATCAATAGTTTACTCCTTTTTAGTGTTGAGTGGGGTCCCACCGTATGGATGTACCATTTATCTGTTGAAGGCTATCTGGGTTGTTTCCAGTTTGGCTACTGCAAATGAAGCTGCCATAAACTTTTGTGTACAGGATTTTGTATTCATGTAAGTTTTCCTCTCTCTGCAATAAGTGCCCGGGAGTGTACTTGCTGGGTCATCATGATTTGTTGGGTTGTCATGATCTAAAATAATTTTTTCTAATTTGATATAAAAATTTACCAAAAAAAATCCTTCAATAGAGAGGCTAGGGAAGCGAGAGTAGGTTGAAGTGCACAATTAGGTGACGCTGTCGCTCCACATCCATATATTCTTGCTTCTCCTGTCTTACTGTCCAAGTTTTGCAGCTCTGACTTGTGCTGTGCATTTCGTCAGGTGACACGGGTGTACCAGACTATGTCCAACCCCCTGAGTAAGCTCTCTGTGCTCAACAACTCGCACACGCACTTCATCCTGGCTGACAATGGCACCCTGGGCAAGTACGGTGCCGAGGTGATGCTGAGAAGGCAGCTGGAGAAGCACATCTCTCTGCAGAAGATCAACACAAGTAAGTTCTGGCCATGGCCACTGGGCTGCCGCTGCTGCCCTGAAAACCAGGCTGGAAGAGAGAGCACCCGAGGGTATTTAGAGCCTTCACCTTGACTCTTCTTTGACCATCAGGAGATGACTTAGCAAGACCCTTTCTCTTAGCCACCTACCAAATCACTGAGCTGCGCTGTGATGCTTTGTCTCAAGTTCATGAGGAGACTGGACCCGAGAAACAGCCCCACAGCTATTTTCACGGTGGTGGCATCTTCTGCCACGTTGCCAGGGGTTCTCATTCCTTGTAATGATTATAGTTAGTTTTTTAAATTTTATTGGAGTCTAGCTGATTTATACTGAATGCTGTGTTAATTTCTTCTGTACAGCAAAGTGACTGAGTTATACATATATATATTCTTTTTCACATTCTTTCCATTATGTTTTATTCCAGGATATTGAATATAGTTCCCTGTGCTATACTGTAGGACCTTGTTGTTTATCCATCCTATTGATAATGGTTTGCCTCTGCTAATCCCAAACTTTTAAAATGTCTGAACAGGAAACACATTTGTCACTCAAAGGCTTAGTATGATTCCTTCTATCAACTACATGCTCTGAGTTCATTACATTAAATATCTCAGTAGCTCTGGGTCTCTCACCAGAGATGGGCCAGGTGGGGAAGCCTCTGGAGAGGCCTGCAGGAGCTGGCTGCTCCCAACAGGGCACCCCCCTCCATGCTGGTCCAGGGGGCACACCCTGCAGGGGAGCTGCCGCTGTCAGGAGGATGCTGAGGTCAAGATAGGGAGAAAGGAATGGACCTCAGTCAGATGAAATGATCATAACAACTGGTTAGAATTAAAATAACTGGTGTCATCTCTTGGGGCATGTTCATAAGTCAGTGATTCTTACTGTCAAGCAATTGCTGAATGATCTTAAAGAGTATTTTTTGTAACCATTACTGGTAAGATTGCGAAAGACAGTCTAGGCCTGGGAAATGGTCATTTTAAAGCATAATTAAAGGGTCTGTGAGACTGCCACATGGTTAGAATGACGGCCTGCCATGAGAAGTGGTGGGTTTCTGAGTCTCAGCTCCCTGGCTGATGGTTCTCACATTTTCGCTGTCTTGGCCATGTGCGCGTTCACACCAACCAGCCTCCCCTGGCCATGTGACCTGTGGGCTTCCCTTTGTCATCCTTTGCCTAGGGTTCTGAGTGGGGCAGGGACAGCAAAGGGGTGCTCAGTTGTCACCTCCCACAGCACGGAGTTTCAAGGGTCCAGCCTAAACCACAAAGAACCAGTTCTCCTCTGTTTCTAGAAAAGAAGGTGATTTGGCCACTGGAGTCCTGAAGATCTCAAATATCAAGCCTTGTTGGGGTTGGAAATCTCAAGGGCAGGGTCCATGTCATCTTGGTCTATTTCTCCAGCATCTCTTGGCCAGGTCCCTGCCTGGCACAAAGCAGACCATCAATACATAGCTGCTGAAATGAACCTAACTGAGATTATTCTGGTAGGAGATGGCAAAGTTGTTCAAAATATTTAAGAGCTCCTGACTATAGAAATGCATCATGGAAGCAAACCAGAAACTCTGAATTTCCCCACTTGAAATTCTTAGACCTTCTCCTAACTGTGCTGGCAGATTTTATCCAAAGGCCTTCAGAATTGTGAGACCAAGGACACATCTCCTATTCACCATCTATTAATGTTGATCAAATAACTCCCATCACAACTAATGGATACCTGGTAAAACATGCTCAGAATATAATCTCTTTTAGCCAGTTTGGGGTAAAATTGTGAAGTAGGCAAATTTGTCTTGATGCCAAAATATTGGCTCTCTGTACACCAATGCCGAAATGAGATATGGAAAGAGAGTTTTGGAGGAGAATTGAAAGAGTACCTTTATTCTTTGCCGGGCAAAGAGGAAACACAGCAGGCTAGTGCCTCAAGAACTGTGCCCCCTTCCTGGGGAATAGGGAGAGGTTTATAGCCCAGGGCTTGCGGTCTGGGGTAGGTGATAAGACTCAAAGTAATGAAGGTCTTGCATTTCTTTTCTTCTGCAAATTTACAGCCAGAGCGGTTGTCAGACAGCTCAGCAACCCGGTCTGGTGTCCCTGAAGTTATTGGCCCATGACCTTCTTTCTGAAATGAAGAGTGTTACAAGGGAGTGTAGGGGGAGAAGAAATGCCAAGTGCAGAGTGCAATTCACATGGAGTCAAAGAGTAATTAGTTTTATGAAGGATAAGTCTAGCTACAAGTGTTTGTTAGTAGTAACAGCTAAAAATATAACCAAGATCACTTAACTCTTTCAGACCTGTTTATGCTGTTTCCCCAGCCTGTTCACTGTTTCCTTGTTTTCCTTTTCTATCAGAAAAGTCTTATTTCTATGTTTGCTGCAAGAGTCTCTGCTGCTCCTTCACTCCCACTATGTCCCCCTGCCCTGGAATCCTGGGTTCTTGGGTTGCTCTTGTCACCTCCTGCTTCCCAGAGCCCTCCCTTCAGGTTCTGCCACCAAAAGCCAGCTCGTCCTACCGTGTTTCCAAAGAGTCCTACCATCGCATAGAGACAGAGGGAGGACTCTGGGTACAAGGCGTTAACTGGTGGGCCAATGATGGTCCACAGATTTGCCCTCCTGGATAACTCACTGCCTATTCCAGCCCCTGGAGGCCGAATCAACACCTACTACAACACTGCATATTTACACACCACTTGAGGTTGACAAGGACCTTGATAGCCGAACAGTTTCTTATACTTTATATCTACTGCTCTTTTAGGAGGTAGAGGAGGCCCTGTGATGATTCACCTCTTACAGATGGTTTCCTGCACTTCAGGGTGGCCTGGTGATTGGCCCCGTGTCATAAGGCTAATACGCGTGAGGCCAGGCGTTGAGTGGAGTTCTCCTATCGTTGGTCCAGACACCTTTCGCTGTGTCATTCTTGAAGGGACAGCCATCCAGGGTGGGAACTTCACCTGGGGCAAGGCAGCAGGGAGGTATTCTTTTAGCAAGAAGAATCTCCCGTGTTTCTCACATCTCACCTTGAGGTAGTCCGTAAGCCAGTTGAGTGATACATGGAGTTGAACCACATATGTTTTGGAAAGTTTGTAATTTAAAGGCTCTGCTTTTTCCAGTAAGGCTATAATATGGGGTTTGAATAAAAGGATGTAAACAGTCCTCACATCCTGAGTTCCTTCAAGTCTCCTGGTGGACACTAACTCCATATAAGCATACTTCCAGGCCTAAAGGTTTTCCTCTTCACCATGTTTCAGGAATTAGAGTGAGGGCTCTTGAGACAGGCTGGGACCTGGGACTCTTTGCTGGGACCTGGGACCCTTTGCTGCAGTGCTGCAATGCTTGCACATGGACACACCTCTCCACAAGCAACAAAATACTAAGAAACTGTATGGGACTAAAAATAACTGCTTTCATGCAGGCAGTTGGGGCAAATTCTGGACCTAAAAGATACAAAGAGACCAAAAAAGCCAACGGCCATTTTTGAAGAGCCTGGAGCAAAAACAGGGTGTCCGGAGCAAAAGCAGGGTACTGCGCATGCCCCCTGCACACAACACCACCTAAGGGGTGGGCAAAACGCCTAAGCCACCCCTCCAGCCTGACCCATGGACACACCCCTACCCTCACCCCATATAAGGGACAAGCTTGCCCCCCCTCAGGGAGCAGGCAAACATGGGAGCCTGTTGTTTGTTCCCGCTTCCCGCTGCTGCAGCAGGGGCCCCAATAAAGCCTTGCCTGAATTTCTTGTCTGGCTTCTGGCCAATTTCTATTGATTGGGGAAGACCAAGAACCCTGGTCAGTAACACTCAGATGGGGCCGTGACTGTGGTCTGAAGGTGGATGTGGTGTGTGTTGCAGGACTGGGGCAGGGTGTGCCCGTCGTGGGCCTCGTGGTGGAAGGAGGCCCGAACGTGGTTTCCATGGTCCTGGAGTATCTCCGAGAAGAGCCTCCGGTCCCCGTGGTGGTCTGCGACGGCAGTGGCCGGGCCTCGGACATCCTGTCTTTTGCACACAAGTACTCTGAAGAAGGAGGGTAAGATTTCTGATATGTTACAAAGGGTGGGGTTTTGAATGCCTTCTTGTTAGGCCCAGAGGAAATCGTGATCCATTTAGCTGTTCCAAAAATGTAAAAGAAGGAAGACTTACTAGCCCTCCTCTCCCACTTCCCAAGGTCAGCAAGTGAGGGAGCTCTGAGGAGCGTGGTGTTTCTTACGGATTCTTTCTCAGGAGGGAAGATGCTCTCTCCCAACTGCATTTTCCCTTGTAAGTTTTTCAACAAGCCTGGAATTTAGGACAAGTGTGAACACAGTTTTTGACTATAGTCCTTTTGGGTCTGCTATCCTGGGATATCCTCCAATGATAAAGTTTCAAATCAAAGATACCAGATGGGCATAGAGATGTCTGATTTATTCACGTACAGATTTCACCTGTGTTGTTTTCATCTTTTCCCCATTTCCTTCAAACAGGATAATCAATGACTCCCTCAGAGACCAGCTTCTAGTTACCATTCAGAAAACATTTAATTACAACAAGACACAATCACATCATCTCTTTGTGATGATCATGGAGTGCATGAAAAAGAAAGAACTTGTAAGTGTCTTGAGTTGGCTTCCCAAGTGCTCCACAGAGAGAATCATGTCTCCTTTCTAATTCTGCCCATGTGTGCAGGATGGAGTAGTTCCTATTTCCATTCACCCTTTTCCAAGAGGCATTTTACAGATCCTGACCCAACTGGTGGTTCTGTCCATGTGCGGGAAGCAGGCTAAGCATAGGCAGATTCTCTTCGGAAGAGGGACACGGGTACTTTAGATCTTGTAAATGTCAGGGCACTTCAGGCCACATCTCACAATTCTGAGGCTCATGATATCAATCAGATTCAAAGCATCAAGGAGTGACATATACCACGCTTTCAGGTGTACTTACAAAATTCTACCAAATACACTCATTTTCTCCCACTCTTTGCCTCCTTAATTACGCTTATAAGGAAGAGGCACTCTTGTTGCACAGAAGACAGACTCTTCGAAATTCTAAATCTACAAGTTTCCTACAGATATATCAAATCTGAGTAGAGATGACTTTGTCATCTTCAATAGCCACTTAGATATTGACGTGTACATCCTGCATGAGCTCCCTCAGCTCCAGATGGGGTAAAGAATAAAATAAGATACAGGCAAGGATTCAAAATCAGGATGAGCAATGCTGTTCTTTCTGAATCATGTCGCTCTCAGGATTGCTGCATTAGCGTCAGACTCTGTGGTCCTTTTTATGTATTTGTTTATTTATTCATTTATTTTAACATCTTTATTGGAGTATAATTGCTTTACAGTGTTGTGTTATTTTCTGCTGTATAACAAAGTGAATCAGCTATATGTATACATATATCCCCATATCCCCTCCCTCCCACCTTCCCTATCCCACCCCTCTAGGTGGTCACAAAGCAGCGAGCTGATCTCCCTGTGCTATGCAGCTGCTGCCCACTAGCTGTCTATTTTACATTTGGTAGTGTATATATGTCAATGCTCCTGTCTCACTTCATCCCAGCTTATCCTTGCCCCTCCCCGTGTCCTCAAGTCCATTCTCTACGTCTGTGTCTTTATTCCTGTCCTGCCCCTAGGTTCATCAGAACCATTATTTTTTATATTCCATATATATGTGTTAGCATATGGTATTTGTTTTTCTCTTTCTGACTTACTTCACTCTGTATGACAGACTCTCGGTCCATCCACCTCACTACAAATAACTCAATTTCATTTCTTTTTATGGCTGAGTAATACTCCATTGTATATATGTGCCACATCTTCTTTATCCATTCATCTGTCGCACCAGATCTTGTTTGTGGTCCTTTTTAAGCAACTCCCCAATTCTCCCTCTTGTTTTCCATTTTGCTTTACTCAGTCTTTTCATGATTAATCTGTTTTCAGGTCACTGTGTTTAGAATGGGTTCTGAGGGTCAGCAAGACATCGAAATGGCAATTTTAACCGCCCTGCTGAAAGGTGAGCTCTCAGGAAACTGCCACTCCTGTCCTTTCGTGCTGGCCTCCCTGGAGCTCTGCTTGTGGCTGGGAAACCCCTCCCCCCTCCTCCCGCCGGGAACCGTGTCTGCTGGGGATGGAACCCCGAGCCCGCCAGGCTGCCTAGAAATTATCTCAGGATAAAGCCGTGGTAAAACGATCGGGCTCGAAAGGGTTTCTTGGGAGGGGGATTTTTCTTGGCAGCCCAATGGACCATGATGGGCTGAAGTCAACAATCAGTTTCCGTCTTTAACTAGCTCATTACAGGTTTGAACACACACAGGGTAAGCGTGAAACTATTTTTCATTTGCGACCCCTGCATCTCGCAGTTCTCTGTCCAATTTCCCCGGCCCACTCCTAACGACAGCTGCCACCTGGCTGCTCATGGGGTCACCTCTCTGCTCCACTGGGAAGGGGAGGGGGCTGGAGGAAAGGGGCGGGGGTCACCATCAGGCTGGCTGCTTGGTAGTGCTGAGCTGTCCCCGGCTTTGGGGCCTGAGTGATCCCTCAGGGGCCAGAGAAAAGGCAGCCGTGCTTATTTCCAGGCTGATGCTGAGCCAGCCTGGGGAAGCCTGTGTTCCCCACCCAGCCCCTGTCACCCCCAGGCGACCCAGGCATGGAGTGAGCAGTGCCCCATCTCTTGCCTTCCAGGCACAAACGCATCGGCTCGGGACCAGCTGAGCTTGGCGCTGGCTTGGAACCGCGTGGACATAGCTCGGAGCCAGATCTTTGTCTTTGGGCCCCGCTGGCCGGTGAAACTAAGTGTTTTTCAATTCATACCATTTGTCATGACTTTGTACAGAGGATGCATTAATATGTCCTCCCTTGTGTCGTGGATCTCAGGAAGTTATCTGGGCTTTCTGATGACCTGATGTCTAATCTTTAGGATTATTAGGAAATGTTACTGTTTCATTTCAAAGAACCAGCAAGAAGTAAGAGCTCCTAGCAGTAACTTCAGATTCAAACCAGTGCTCCTGAAGAAAGAGCACGAAATATTTTATCACTGCTGGTGAACATGGGTTTTTACCCTTTTAAAGAAAAAGAAGAAAGAAAATAGCTCATTAAAATGAAATACAATGATTGCATTGAAAGCACTGATTTTTCAAATTATGTTCCATGAAACCCTGGAGGCCTAGGGGACTCTATGAGTGTGAACTTTGTGTATAGTCTTTGGGATGTGGTGTGTGTGTGTGTGTGTGTGTGGTTTGGTGTATTGTGTGTGTGTATCTGTGTGTAGCACGTGTGTAGGTTGTTAAATGTGTGTGTGGATGTGTGGTGTGTGATTGTGCTATGGTCTACCGTGCGTGTGGTATATGTCCGTGGGATCTGTGTGTGTGTGTGGTTGTACGTGGGTGTGGTGTGGTGTGTGTGGGGTGATGAGCAGCTTTTAGCCTCCCACTCCTTCAATCAAAACAGCTTCTTTACAGACTTGTGGTTGCCAAGGGGGAGGGGTGTGGGGGAGGGATGGATTGGGAGGTTGGGATTAGCAGATGCAAACGAGTATATATAGAATGGATGGACAACAAGGTCTTACTGTATAGCAAGGGGAACTATATTCAATATCTTGGGGTAAACCATAATGGAAAAGAATATGAAAAAGATTATATATATATATATATATATGTTTATAACTGTATAGCAGAAATTAACATTATAAGTAAACTATACTTCAATTTTTTTAAATTAATTTTTTTAAAAAAGCAGCTTCTTTGATGGGTTTTGTAGATTGGGACTCAGGGTAAATTTTTGTTTGCAAAACAGGCTCTGCTGCTTCAAAAGGAGTTTGGAATATCTAGCGGGTTCATGTCGGACTTTAAAAACCATATTTCTCAAAACAGGCCTGGTATATCCCTGCAAAAGGCATTTCATTTTTCACAGTCACCCTTTATTTAATTAGCATGAAGAATTTAAGGAATCAGATGAGTGTATTAAAGGAATAAGATACAGGGTTGGGGGGTGTGGTTTGTGCATGTTGTTTACTGAACTACACAAATTAAGAAGAATAGCACAACACCTTAAATATTTTAATTCTTTTTGAATCTCCTGGTTTTAACACTCTTGATAAAGGACTTGAGAGCAAAGTGAATTGCTCCATGAATGGTTATGAGGCAGCTTGCTGTGGCAGAGAATCTAAAGATTCCAGAAAGGATTGCAAAAAAGGGCTCTGTCACGAGCTCCTGAGACCAGCTACTTAGTAAGAGGGATTCTGGCTTTTGTTTGCTTTTTTTCTTTTCGAGCGGCAGCTTTCTGAGGACGCGGTCCTGAGTCAGCCACACAGAGTGGGCCAGGCTTTCAAGATTACAGAAAGGACCTGACCCAGGGAACGGGCCACACATGCAGGCCCTACCTGGCCTGAAACAACGGCCTTCGTCCGTCTTCTTGTTACAAAAGCAATAAGTAATTTCCAGAAAGCGTAGAAAATACAGACAGGCAAGATGAAGGAAACAATCACTCATGACTGCCCCCCCCATAGAAAAATTCAGCAATACCGTATGTGTTTTATAATTTCATTTTTTCACTCTTATGTTGGCATTAAATATTCTCCAACCTCCTTTTTCACATTGCTTAGTGTTTTTTGCTTTCTATTATCCAGTGGATGCATATATATGGTTTGAAAAGCAAATAACAGAGCAGAGTGTACCGTGAAAAGCGGAGCCCTCACACCCCACCTCCCAAAGGCACTCAACTGTCCCCGTGTTCTGGTTTCCTGACGGTGGCCTCTGTTCGTTGACATAACACGTTTTATCACTTTCTCAATTAATCACGTGTAGATGTGTCTTTCAATTCTCCACTTGGAAAGAGAAGGAAGTAGCTCGCTTGCCCTGCCTGCTCCGCCCCTCCTGTGTTTGATGCCTGTATGTTTAATTCTCTTATTGGTTATCATGATAGCTTTGAACCATCAACTTGCTTCATCAACGTTAGGCTCCCACGTTGTAAAATGAGGAAATTAGTGGCTCTACACATCACCTTCCTTTCCCTACATCGTCAATGTTCCTACTTGGGTCAACCTCATCTTCTACAGGATGGAGATGGTTGATGTTTACACGTCGTTCTGTAATCCTCACTCACGTCTGTTTATGTCTCACTCTTTAATCATCACATTTTCATAGTGGTCCTTTTTATTTTTATTTTTTTACCTGGATATTTATTTTTATTTTTTAACTGGGTATTTGTTTCCAGTTCTTGACTGAGAACAATGAATTATGTTGCTGTGTACATTTATGTGCAGGTCTTATGTGGACGTATGTTTCCATTTCTCTTCAGTCGATAGCTAGGAATGGATTTGCCAGGTAGATGGAAAATGTATGTTTACCTTTTTAAGAAACTGTGTGTCTGTTTTCCAAGGCAGCTGTAGCATTTTACATTCCCACCAGCAATGTAAGGAGAGTTTCTCTATGTCCTTGCCGATATTTGGTATTGACAGATTTTTTTTTTAAATTTTAACTATTCTAGTGATATGTAGTAGTATCTCAATATGGTATTTATTTATTTATGATCAGATATATTTTTAACCTCAATAAAGGAGGGACAAGCTTCAAACAAATTTCTAATGTAATTCTCATTTAAGACATGCATATTTTTTCTTTTTTAAAAAATTGAAGTATAGTTGATTTACAATGTTGTATTAGTTGCAGGTGTACAGCACATATATAATTCAGTTATTGTGTATATAATCTTTTTCAGATTCTTATCCATTAAAGCTTATTATAAGATATTGAATCTCGTTCCCTGTGCTATACAGGAGGTCCTCATTGTTTATATTTTTTAATTTTTAATTGAGATATAATTGACGTATGATGTATTAGTTTCAGGTGTACAAAGTAAAGATTCGATATTTGTATGAATTATGAAATGATCACTACAATAAGTCTAGTGAACATCCATCACCACACACAGTTACAGTGTTTTCTCTTGTAATAAGAACTTTTAAGATCTAGTCTCTTAGCACCTTTCAAATACACAATACAGTATTATTAGCTGTAGTCACCATGCTGTACATTGCATCCCAAGACATTTATTGTATAACTGGATGTTTGTATCTTTTCACCATCTTCATCCACTTCGTCCACCCCCACCCCGCATACTAGGTCTTTATGTTGATTCTAAAAATGGA
This sequence comes from Mesoplodon densirostris, assembly GCF_025265405.1. NCBI lineage: Eukaryota > Metazoa > Chordata > Mammalia > Artiodactyla > Ziphiidae > Mesoplodon > Mesoplodon densirostris. Next base: position 152,876,862 of record NC_082664.1, read on the forward strand.
GAAACCAGAAGACTTTACTGTGATTCTGTACAGAGTGTTCACTGCTGAACCTAACATTATGGCTGAACTCAAAGAGATAGAAAGGTAGCCCTGGGTCAATCACCTGGGCCACACAAAGGAAAATACAACAAGCATCACAGTTTCTACAGTCCATCCATTGTTTAAAATTATGGGACCTTTGGGCTTCTCTGGTGGCGCAGTGGTTGAGAGTCCGCCTACTGATGCAGGGGACACGGGTCCATGCCCCGGTCTGGGAAGATCCCACATGCCGCGGAGCGGCTGGGCCCGTGAGCCATGGCCGCTGATCCTGCGCGTCCGGAGCCTGTGCTCTGTAACGAGAGAGGCCACAGCAGTGAGAGGCCCGCGTACCGCAAAAAAACAAAACAAAACAAAAATAAATAAATAAAATAAAATTATGGGACCTTTGAGTTTCCTTCATATTTGGACCATGACTTATTTGAATAGCTAGATGTTTGCTTTCCCTTGCATTTCCAAATTGATTCTCTTTTTTCTTCATAGCATATGCCTCACATCATCAAGACGATCTATTCTTTTAATTATTACTGTCCACTGAGTGCAATTCCCTTTCTTCTTGTAGAATCTTTCAAAGCCTCGTGTTTCTCCGGATGCTCTCAAAGTTTGCTGTGCAGCTGACCACATCAGACACCCCTGCAGTGTGTTCTCAGACAGGTTCATTTCTTCCCACACTCCATGTCTTCCTCTCTCTCAGATTTCTTTTTCATTTTGCTGCAGTAGATCTTCAAGTAATTTTTTTCATGAACATGTGTGGGAAGATAACCATTCTCTGTCTTTACACGTCTGAAAACACTCTGCCACACACCAGGCTCATGGTTGCCATGTGATCCTCCTCCAATTATGATGAACCACTGTCTTCTCTCAGATGTAGTTTGAGGTCTGCTCTTTATCTTCAGTGTTTAGAAATTTCACAGGGACATGTGTTCTATTTCAAACAAATGAGAATGAAATGTACAGAGACAGCAAACTCAAGGACTCATGTGGCCATTCATTCTGCTTGGCTGTCAGAGGCCCCTTTATGATAAAGACCCAAGCCTTTCCCCAGCTCTGTGAAATTTTCTTCTACCGCTTCTTTGAGTATTTCCACCTTCATTTTCTCTCTTTCTCTTCCTCTGGAATTCCTATCAGTTAAGCAAATGTTGGTACCCTTGGGCTGATCCTCCATTTTATCACTTCTGTCTCTCTATCATTTTGCTGTAGGTTTTTGGAAATCACAGCTTTTTCCTTAGCATTTTTTGTGCTATTTTTTTAAATGTAGGCAATCCTATTTTTGATGTCTGAGAAAGCTTTCTTGTTTTCTGATGGTTCCATTTTCATGTCAGCCTGTTTTCATCTCATGAATGCAATATCTGAGGATACAAATTGTATTTTTTTAAGTCCTCTCCTGTTCCCTGAATTATCTCTATTTTCTCCCTGGTCAGCTGTTCCCATTGTTCATTTTGTCCTTTTCTGTTGCAGATCCTTGCTTGCCTATCCCCATTTCAGAGTGAGGGATGGGGCTGAACAATTAGTATAAGGAGCCTATTTTACAAATAGGTTTTTCTCCTCTTTGGGAGGACTGACCAAGAGTTCCCCATTTAGGATGGGGGTGTCTACTGAACAGCTTTTCTTTGCCCTCTGCAGATTGGAGCAGGCTGGTGCGGCACTGGACCTCCCTATGCAGACCCTCCCCTTTTTTTTTTTAACATCTTTATTGGAGTATAATTGCTTTACAATGGTGTGTTAGCTTCTGCTTTATAATAAAATGAATCAGCTATACATATACATACATCCCATATCGCCTCCCTCTTGTGTCTCCCTCCCACCCTCTCTATCCCACCCCTCTAAGTGGTCACAAAGCACAGAGTTGATCTCCCTGTGCTATGCGGCTGCTTCCCACTAGCTATCTATTTTATATTTGGTAGTATATATATGTCAATGCCACTCTCACTTTGTCCCAGCTTACCCTTCCCCCTCCCCATGTCCTCAAGTCTATTCTCTACGTCTGCATCTTTATTCTTGTCCTGCCCCTAGGTTCTTCATAATCTTTTTTTTTTTAGATTCCATATATATGGTTAGCATATGGTATTTGTTTTTCTCATTCTGACTTACTTCACTCTGTATGACAGACTCTAGGTCCATCCACTTCACTACAAATAACTCAATTTTGTTTCTTTTTATGACTGAGTAATATTCCATTGTATATATGTGCCACATCTTTATCCATTCATCTGTCGATGGACACTTAAAGTTGCTTCCATGTCCTGGCTATTGTAAATAGAGCTGCAGTGAACATTGTGGTACATGCTTTTTTTTGAATTATGGTTTTCTCAGGGTATATGCCTAGTAGTGGGATTGCTGGGTCGTATGGTAGTTCTATTTCTAGTTTTTTAAGGAACCTCCATACTGTTCTCCAAATTGGCTGTATCAATTTACATTCCTACCAACAGTGCAAGGACCCGCCCAGTTCTTCAGCAGACATTCTTCCAGGTTCTGCCTGGGGTGAAGCCCAGGAGTAGAGCTGCTCTGCACCCACCCACTGGGGAGGGGGCGTGACGTACGAGAGGGGGTGGGTGGTCTCCTGCTCTGTAGACAGTCCTTTACTAATCACCATGCTTTCTACCCACCATTAACTCTCCCTCTTTGGAAATCTGGTGCCACCTCCCCCATTACCCCCACATTACTCATCCTGGGCTTCAGCTGCCTCACCACAGCTTTAACTACCCAACAGCATTTCCAGAAACATCTCAATGGCTCTGGTCTGCCTCTTCTCCCTGAAATGAATTTTTCTTTTCCATAGTCCTCTGTTTCCTGCTGTCATTTCCATGGGAAGTGAGGGAAAGCAGGAAACACGAGATCAAGACCACAACCTGGAACCAAAAGTCCTTCTTTGTTTCCCTCACAATCAAGTATATGGTCTCTCAGGTCTTCCTTTAATAGTTGAAGTTCTCCATCAACTATGTGCCTATGACTCTGTAGTCTTTCTAGAATTATTTTTTTTAATTAATTAATTTTATTTATTTATTTTTGGCTGCGTTGGGTCTTCGGTGCTACGCATGGGCTTTCTCTCATTGCGGCGAGCAGGGGTTACTCTTCGTTGTGGTGCGTGGGCTTCTCATTGGGGTGGCTTCTCTTTGATGCGGAGCACGGGTTCTAGGTGTGTGGGCTTCCGTAGTTGTGGCTCACAGGCTCTAGAGCTCAGGCTCAGTAGCTGTGGCACACAGGCTTAGTTGCTCCCACGGCATGTGGGATCTTCCCGGACCAGGGCTCGAACCCGTGTCCCCTGCATTGGCAGGCGGGTTCTTAACCACTGCACCACCAGGGAAGCCCTGACCCCTTCACAATTGTCTTCTCTGGTCTTCATCAGCTGCCACAGACACTTCTCTTTGGCGCTTTAAGCTTACCTCTCAGCACCCTTTCCTTTGGGCAAAAACACACTCAGTCAAAACTTGAGCCACTTTAAGTACATGAGTGAACTTCATCAAGCATTTAAGTAACAGATGGTCACGAAATCAGGAGCTTCTCCATCAGACAGCCAGGCCTGCAACAGCTGAGTGTGTGTGCGTGTGTGTAGTCACAAGTATGTGTGCCTGCGTGCATGTCTGTGCATGGGTGCTCATGTTTGCACGAGTGCGTGTGCATGTGTATCTGTGTGTGCACCTGTGTGTGCATGTGCACCTGTATGTAGGTACATGTGTACCTGTGTGTGCATGTGTGTGCGAGCGTGTGCACGCAGACGGGAGGGGCGGTCCGTGCACTTGTCCTGGGACATGGGTTGGCTTTAATCCCTTTCCCAACTCTGCCTGCTATGGACTGCAGCCCCTGGGAAGTCTGGCCCCCCCAACGGATAGCAAGGCCATGGAGAAGGAGAAGAAGCCACCCACAGCGACCACCAAGGGGGGCAGAGGAAAAGGAAAAGGCAAGAAGAAAGGGAAGGTGAAAGAGGAGGTGGAGGAAGAAACTGACCCCCGGAAGCTCGAGCTGCTGAACTGGGTACGTGGGACATGTCTGCTCCCGTTTCCCAGGCTCCTGGGGACCTCGGAGCCAGTCACCCTCCTCCAGGGAAGGGGGCAGTTCTTACTGCCTCTGCCCCAGCCCCACCCGGGGCCCCGAGCCCAGGAGGCAGTGATGAAGCATTGATGGGACAGTGTCAATATTTCAAATGGCTGGCAGGATGTCACAAATGCCAGAGGGTCCTGCTTTGGGGGAGAATGAAGTCACTCACAGGGGAGGCCCGGGCCACCTTGCCCACCAGTGCCTCTCTCCGCCTGAAGACATGTGGATGTTTGTTGCGTGGAAACACGGGAAACAAATCAACCATGAATAAATGCAGCTCAGGGACAAAAGATGGAGCCTGTGATAGGGATGCATGGGTAACTGCAGTTGCCTGGGCTGGGAGGCTGAGACACGTAGCACCTGTGGTTCTGGCCTTGCTGCTGTCAGGACACAGCAAGACAGGGTGCTGGGCCTCTGTGGTGCCCTGTGACTGGCATCATTGCGGTCACTCACCCCGGTGGCCCACAGCATGCCCGCAGGGGGTAGTTCTCAGTCAAACAAATTCTCTCCAGCAAAACCTCACATTACATTGAGCGCTGCAGGTTCGACCATTGTTGAAGGGTAGAGACATAAATGATAACTAATAGTAGATAAAATGTTACAGTCTACCACCTCAAAAAAACATTGTATATGGAGATCCGAGCTTGGAGACTCAAGCACTGATTGCAGTTTTATTTTGAATTTCCTTCTCATGTTTACATTACAAGAAAAGCTAATCAACTCTATTTTAATTTTTTTAAAAAACCTGATAACTAGAGAGCAACACCAGTTTGGCTGTCATTTTGAACATTTTTCACTTTGTATTAAATGTATCCTTCTGTGATGCTTTGATAGGACACCTAGGGACAAACTGAGAAGGAAGGAAGGGGGCAATGGGGCGTGTTTACTCAGGACCAAAAGTAAAGAGAGCCTTGTTCAGGATGCTCTGGGCCTGGGGGCCTGAAGAGCCTTTCTGAGAGCTTCCAGGGTCCCCTGTCCAGTGTCCCTGTCCCTCCTGAGGCACTGATGCCCCTCTCTTGGGCTCGCACAGGTGAACGCTCTGGAGCAGGCCATGTTGGACGCACTGGTCTTAGACCGAGTGGACTTCGTGAAGCTCCTGATTGAAAACGGAGTCAACATGCAGCATTTTCTCACCATCCCGAGGCTGGAAGAGCTTTATAACACCGTGAGTGGTCCAGAAGGGGGGAGGGCGGAGGGGAGCTAGCCCTGGGGATGCAAGAATGCACTTGGAGGAGCATCCCCATCAGAACATGGCTTCAGCGGGAGGCCCATCATTTAAGGACGACTGCTCTCACCTGACACGTGGGCTCAGTGGATGGTCCCCTCTTCACCCACCTCCACCAGGCTAGCCAGCACCCCCGTCTGTAACATTAACTCAGGGGTGGTGCACGAGGACAAGTTTATACAAAGAAAGAATCCAGCCCCCGGGGTCATTAGCAGAGTGAAAAGATCCCGGGGTGAGCAGTCGTTTGTTTCTGGGGACTCCCACTTTTTATGAGGCTTTGGTGAAAAATGGAAAACTGAGTTTGCACAGCAAGGAGCTCCTGATATTAGAATGAAAGTGTTAGGATGAAAACCTCTTGGCTTGTATTATTACCACGTGAATTTTGAGAATGTACCTTTCCTTCCCCATTCTAAAATTTTAAGCAGCAGAAGTGGTCCTGGGTGGTTGCTTGCTAAAACTTGATGAACTGTTAAGAAAATAGAGTACATCCTAAGATGCTCTTTAAAATAATGCAATAAAAGGCATTTAACATATTTTTGAACATGTGGGATACTTCTTACCCATGACCAGTCCTAGTCCTGTCTTGTAAAAGACACAGGACTTCATTAATTCTATAAAGTAGAGTTGGATTTTACTCCAAAAGTTGAACAGAAAAACATATTGAATATGGCTGAATGTTTCTCTTTCAGAGACTGGGTCCACCAAACACACTTCATTTGCTGGTGAGGGATGTAAAAAAGGTCAGTCTCCTCTTTCATAGTCCTTTACCTGTTGACGTCTTTTAATGAGACATTTTTTTTTAACATCTTTATTGGAGTATAATTGCTTTACAATGGAGTGTTAGTTTCTGCTGTATAACAAAGTGAATCAGTTATACATATACATATGTTCCCATATCTCTTCCCTCTTGCATCTCCCTCCCTCCCACACTCCCTATCCCACCCCTCTAGGTGGTCACAAAGTACCGAGCTGATCTCCCTGTGCTATGCGGCTGCTTCCCACTAGCTATCTATTTTACATTTGGTAGTTTATATATGTCCATGCCACTCTCTCGCTTTGTCCCAGCTTACACTCCCCCCTCCCCATGTCCTCAAGTCCATTCTCTAGTAGGTCTGTCTGTGTCTTAATGAGACATTTTTTAAAGCAATTTTTAAAATTTCCAAATGTGTTGTCATCTTATTGGAGGCATAAGAAGTCATGAATTCTTCTCTCCATGAAAAGAGTTTACTTTTAAAAAATGTCATCTTCTTTAAATGAAATGTTCATCCCACACACAATGGACTCACGCTGCATGACTGTTTGACAGTGGGTTGGCCCCATCACCAAGGCAGGAGCGCCAGCCAAGGGGTGGGCTCCTCACTGCTGCCCAGAGCCCCCACGCTCTGCGTGTTTCAGATCTTCCCCTCACCCCTTCACTGTGCCTCTTTCCAGAAGTCCTAGCAGGATGGGCCTCCTGTCATTCTGTGTGTCCTGTGCAGCAGTTCTTGGCTGTTTCTGTTTCCTCCTTAGTAAGTGATAGATGCTTTCCCCCATCCCCAGCGCTGCTAATGCCTTAGAGTCTGCCTTCTTATAGGATCCCATCCACTCCCTGTTCTGTCCTGGTGTTTCTTGGGTCCTATCACCACAGGCTGGAGGGTCAGACCAGGTTAACGCAGCACAATTCATTCGGCCAGAATGCAGTCCCTGGCATGCAGAGCGCAGGACGTGTACTCACGTTCTGAGCAGGAGGAAGTAATGCAAAGGAGAGAAGAGGGCCTTCAGCCAGAGTCCCAGATAGGCTGGTCAGACTTCATACAAATATCTAATTCTGCTAATGTGAGAATTTGGCTTTTACTACGCACACTCATTGGATCAGAGCAGAATCGGTGGATCTGGGAACCAAGAGAGACCAGTGAGTGCCCTTGTTTCCCACTTTCCCAGATTTCTTAGATTCAGAAGCACGAACATTCAAAAGCCACAGCTACTCAAGTGTAGACCCAACCATGTCTCACCTAAGTGGCTTCGATCATCCTCCTCCCACCCTCCCCGGACACAGGACGCCCCCACTTAAAAGCCTCCACGTCTCATGAAATTCAAGCTCCTGCTAAGAAACTTGTCCCCACTGGGCCTATCACATACCCATCACGTGTTCTGTCCCAGGGCCATGCCCGTCTCCCCTGCCCGCTCCTACCTCCACGGGAAGCCCTTTCTCACCCTCCCACCTGCCCACCCTAGCAGAGTGGGGGCCTGAACATGCTGCTGCATCGGGACTGAGGGTGGCTTGGCCCTTTTCCCCCAAAACAGCAAGCTCCCCAAGGCAGGGCTGTATCTCCTTATCCCCTCATCTGGAATCCCCGACTTGGTCAAGGATCACGGTAGGGGCTGAACAAACTTGCAATGGCTGAGTGAAGGATTCAGTCCTCATGTACAGGGAGGACATTTGGAAGGTGTAACCTCCATGGGATGGAGCCCAGGTTTCTACCATCATTTCAGCCAGAGAAAATTAACCAAGCAGGAAACAGCACATAGCAAAACATCCTTATAATGGACCGGTCAGTTCTGCCTCCTGGATAAGCCAACTGCCCTCTGGCGTGAATGACCGACTTACAGATGCACGGATGCCCCTCGGCCCTCCTCCCCTCCGCCCACACGCGACCTTTATCTCAACGCAGCCTCTTCCGTTCCGCTGCAGGACTCGGCCCCTTCACCGACTCCCGGGCTCATCAGATAGGTGGCAGTGTTTGTGTTCTTACTGACATCTGAGGGCTCCCCCAGAAAGTCACAGGGCACCATGTGGAGCTTCCCCTAGAAAGTTCCCGGCCCCCCAGGGGTATTCTGTCTGCCCACTGTCTTCCACAGAGTCCTCCTGCCTGTCACGCTGCTCATTCCCTCCTTCTGCAGAAAATCTGGACGCCAGCCCCCCGAAGCTGGCTTCTCCCCTGCAAGCAGCTGTCAAAGCACCTTCTCAACAACATGAATCTGCTCTATGCACCAGCTACACCATCTTTCCTTTATGTATTTTTTCCTTAATCGATATTTTTATTGAAGCATAGTTGATTTACAATGTTGTGTTAATTTCTGCTGTACAGCAAAGTGATTCAGTTATACATTTATATACATGTTTAATATTCTTTTCTATGGAAGCATAGTTTATAATGTTGGGTTAATTCCTGCTGTACAGCAAAGTGATTCAATTATACATATATACATTCTTTATATATATATTATTTTCTTTCCCTTATGTTTAAATGCACATTACAGGCCATTCTGTCCGAGCTCACGGACAAGCCCAGACCTCTCCCCTCCAGCCTCATGGGCTTCTAATTCTTCTCATTGGGGAGTCTAACCCATTTTCTGGAACATGGTTTACCCCCTTATCTCCCGCAATCCTATAGAAACAGACTGAAGATTGTTTAATGCCCCGTTGGTACCACTAACTCTCACTTCGTAGGCAGGAATGACCATGATGCCGAGGTGTTGCTGAAGTCCATGCTGCGGGTCCCTTCTCGCAGGGCCTGAGACACAGCTTCTTTTCTTACAGGGCAACCTTCCACCCGATTACCACATCAGCCTCATAGACATTGGGCTCGTGCTGGAGTACCTCATGGGGGGCGCCTACCGCTGCAACTACACAAGGAAGGGCTTCCGGACCCTTTACAACAACCTGTTTGGACCCAAGAGGGTAGAACTCAGCAAACATGTGGTGTTCTGTGGTTCCCAGAATCACATGTGGTTCCTTGCTAGCCTTTCCAATAACTCAGCCGCTTCAAAGCCGAGCTCATCACCCCATCCCCCAGCACACCTGCCCGTCCTCCCGCAGTGGCTCTTGGTGGGAGGTCTCAGCATGCCTCCAGACGCCCAGGCTTCACCACGCACCTTCCTCCCTCAGCTCGTGGGGCCGCACAGCCCAGCACTTGCCCCTGCCCCATCCTTTGTTCGCAATAGCCTTCTTCCCGGGCTCCCTTGTCTCTGCCCTCTCCCATCCATCCTACCGCTGGACCCGCCCCAGTTCTCCAAAACGAGGGACCCAACAGTGCACTCCCAGCTCAAAAATTCCCGAGGATCCCCAGCGCCTGACGAATCACTGTCAAGCTCATGATCACAGCGTCTAAGGCTCTCCCCAGCCGTCCCCACCCTGTTGTGGGCGACCATGTACCACTGCCAGAATCTAACTCTACTACTGTGTCTGCGGCGTCTTGCCCCATCAAAACCCCACGTGTGCCGCAAGCCCAATTCACGTGTGAGATCTTCCATGAAGCCCTCGCCTCGCCCGCACTCAGAGCTCCGTAGCTCTGTGTCTGCTCTGTGGGTGAACTTCTCTGGTTCTACCTGGGATGCGGGTCCCATGTCTGCACATCTCTCTCCTCAACCTGACCTGGGCTGACAGAAGCAGAGGTTCCATATTAAAGCATTTCCTTTCCTTGAGTTTGTCCTTAATTGTTAACGATACCAAGTGCTTTTAAATCTATTATTATTGCTACTAAAGATATTACTAATGTGCAACCCCCAGTATCATAATATCAGTTATCTGATTCCATTCATTTTTTTCTCCCCTTTCATTATTCAGCCTAAAGCTCTCAAACTTCTGGGAATGGAAGTAAGTAGGACTTGTTTCCAACGGCTTTATGATATTGTGGTCAAGTATATGGAGCCCTCTTCATTTTGTATTTAACATAAAATTGCACAAGTTTGTTTTCCATGAATAAATCCACTACACCACACACCAAAATTTAGTTGGATGATTTAGTCAAATTATATAAAAAAAGATCACAGACATGTTTTAAAAGGTAAAAGCCACCCAATTCATTTTTATCAAAATCAAGAACAAGTCAAGCACATCCATTATTGTTGGCATCATTAACCCCACTGGTTTTTAAAAGTGTTCTGGGGCTTCCCTGGTGGCTCAGTGGTTGAGAGTCTGCCTGCCAATGCAGGGGACACGGGTTCGTGCCCCAGTCCGGGAAGATCCCACATGCCACGGAGCAGCTGGGCCCGTGAGCTGTGGCCGCTGAGCCTGCGTGTCCGGAGCCTGTGCTCTGCAATGGGAGAGGCCACAACAGTGAGAAGCCCACACACCACCAAAAAAAAAAAAAAAAAAAAAAATGTTCTGGAAATTTTACCACGTGAAAAAATAAATAAAGGAAGGATACTTTAAAAAGGGGGAAAATTATTATTGGCAAAAAAATTTGGTTTCTAGAAAACCCAGAAATGTTGACAAAGTTTCCTCACATTGGACAAAAGTATCCAGAAATAACCTGAACAAGAAACCTTAAGAACAAAGCACTAGGACTTCACTGGTGGTGCAGTGGTTAAGAATCCTCCTGCCAATGCAGGGGACATGGGTTTGAGCCCTGGTCCAGGAAGATCCCACATGTCGTGGAGCAACTAAGCCACAACTACTGAGCCTGTGCTCTAGAGCCCACAAGCCACAACTACTGAAGCCCGTGCTTTGCAACAAGAGAAGCCACCACAATGAGAAGCCTGTGCACCTCAATGAAGACCCAATGCAGCCAAACAAATTAATTAATTAATTTTTAAAAAAGCACTAGACATGAAAATATATAAATGAGTGAAAGAAATATCATAACACAGAATATTAAGACTGTCTATTGTAAAGACTCTTCTCAAATTCATGAGTCAAATAGCATCCCAATTTCTGTTTGGATACAGGGTAGGTTTTGATTCTGTGTTCACAGTTGACACCAACCTTCAGCATAACTAGAAGGGTTATGATATGCAGCTTTCCATAAGTCCATGCTCTCTTAGGTTGGTTGCATCATGTTGGCTTTATCTGTTGGGTGAAGGTTTGGTGGAACTCTCCTATAAAATAGCCTGGTCCCAGTCCTGTGTTTTAGGGGCATATTTTTCACTGCCTTTATAATAATTTTCATAACATGAGTTCATTGAGCTTTTCTATTTTCTAGAGTCAGCTTTGGTCCATTATATTTTCCTAGCAAACAATTTACTTCTAGACTTTCAAGTACTTTGGTATAAACCTTTACATAGTATTCTAATTTTTTCAATATCTTTAGTTGTGTGCCATTTCTTGTTCCAGTTTTTTTATATTTATATCTTCTCCCATTTTTTCTTAACCATACTTGCCTTCAGATTTGATTGGTATTTTTGCTTTATTAAGCAACTTTCTTTTTTCTGTTTTCTATTTTATTAATATCTTTTATTTGTATTCATTCCTTCCATATACTTTATATGGAGTTACTGTATTATTTTTATTGACTCAATTTGAAAGTGAAGTTTGCCCATTTGCTTTTTTAAAAAAAAATTATTTTAATTAATTAGTTTAAAGGAATCAATCTATACTGACAGATTGTCAAGGCACTGGGATAGATGGGGGAAGATTATTTGGAAGTGTATGAGAAAGAGGCCCTTCCCAAGGGACTCCAAATTGTACCATATTTATAGTGTTCACATCATTTTTTTTTTTTTTGGCCATGCCATGTGGAATGTGGGATCTTAGTTTCCCAACCAGGGATGGAACCTGTGTCCCCTGAAGTGGGAGCGTGGCATCTTAACCACTGGACTGCCAGAGAAGTCCCTGACTATTTTCAGTCTTTCCTGTGTGCCAATAAATGCATAAGGAGTACAACTTTTTTCTCTGAGCATTGTTTTCATGGTATCCCACAGGTTTGGGTAAGTAGAACTTTCATTGCAATTCATTTCTAAACAGTTTATACATTCCTCATTAATCCACAAGTTATTTATAAGTGTATTTTAAATTTTCCAGATACAGAATTTTGTTATTGTTGCTATCCTACTCTTGTTGATTTTTTATTTTATTCTTTGAGTGTATACTACATGATTTCTGATATCTGGAATTTGTTGATATAGAAAATCTCAAAAGAATTAGGTAATAATGCCAGGTGGAATTTTGTTAATGATTCATGTGTGTTAGAAACAAATGTGTACTCCTGGTTTGTTGGATACAGTACATATATGTCTTTGTCAAATCAAACTTGATAATGTTATTATTCAATTTGCTCCTATCTGTACTAATTTTTTCAAGTTGATTTCTAAGTGAGGGGTGTTTAGAGGCTCTTACTGTGATTGTGGATGGGTCAATTTCTTTTTAACTTCCAGTTCATACCTTTTGTTATTTTATTGGGTTGTTTCTTTTTCTTGTTGCTTTGTGGCAGTTCTTGCATTTTAGGGAAATTAATCCCTTGTTGGTTATATTCTTTCTCTAGCAATCTTAAAATTATTTTAACAGAATTTGCATACAACTAGTATTTTAATAATACAATGTATTATTGAAAAATAGGCTTAAAAGGGTTTCTGTTTTACAGCATTTCATTAGTCCTTAGTGGATTTTTATTTGACTGGATATATTCTTGAAAATAAAGCTATGTTTATTTTTTAATTTCCATAATGTCAATTTTTAACCTATGTAGACCAACCTTCCTAAATGACGGAAACTGTAGTTTTACTGGGACAAATTGGAAAATTTGAACAAAAACACTTTTAAATTTTATTTATTTATTTATTTACTTTTGGCTGTGTTGGGTGTTCGTTGCTGGGCATGGGCTTTCTCTAGTTGAGGCGAGCGGGGCCTACTCTTCGTTGAGGTGTGCGGGTTTCTCATTGCGGTGGCTTCTCTTGTGGAGCATGGGCTCTAGGTGCATGGGCTTCAGTAGTTGTGGCACACAGGCTTAGTTGTTCCACAGCATGTGGGATCTTCCCGGCCCAGGGATCGAACCCGTGTCCCCTGCACTGGCAGGCAGATTCTTAACCACTGTGCCACAGGGAAGTCCCTGAACAAAAACATTTAAATCCAAGGCAAGATATAATAGTTTCAGTTAAAATGTCGGACAACTCATTATAAGGTTATAAAACTTGGGTTAGCATGAACAACATGTGATAGGAATTGGAGAGCCAGTCTCCCCCCTCACCCCCACCCTGCCCAGCCACTCCAGCTGTGTGTATGTGGGCAAATTATTCAGATTTTGGGTCACAACTTCCTCATCTGATGGAATGGAAGACATTCACAACCTCTCAGAGTCAGTATAAGAATAAAAGTAGATCATTGATGAAAGCTGTTTGCAAAAGAGCAAATACCCATTTCTGTTATTCTAGTGGGTACTGAAGCCCTAGCCTGGAATAGTCTGAGCCCCATATATTTCCATGACACTCCCGTGTTTCAACCCCAGTTCTCCCAGTCATGACAGACATTCCTTTAGGGTCCTTCTCTGTTTTCAGAATCATCCCTCATAATCCCTTCAGGAAATGGGAAATGTTGACCGTGTTTCAACCCCAATTCTCCCAGTCATGGGAGACCCTCCTTTTATAGCACATCCATGAAAAGACAAAGCTCATTCAAAATGGAGCACTTGTGGGACCTCCCTGGTGGCGCAGTGGTTAAGAATCCGCCTGCCGGGGTACGTTGTCGCAGGTGGGGCTGGATGGCCGTCTCCTTCGGCTTCCACTGTGGGCTCAGCACGTTACTTGCACCGAAGGCCGAGCAGGCGCCACGGTGGCTCTCAGCTTGCAGACAAAAGACATCAGTCTCTTTCCTTAGTCGACCAGACCTTCCAAACCTGGCTTATAAGAGGCTAAAAGGCAAAAGTCCAGGAATTATCTTCATCCCTGGCTATATTTCTAGTATGAATGGTACAAAAGCATTGGCGATTGAGGAGTTTTGCAAATCTCTAGGTCATGCCTATATAAGGCTTGATTACTCAGGAGTTGGAAATTCAGATGGTAACTTAGAAGAATGCACAGTGGGAAAATGGAGCAAAGATGTTCTTTCTATAATTGATGACTTAGCTGAAGGACCACAGATACTAGTTGGATCTAGCCTCGGTGGATGGCTTATGCTTCATGCTGCAATCTCACGGCCACAAAAGGTTGCTGCTCTTATTGGCATAACAACAGCTGCGGATGGCCTAGTGACACAATTTAATCAGCTTCCTGTTGAGGCAAAAAAGGAAATAGAGATGAAAGGTGTGTGGTCCATGCCATCAAAATACAGTGAAGAAGGAGTTTATCGCATTCAGTACTGTGTCATTAAAGAAGCAGAGCGCCACTGCTTGTTACGTGGTCCTATTTCTGTGAGCTGCCCTATAAGATTGCTCCACGGCAGGAAGGATGACATTGTACCGTGGCATACGTCCATGCAGGTTGCTGACCAAGCAGTCAGCACAGATGTAGATGTCATCCTCCGAAAGAATAGTGATCACCGAATGAAGGAAAAAGCAGACATTCAACTTCTGGCTTACACTATTGATGACTTAATTGATAAGCTTTCAACTGTAGTTAACTAGAATCACAGTTTTAGTTGGAATGTAAAGTAATGGATCCAGAAGATGGAAGAGGGATAACAGATGAAGGACCCTGATACTTAGAAGGTTTTTTTCTCTTATCTCTACCTTGTAAATATCATGTGAGTATTTAATGATGTATTTGCACAGGTGATTCAGATTGTGAAGAAAGTGCCAGCTGCTGTTTGAAAATTTTTCTCCTTCCTTCCATCCTTGACTTTTTTCATTAAAATATTTCCCATTTTTTTATTCAAGAGATGTTTACCTTCTAATGCTTATGTTAACTGTGCCAGCTCTTACTTAGAATTGCTACTAAAACTTGATTTTTTTGTTTTTTGTTTGGTATTGTATATGGAGGTTTGCAAAATTATTTCTGATTTTAAAATGTGGTTTACAAGATATAGGAAAATGTTTATTGAAATAAATCTAAAATGACTAGAGAAATGTCTGAAACATAATAAAGTTCAAAATAAAGCTATTACTTTATATATTAAAAAAAAAAGAATCTGCCTGCCAATGCAGGGGACACGGGTTCGAGCCCTGGGCCAGGAAGATCCCACATGCCGTGGAACAACTAAGCCTGGGCACCACAACCATTGAAGCCTGCGGGCCTAGAGCCCCTGCTCCGCAGCAAGAGAAGCCACTGCAATGAAAAGCCTGCTCACCGCAACAAAGAGTAGCCCCCGCTCACCGCAACTAGAGAAAGCCCACGTGCAGCAACAAAGACCCAACACAGCCAAAAATAAATAAATTAATTAATAATAATTTTAAAAAATGGAACGCTTGCTTCCTTAAACCATTAGTAGGGAAACAAGACATTTTTCTCCATCCCCTTTTACATTTTTCCTATTAATCTCCGGCGGTATCTGGCAAACGAGTGTTGGTACTTGAAGACTCCCCTGAGGAAATAAGCTACAGGCTTTATCTCTCCCATGGGGTGATTTGGATTGAAGTGTTTTCTTTGTTTTAGTTTTGCAGCATCTCTCCAATTTTTAGAGGCTTCTGGGGGGAAAAAAACCTGCCAACCCAGGGGTATAAACTCTTCAAACAGTAGTATGCCTTTTCAGTTCATTTGGTTTTCGATGGTTTACTTCTCATAATAAACATGTGCATCTTTTCAAAAGAATTAGTACACTGGTTGGAAACCGCAGATGTACTTAGAATTCTCTTTATTCCCTTGGAGGGAGAGGTTTCCCTTTTTCCAGTTGTTCTGAAACCCTTTGTTGCATGTTTATGGCAGAACCATGGCAAAGGTGCTTCTCTCCCCTCAGGATGATGAGCCTCCAGCCAAAGGGAAGAAAAAGAAGAAGAAGAAAAAGGAGGAGGAGTTGGACATCGATGTGGACGACCCCGCCGTGAGTCGATTCCAGTACCCCTTCCACGAGCTGATGGTGTGGGCCGTGCTGATGAAGCGCCAAAAAATGGCAGTCTTCCTCTGGCAGCGGGGGGAGGAGAGCATGGCAAAGGCCCTGGTGGCCTGCAAGCTCTACAAGTCGATGGCCCATGAGTCCTCTGAGAGCGAGCTGGTGGACGACATCTCCCAGGACCTGGACAACAACTCAAAGTGAGTGTCCAGAGGGAATTTAAGGACCAGGAGACACTTGTCCTGAGCACTGTCCCTTTGCTGGGAAGGGTGGCAAATGTATCTCTCACTTAAGTACAATTACCTTTAAAGCTTGTTCATCAAGTGCTTTGTCCATTGTGTCAGTATTTTTCCTTCTGTCTCTCTGAGGCATTCTGGACTCTCATTGTTTTTTGTTGACTGCCTTCTGGTGGAAACTATGGAAACCCAATTTTAATCAATATATGTTTTTTGTTGAAATATAGTTGATTTACAATGTTGTGGTAATGCCTGCTGTACAGCAAAGTGACTCAGTTTATACATATACATATATATATATATACACATTTTTTAATAATCTTTTCCATTATGGTTTATCACAGGATATTGAATATAGTTCCCTGTGCTATGCAGTAGGACCTTGTTTATCCATTCTATATGTGAAAGCTTACCCCAACCTCCCTCCCCCTTGGCAACCACCGGTCTGTTCTCTATGTCCATGATTCTGTTTCTGGGAAACACAATTTTAGTGCAAAGACAATGAGACCAGTTTTCATAAGGAAACAACTTAGTGAACCTGTGCCCTTGGACTTGACCTTCACAAGTACCTCTGGATTTCCCCCCCTTAGGTCGGCTACAGGGGGCTGGAGTTGGGTATTTCCCTCCCTCTAGTTCAGTTAGGCTCTGATAAAACACCAATAGGTTGAGCTCTGGTTAGCCAGTTTCCCCCGAGGGCTGGCCTTGTTATGAAGAACAGAGTGCTCTGGGCATAGTTCAGAATGGACCCTTTCCCCTCTCCCAGATGGCAACATGAGAGGATTCTTCCCCCATCTTCTCTGTGAGAACTTGGTGGGGCTCCTGGAGGTAAAACTCACAAAAATGTGGACACTTCTCTAAGTCTGGGCCACCCGGAGCTATTAACTTGCAGACTTGTCCTCACGGGGCCTCCAGAAATTTGTCAATTACAGTTCAGGTTTTCCAACCCGGTGCTGGTTCCCCGGGTTTGTGCTCCATTAAGTTGTGATTCTCAGTATCTGCTTTCTGTCTTTCTAGTTTGGTGGACAGCAATTTGCCCTGTGACCTCAATTCTCTGATGAATCTAGAAAAGTTGTGGATTTTGAGTTTGTTGAGCTTTTTTACTTTTTATTAGGATAGAGTGGCAACTTCCAAGTTCCTTACATGTGGAATCAGAAACCAAAGTCCCGTGCAACTTTACAGACATGTGAACTTGAATTGTACACAGGTCCCTCTGCCAACATGTAATATCTTTGTTTTGTGAAGCACCCTGCTTATCTTTCGGACTGGATTTCTAAAATCACTAGCTGACTTCTAAACATCAGGCGTTCAAGACTCGTACAAATAGGGAGGCGTTCCCCTGCCTCCATCTGTTGGCAAGCCCTGTCCCTCTGCTTCCTAGAGGACCCTCGTGGTGACCCCTTGCAGCCTGTGGGGCCTGAGGCCAGAAGATACTGCAGAGTCTGCGTCTCCATCCCCTGCAAGTAATGCCTCCCTTTTTCATCCTTCCACTCAGAACTGGCATCAAATCTATAAAATGGAGAAAGAAAAGCAAAGAAAGGTGATCCCTATAGGACTGTACCTTAATCACATCGATACCACACAAAAAGTTGAAGGAACAAGAAATGTTCATGACTATCATTAAATCCTCGCATCAGGGTCATGTGGAAAGGGAATACATCTTACGTTCACAAATCACCTGTGTCCCCTTCTCCATCTGCCACTTGGTTCCCATCACTCCCCCTCCCCCACCTCCAGTAATTAGTCCTCCCTGCTCTGGGTCCCCATGGCAACTAGACCTTGTCTCCTTCACAGCACTGAGAGCGCTCTTGTAACCCATGTGTCACTGAAGTATTACACTCATACGGGAGAAGGCATGTGTGCAAAACATGCAACTTGATGACTATTCACAAACACAACACACAACTTTGACCAGCACCCTCAAGAAGCAGGACCCTACCTGTGCCACCAGCCCTCCTGGAGGCCTTTTCAATGTCCACCTCTCCCCTGCACCAAGGATGGCCACTGTTCTGACTTCCAGTCCCACAGGCACTGTTTTCAAACTCTCATTTGCCATCTTTTCCATCTGCATCCCTGTTCCGTGAATGCCTGAGGGAAGGGACTTGGTCTTTGCTCTGTCCCTGGGGCCTGAGGGGCAGACTTGGGATCCACCTAAAGCTCCATCTACAGCAAGAGCAGTCAGCCCCTGACATGGCTAAGCAAGGACTCTGGCCCCTGGCTGTCCCTTCTGGGGACATCCCCTGGAGCTCCCAGAGGACAGGGAGTCAAAGACTCTGTGTCCTGTGGCTCCATGACATCCCCGTGGACACAGCTCTCTAATGAAGAGCATGTGACCACCCTGCTCCCATTTCTGTCTCTACAGAGACTTTGGCCAGCTTGCTGTGGAGCTCTTGGACCAGTCCTACAAGCATGACGAGCAGATCGCCATGAAACTGCTGACCTACGAGCTGAAAAACTGGAGCAACTCAACCTGCCTCAAACTGGCTGTCGCAGCCAAACATCGGGACTTCATCGCCCACACCTGCAGCCAGATGCTACTGACTGACATGTGGATGGGAAGGCTGCGGATGAGGAAAAACCCTGGCCTGAAGGTATGTGTGATGTGGTTGGTAAGCACGGTATAGTGACAAGTGACACCCGTGAGCTCTGACTCCCTGCCTGGCTGAGCTAAGCACTTGCTGTGGTTTATTTCATCCATGACTCTGAACGACCCCAGGAAGTAGACGCCATGGCAATCCTTGTCTTACAGGAGAACCTGAAGCTTCAAGATTAAGGGATAGGATCTGAGCTGCAAGGCATGGGTCTGGCTCCTGAATCCAGGTGGTCTATCGCCAGAGCTTGACCTGCAGCATGACTGGCTTACAGACTTGGAGTCCACCTTAACTAGTCATGCATCCCTGGACCAGCCACCTGCCACTAAAGCAGACACCTGAGCTCTATTTCTATAGATGCCCTTATAACTCTGAAATTGTCTGATATCGTTTTGTTTTACTTTTTTAAAAAATTTACTGAAATATAATTGATTTACAAGGTTGTGTTAGTTTCAGGTGTACAGCAAAGTGATTCAGTTATACATACATATATATATATATATATATATATATATATATATATATATTCTTTTTTTTTACATTCCCTTCCATTATAGGTTATCACAAGATATTGAGTAGAGTTCCCTGTGCTATACAGGAGGTCCTTGTTGGTTATCTATTTTATATATAGTAGTTTGTGCCTGTTAATCCCAAATTCTTAATTTATCCCTCCCCCTCTTCCCCTTTGGTGGCCACAAGTTTGTTTTCTATGTCTGTGAGTCTATTTCTGTTTTATAAATAAGTTCATTTGTATCCTTTCTTTAGATTCCACATATAAGCAATATCATATGATATTTGTCTCTCTCTGTCTGACTTACTTCACTTAGTATGATAATCTCTAGGTCCATCCATGTTGCTGTAAATGGCATTATTTCATCCTTTTTTATGGCTGAATAATATTCCACTGTGTATATACACCACATCTCCTTTATCCATTCATCTGTCAATGGACACTTAGGTGGCTGTCTGATATCATTTTAATTGGCAATGTTTTCATTCTATAGGGTTTATGAGAGAATATGAAGCTATGAAAGTGTTTGAAAAGGATTTAGGGGATAGAAAATTGTACTGAGACCAAATCCCAGCTCTGCTGTTTACTACTGTTAATGACTAGGTTATCTTAAGGAGAGATTTTAATTTTCAGATAACCTACTCTGTGATGGCAGTATTATACTGAGCTCATGGGATTGCTATGAAGATAAAGAAAAGACCATATATGTTATCCTGGGTATCAGGGTTCGGACATACAGAAGGCACTTCGTTTCTTAAAAATATGTTGGAAACCATTCTCAGAGCTTTCTGAGATGCTTTTCCTGGGTTACAATCCTCAAATTTGGCTTGAATAAAAATTTCCATTTCTTTCTTAAAAAACAAAATATAAATGTCATGCCTAATTGCCCAATTATACACAATGCACTAAGCTGATATTATACATAAGTTTGGATATTAATAAATAGTTTTCAGAATATCAAGAATAATGAGAAGATCCTGAATATTTTTTTTTTAAAGAGCAGGTTTCCTACAAAGGGATGAACATCAGGTTGGCATCAGACTTTCCGTTAATAATACTGAAACCTAGAAGGCACTGAAACAAGGCCTTCATAGTTCTGAGAGGATTTGGAACCTGGATTTTTTTTTTTTTTACCCAGTCCAGCTATTTTAAACATGAGGATAGGATATCTATTTAAGATAGACAAAGATTCAAGTTATATACTTTCTACTTACTCCTTCAGAAAAAGTACTTCAGCAGGTATTCCACTGAAAGAAGCATTCAAAATTACAAGAACACAGGGGATGTGGAATGCAAGAAACAAGCCCCAGTTTTTAAAAATCCACATATGAGAAAGCAGTTGGATGAAATGAGTGCAAAGAGTCAGTAATATGCAAGAAGAAAGTACACAGAAGAATAGAAATGATTCCAACAAATAGATGCAGTGACTAAGATGCTATAAAGTATCAGGGGTATGGGTTAGGGAAACAAAAAGAGTTCATAATCATTAATGAGAAAATAGAAGTAGAATCAAATACCAGGGAAAACAAAAAAACTGCACACAAAAGTTAAGGCTTGGTTATGATTTAAATTAAAATTTGGTACAATTTTTGAGTGACTGGTAGAAGGTAAAAAAGACCATTTGACCTTTGATACCATGATCAGGTTTCTCTAGTACCACCAAAATTCTACATTAAAATTGCAATCACAGCACGCCATGTGGCTGTACAATAGACAGTATTTTATACCGTAATAAAAATGTAAATGCTTTTTATTGATCTTCAGTATTTTAGAATAATCCAATAGACAGAGTATTGAAGACCTAAATATAAATCCTAAATATAATACAAAGGTTATCAAGTATGAAACTATGAAAGTAAAGGTACAGCTAAGAAAAGTTGGCTGGTGGGAAGGGGAAGAGAGAGGGGTAAACAGCATAATATCCCCATATTGTAAAGTGGGGAATCAGAACTGTCAAGAGTTGTTGAAACAAGAGGTGAAGATTCCAGTTTATTGTGTAAAGTTACAAAGGTAACTTCATAGGAACTGAAAATACTGATGTGGTTGTTAAAAACGGGAGCAGAGGGGGAAGGAGATAAATTAAGATAAAGTCTCATCTGAAACAATAGGATGTCAATAGATATTTAGATGACTAAGATAGATAGTACTTAAATTAACAAAGAAATAGCAACATAAGATAGTGCCTATGTTGCTAAAAATATGAAAGTATCCATAACAGCTAAAACCAGAAATAGAAGCAAGTGTCTCAAACTAGAATTCAAAAATTTCTCTTGAAGACAAATGATATGAAAATATATATTTAAAAAAACACACTGGGAACATGAGTACATCAATCCAGAATAACCAACATCAAGACACACTTTAATAAAGTTATTGGATTTTAATGAAAAAAAATTCTTTGAGTTTCTAGGCAAAAAAAAAAAAAAAAATCAAGTGACTTCTAAGGGAAAAAAATTCAATTATCATCAGACTTTCAATAGCAACCATTTATGTCAGAAAGAAAATGGTGTGTATCATATAAAAATACTCCCAGAGGGCTTCCCTGGTGGCGCAGTGGTTGAGAGTCCGCCTGCTGATGCAGGGGACACGGGTTCGTGCCCCGGTCCAGGAGGATCCCACATGCCACGGAGCGGCTGGGCCCGTGAGCCATGGCCACTGAGCCTGCGCGTCCGGAGCCTGTACTCTGCAACGGGAGAGCCCACAACGGTGAGAGGCCCGCATACAACAACGACAACAACAACAGCAACAACAAAATACTCCCAGAAAGAAAATTGAGGCAAAGATTTTATATCTAGCAAAAGTGATGGTCAAATATAAAGGGTACACATGACATGTTGCCAACAGGCAAGAACTCAGGGAAATATTGTTCCTATGAGCACTTTCTGAAGAATCTGTTAGAGAAAGAATCTCCAACAACCAAAATAACCAGAGAGGCATCAGCAACAGGGCTGATAGCATCAGATACATATTTACTTGTAGTGTTAAAACTAAGTGACAGCTAAGTGGGAGAGAAAATAGTATATAACAGCTATATGTTCTGATAATATAGATATAATAGAACCATTTAAAAATGAGAGGAGGGACTTCCCTGGTGGCACAGTGGTTAAGAATCCACCTGCCAATGCAGTGGACATGGGTTCGATCTCTGGTCTGGGAAGATCCCACATGCCATGGAGCAGCTAAGCCCGTGTGCCACAACTACTGAACCTGCGCTCTAGAGCCCATGAGCCACAACTACTGAGCCTGCACGCCTAGAGCCTGTGCTCTGCAACAAGATAAGCCACAGCAAGGAGAAGCCCACACATCTCAATGAAGAGCAGCCCCTGCTCGTTGCGACTACAGAAAGCCCGTGTGCAGCAGCGAAGACCCAACACAGCCAAAAATAAAAAAAAATTATATATTTAAAAAAAAATTAAATCAAATAAGAAAATAAAAATGAGAGGAGAATGGGGAGCACCTGTGCAAAAAAAAGTGTAACTTTTCAGTAATCATAATTGATAGTGGTAGTATTAACATCATTATCCTGAAACTGTTAAGTTAAAGCAACTGAGTAAGAGTGAGATATTTTAATTCTGTCACCGCCCCCGCCTCTGTCTGTGAGAACTAGGACTTGGTGTGGAAGAAAAGGAAACACAGATGGAATCTGGAAGAGGATAAGCAGAAAAGCCTATAGTACTTAATTGGAAGCATCAATATGAATTCATTCCAGTTCTGGCCAATGAAAAGCTTAGAAACAAAGACCTACCCAAAAGCATGAACATTCCTAGTGCCCAGAATGTGGCCTTGAAATATCATTTCCCAATCACTGAAGCCAGAACTTCTTGGAGAAATGGTTGATTCCAGGTCTGTAGCAGGATATGTACAAGATGAGCCCAGAATAGTTGACATACCAGATGTTAAAGAAGCTATCAAGGACCCCTAGGGTCAGATCAGGGGGACCCAGGAGCAAACATGAAGAGGCTTCCACTGGCCAAATGAACAGGACAGTTTGACTTTCAATACTATTACTAATAGCAATGAATAGCAAATATCTTTAAATCCATGAGTTCATAACAATATTTTTAAGTAAACATATACACTAATAAAGAACTATCAGGAAGAAAAATTAAGAAAACAGTCATCCCATATACAGTTGTATCAAAAAGAATAAAACACCTAGGAATAAATTTAACCAAGAAGGTGAAAACCTGTATATTGAAAACTATGAGATATTCATGTAAGTAATTGAAGAAGACACAAATAAATGGAAAGATATTCCATGCTCAAGGATTAGAAGAATTAATATTGTTAAAAAGTCCATGCTACCCAAAGCAATATACAGATTTAATGCAATCCCTATTAAAATTGCAATAGTATTTCTCACAGAAATAGAACAAGCAATCCTAAACTTTATGTGGATCCAAAAAGATTCCCAATAGCCAAAGCAGTTTTGAGAAAGAAGAACAAAGCTGGAGGCTTCATGCTTCCTGATTTCAAACCTTATTACAAAGCTATTATAATTAAAACAATGGAAACAGGAACATAGATCAATGGAACAGAATAGAGAGCCCAGAAATAAACCCATGCATATATGGTCAATAAATTTATGACAAAGAAACCAAGAATATACAATAGGGAAAGGATAGTCTCTTCAATAAATCATGTTGGGAAAATTGGACAGCCACATGCAATGAATCTGAACCACTATTTTATACCATACCCCCAAATTAACCCAAAATGGATTAAAGACTTGAACATAAGACCTAAAACCATAAAACTCCTTGAAGAAAACATAAACCCTTGACATGGTGATGATTTTTTAAAATCTGACACCAAAAGCAAAGGCAACAAAAGCAAAAATAAACAAGTGGGACTACATCAGACTAAAAAGCTTCTGCACAGCCAACAAAACCATCAACAAAGTGAAAGGCAACGTACTGAATGAGAGAAAATAGTTGCAATTGTATGTCTGATAAGGGGATAATATCCAAGATATGTAAAGAACTCATACAATTTAAAAGCAAAAAAAACAAACAAATAATCCAATTAAATAATGGGCTGAAGATCTGAATAGACGCTTTTCCAAAGACATACAGATGGCCAACAAGCACATGAAAATATACTCAACATCACAAATCACCAGGGAAATACAAATCAAAACCACAATGAGATATCACCTCATACCTTTCAGAATGGCCATCATCAAAAAGGCAAGAAAAAAGAAGTTTTGGCAAGGATGTGGAGAAAAGGAAACGGTGCATTGTTGGTGAGAATGTTGGTGGGTGTTCAGCCACTATGGAAAACAGTATGAAGGTTCCTCAAAAAATTAAAAATAGAACTACCATATGACCCAACAATTCCACAACTGAGTATTTATCCAAAGAAAACAACACTAACTTGAAAAGATGTCTGCACCCTAGGTTCATTGCAGCATTATTTACAATGGCCAAGACATGGAAACAACTTAAGTGTGCATTGATGGATGAATGGATAAAGAATTGTGATATATATATATATATATATATATATATATGTACATATATATGTATGCAATGATATATATATACACTCAATGGAATATTATTATATATACACAATGTATATTTTATACTTTTATATATATATACATATATAAAATGGAATATTAGTCAGCGATAAAAAAGAATGAAATCTTGCCATTTGCGATGTGGATGGACCTCGAGGGCATTGTGCTAAGTGAAATAAGTCAGACAGAGAAAGACAAATACATTATGATCTCTATTACATGTGAAAACTAAAAAAACCAAAAAGCAAGTTCATAGACACAGAGAACAGACTGGTTGTTGACAGAAGCAGGGGTGAGGGTGGGGTGGGAGAAATGGGTGAACTGGTTTTTATTTTTTTAGTTTAACTAAGTTGAATACTTTATAATAAAAAAACCCCACAATGAGATAGCACTACACACCCACTAGAAAAGCTAAAATTAAAAGACTGACCATACCCAGTGTTGGCAAGCATGTGGAACAACTATAACTCTTCTACACTGCTGGTGGGAATACGAAATAGTTAAAACAAGAAAAATTAGTTACCTTCAGTAGCTGATAGGAAATCAATTCATTATCTTGAAAACAGGTACATAAAGGGGAAAGAATCAAGCATTTATCCTGCATTTTCTATATGAACTGAACCACTGGGTAACCACTGAGTAGATGAGGGAAACATCTCTTTGTAAAATTTTTCCAGCTAAGAAATGGAAACCAAATGATAGCATTAGAACAGCACCAATTTTCAACCCCAGTGAGTTAATGAATTGACATCAACTGCTGCTAACATCACCAAAAGAGAAACGGTATACTTTTTGTGTGTGTGTGTGGTATGCGGGCCTCTCACTGTTGTGGCTCTCCTGTTGTGGAGCACAGGCTCCGGACACGCAGGCTCAGTGGCCATGGCTCACGGGCCCAGCCACTCCGCGGCATGTGGGATCCTCCTGGACTGGGGCATGAACCCGTGTCCCCTGCATCGGCAGGCGGACTCTCAACCACTGCGCCACCAGGGAAGCCCAAGAGAAATGGTATACTTTTTAATGAAAGAACATGCCTTTTACAGTCTTGCCATAGGGCTCAAACCTGGGTCTGTTTTTGTTTCATAGATATGTTCATTTGTGTCGTATTTTAGATTCCACGTGTAAGTGATATCATATTGTATTTGTCTTTCTCTGTCTGACTTACTTTGCTTAGTATGATAATCTCTAGGTCCATCCAGGTTGCTGCAAATGGCACTATTTCATTCTTTTTTATGGCTGAGTAGTAGTCCATTGTAGTCCACATCTTCCTCATCTAGTCATCTGTCAATGGACATTTAGGTTGTTTTCATGTCTTGGCTATTGTAAATAGTGCTTCTATGAACATTGGGATGCATGCATCTTTTTGAATTATAGTTTTGTCTGGATATATGCCCAGGAGTGGGATTGCTACATCATGTGGCAACTCTATTTTTAGTAACCTTCATACTGAACATATCTACAAAGCAGAAACAGACTCACAGACATAGAGAACAGACTTGTGGTTGCCAAGGGGGAGGAGGGGTGGGGGAGGGAAGGTTTGAGAGTTTAGGATTAGCAGATGCAAACTAGTATATATAGGATGGATAAACAACAAGGCCCTACTGTATAGCACAGGGAATTATATTCAATATCCTGTGATAAACCATAATGGAAAAGAATATGAAAAAGAATATATATAACTGAGTCACTTTGCTGTGCAGCAGACATTAAACACAACATTGTAAATCAACCCTACTTCAGTAAAATTTACAAAACAACCTGGGTCTGGTCCAGCCTCTGCATCCAGCTGCCAAGTGGCAGGAGAAAACAAGGGCAAAGGAACATCCCCAAATCCACTCCGTGTTGAAGTCTACAGGTCCAAATGTTCTAGCTCTTCAACCCATAAACAACCAGGAAACATATATTTTAAAAAGCAATTTTTAAACATGCCAGAATTTTAAAGAGCAAGGTTAAACTATAGAGTCTACAGCAGTGCTGTCCAACAGAAATAAAATGCAAGCCACATATGTCACTTTAAATTTTCTAGTTAAGAAAGTAAAAATTTTAATAGTTACAAAAAGTTTTTTAAGTACATTGTAAAAAGTAAAAAGGAAGCAGTTGAAATTAATTTTAATAATATATTTATTTAAACCAGTATATACAAAATATTATCATTTCAACATGCTTTTGAAAGGAAAAAAAATCACTAGTGAGATAGTCTATATGCTTTTTTTTGTACTAAGTCTTTGAAATCCAGTGGGTATTTTTCTATCATTTCCTTCTTTACCTAATGCTACTTTTAGATATAATGTCTACCCAAAGGTATAAATATTTGTAAGCATCAGATTTCCTTCCAAGCATTTTTAATTCACAACATAAATATATAATTACTTTAAAGCAGGGATGGTTTGTTCTTTTTTTAATTCAATTCTTTGAATAGGTCATAAGGACATGCACATATTAAAAAATTAAAACTATTTTAAAGTATAAGTGACAAGTCTCCTTCCCAACTCCTGTCCCCTATTTGGCTTGTTCTACCCATTGGCAACCACTGATATTTGTTTCTTATGTATATTTCCATATATAAACTACTATGAATAAATATTCTTTTTTTCCTTTTTTTCATGATGAAGTAAATATTCTTATTTTTTTTTTTCCTTTTCACTAGGGTTGGCATCGTTATTGTTTTGTACCTTCCTTTTTCACTTCCTCTGGGACACAGAATATTCCTTCTTTCTTACCCGCTTCCCCAGTTCTCCTTCATGGTCAATGGCCACAGTTTATGGCCAGTCCCCAGTGAGGCCATGGAGGTCACTCCTGCCTGGGGGTGCTACACTCACTGCCACCATGAGTGCTCTTGGACACATACTGTATCTCACTTATCTGCTGTATAAATGTCCAGAAGGGGAATTGGTGGCCCCGTGGGGATATGCACTTGCAATCTTGATAGCTGTCCCTCTGTGGAGGTGTCCACCTATAGTGTAGGGAATGTCTTGTTTTCCCACAATTCCACCAATACAGTGTGTGAGCAAACATTCCAATCTAATGGTAGAAAATGAGATCTCTGTGTAGTTTCTTTGAATGTCTCTTATGAGTGGGGACAAGCCCATTTTCCTCTCAGTACAAATGTCCCTAAGTTCACTGCCTTTGCCCATTTTTCTGCTGGGTTGTTAGAACTTTTCTTCTTGACTTCTAGAAGATCCTTTCTAATTAGAAAGATTAGCCCTTTACCTGTCACATGAGCAGCAAATATGTTTTCCCAGAGTTATTTTTTACTTTGGTTAAGGCATGTTTTCATTGTGCAGAAGTTTGTGATTTTTTTTCAGTATCAGATATATTGATCTTTATTTTGATTGCTTCTTGATTTGGGAGCCTAATTAGAAAGGCTTTCTCCTACTCTCCATTTATGAAAGAATTTTCATGTGGTGATTGTTAGTTGTTTTATCTTCTCTCTGTGGCCCCTTCCTTTTTTTCTTTCACAAAATATTTGAGCTAGATGCAATTTATTCTGGTGCATGTGTGAGATATGGATCCAACCTAATTATTTTCTAGATGATCACCCAGTTTCTCAATACAGTTTATTAAATAGTCATCTTTACTCCTCCCATTGGAGGTGGTGTTTGTATCACAAATTAATTGCCTATGTGTAGTTGAATCTTTTTCTGGACCTGCTATTCTGCTCTATTGTTTGGTCTCTTTGTGCACCTGTACCACTTTGTTTTAATTATTGGTGCTTTATAATATAATTTTTTTTTTTTTTCTTTTTGCGGTATGTGGGCCTCTCACTGTTGTGGCCTCTCCCGTTGCGGAGCACAGGCTCCGGATGCGCAGGCCCAGCGGCCATGGCTCACGGGCCCAGCCGCTCCGCGGCATATGGGATCCTCCCAGACCGGGGCACGAACCCGTATCCCCTGCATCGGCAGGCGGACTCTTAACCACTTGCGCCACCAGGGAGGCCCTATAATATAATTTTTAGTATATGGTAGAAATAACCCTTTTGTGTTACTTTTTTTAAAGATTTTTTTTTGATGTGGACCATTTTTAAAGTCTTTATTGAATTTGTTACAATATTGCTTCTCTTTTATGTTTTGGTTTTCTTGGCCACAAGGCATGTGGGATCTTAGCTCCCCAACCAGGGATCAAACCCACACCCCCTGCATTGGAAGGTGAAGTCTTAACCACTGGACCACCAGGGAAGTCCCCCTTTTGTGTTATTCTTAATAATGGATTGCTGAGGGGAAACTTTAAAAAATTAGCATTGAACATTGGGAACAGAGTTCAGTATTGGAGACACACTGTATGGCACACACAAAAATGACAAGGGTTTCCATCTATGAGCTAGGCCATCCTTTTGCTGTCTAGGCTGAGCCCAAGCAAGTCCTATATTCATGAGTCACGTTTGTCTTCCAACTCTTGGTCCATATATTCACATTTACATCTAAGTTATTCCTATATAAAATATTTTTGGTCTACTTCACTAGAGGTATCATTTTATTTATTTATTTATTTTTACTTACTATATTTTACTTTAAAAAATTGCCTGCTTTGAAACACTATGCAAGATCTTCGCTTTTTAAGTCAGGATTCCACACAATACTCTTGCTGTTCACCTAGAAAAATTTGGTGGATGATCTTAAATTTCTCAGTGTCTGCAATTCTATCAATAGACCAAACGGAATAAGCCACAGACCGTCAGAGCAGAGATAGACCTGTTCCAGGGCTGCTAGATCACTGAGTAATGAAGATCATAATTAAAAATTTTTTGCCTATACTGAGGAAATTTTCAAGAATTACCATAGCTTAAAAATCCACTTGTCTCATCATACCTAGGTTATCATGGGGATTCTTCTCCCCCCGACCATCTTGCTTTTGGAATTTCGCACCTGTGATGACTTTTCATATCAAACATCCAAGGAAAATGAAGACGGCAAAGAAAAAGAGGAGGAGAATATGGTCAGTGATACCCTTGATTCTAAAAGTATCCATCAGCTCTCATTTTCAAAATAGTTGTGATTTCTCTCGCCGTGAATTTAGAAACTGCAAGAATTGGGGACATTTTTATAATCCTTGATTTTTTTTTAAACATCTTTATTGGAGTATAATTGCTTCACAATGGTGTGTTAGTTTCTGCTTTATAACAAAGCAAATCAGCTATACATATACATATATCCCAATATCTCCTCCCTCTTGCATGTCCCTCCCACCCTCCCTATCCCACCCCTGTAGGTGGTCACAAAACACCGAGCTGATCTCCCTGTGCTATGCGGCTGCTTCCCACTAGCCATCTATTTTACGTTTGGTAGTGTATATATGGCCATGCCACTCTCTCACTTCGTCTCAGCTTACCCTCCCCCTCTCCGTGTCCTCAAGTCCATTCTCTACGTCTGCGTCTTTTATAATCCTTGATTTTTGAGGCACCTGTCTGTTAAATATGGCGCTGGAGTCCAAGGCGTTTCCCATCTGGCAGCCTGCTTGCCACGTGCTCTGCTCTGTTTCCAGGATGCGAATGCAGACACTGGCTCAAGAAAGGGGGACGAGGAGAACGAACAAAAAAAGCAAAGAAGTGTTCCCATCGGGACCAAGATCTGTGAATTCTACAACGCTCCTATTGTCAAGTTCTGGTTTTACACAGTAAGTTCCCCGCCCTTAGCCTTCACCATTTAGCATGTTTTAGACATGTCAGAATCAAGAAAATTGTCAAGGGCTTAAAAAAAAAGTGTTTTTTTTTAAATCAATGGATTAAAATTAATTATGAAAACAGAAGTGGGACTAACTCAGAATCTTCAACTAAAATTGGATCTAGATAGATATCTTGTCATATATTTATACATAGGAATGTGGCCATCCTAGCCCCAAATACACCATTTCATAAAGCAAAATAGTCATATTCTATTTGCTCAAGATGAAGGATTTTTCAAATGTCTTTAGTTATACAAACTTAGGGAAGTAGAGTTTTATTCCAACAATGAACAAAGATGACTAGTATTTAGAGAGCAAGCTCACAGATGTCATTTTTCAGGAGACTGACGGGGTTACTCAAAGAGTAGGGTTGAACCCAGAGCATGAAGTCCTGGAATAGAGGAGCAAATCAAGGCATCTCCGCTCTCAAGTGCAGGCCACACTGACCTCGTGACCACACACTCTCCTCCAGCCCCATCAGTGGCCTCTGTCTGGACGGCTCCAGCAGAGCGGTGCACCCAGCACAAGAGTGGTCCAGCCTTATGCACGCGGATGGGCGGGAAAAGTGGGGCGAGGAGACTGGAGCAGCTTGGAAGGCTTTGGAGGAAACTGGCTCAGGTGCAGGCCGTCCCAGCAGGGGTGGCAGGCATGCTGTGTTTCCTGCAACCACTGCGGTCCAGGGGAGGGACAATACTCAGGAAGTCCCAAATGCCAAGCAGCAGCACATGCCTGGCACGTCCTGGCACTGCAGTCCCATTAGTGACTGGGAGCGAGCAGGTGATGGGAGTGAGGGGCCATGTCCAAAGCCATGGACAGGGTGATGGATGAGGAGGGCAGAAGGCAGAGGCAGAGCTCTGGGGCGTGGCACCCAGCGGGCTGCATGGGGACCCGGGCCAGCTATAGCCTGGACACCCAACCTTTTGGCAGCCACATCTGGCGATACCACCAAAGCCACAGCTGCCCACCTGATCTGGTCAGAACCAGCTAAGGACCAGGAAGATACCTGGCCTCCACAGATGCGTATGAAGAGGGCGGGGCCAGGGGGCTGATGAGCCTTGGGCATCTCCCCAGGGCCTCTCCCCAGGGCCTCTAAATGCTGCCTCTGGATGTGGGGAGGGGGTCGCACGTTTTATAGCTTGCCAGGGGTTCCCAGCGCAGCCCCACTTTGAGAACTCTTGCTCCAATCCTCCCTCAAAGACTAGGTAGTGGATACGTGGGATGCTACCTGTATCCTGGTAAAACTTAAACAATCAGGAGGGGGGCATCTTTAAAAAAAAAAAAAGGCTGCAAATCACAAATATAGTTGCTAGTATACACCCTCCCCCCACCTCCCCAAGACTTCAGAAGGGGCCTGTACCCGTGGTGCATACAGCTTCAGGGTGAATCAACCTCGGTCATCTTCAGACCACCTCCCTCCACCTCATAGCTCACTCCCATATCCCTCCCAAGTCTACATGCCACA
Source organism: Mesoplodon densirostris (assembly GCF_025265405.1). Classification (NCBI taxonomy): domain Eukaryota; kingdom Metazoa; phylum Chordata; class Mammalia; order Artiodactyla; family Ziphiidae; genus Mesoplodon; species Mesoplodon densirostris. The sequence goes on from NC_082664.1 coordinate 152,908,749, forward strand.
AGGATAGGCACCCTGCTGTGGGCACAGCACATCACAGACATATCAGGGCTGACCGAGGGGCCTCAAGACAGGTGGGTGTACCTGGGAAGACACCTCATTGTCAGCCTCCTCCCTTTGAGCCTCCCACATCCATCAGCAGTGGAAAGGTTCAAGAAGGAAATTTGCAAGGCAAGGAAGAGTCAGTAACATTTTCCAATTTCCAGGAATGTAGAGGGCACACCAGTCAACTACTAAAAGTTTCCCGACTCATCATAATTTCGTGCAACTTTATAATTTCCCCTTGAGGCTGATAGTGGCAACAAATACATCTTCATTTAGAGAATGGACTGTCAGTGCCCATATTGCACTAAAGTACAAAATGCCTCCCTATCTGCCTCAAAGTCCTCTGCCTGCACCGGTGATGTGAGTGGAAGTTTTCCTCTAAAGGATTCAGTGCATCTGGAAATGAAAATTTGTTTTAGAAGATGTATCCACTTGTAAATAGGGTTCCAAAGCTTTTTTCAGGCATGTGACCTCCCCAGACACTGCTCACGGTTTCTGCCTTTCAGATATCTTACCTGGGTTACCTACTGCTGTTCAACTACGTCATCCTGGTGCGGATGGAGCGCTGGCCCTGCCTCCAGGAGTGGATCGTCATCTCCTACATCGTGAGCCTGGCCCTGGAGAAAATTCGAGAGGTGATGCTCCAAAGGCCTGTCCCAGCCCCACCCACCACTGACTTCAATTCAGATGTATCTTCTTTTAAAAAAAAAAATTTTTTTTTTTTTTTGGCCGCGGGGCATGCAGGATCTTAGTTCCCCAACCAGGGATCGGACCCATGCCCCCTGCAGTGGAAGCACAGAGTCATAGCCACTGGACTGCCCGGGAAGTCCCCAGATGTAGCTCCTTATTTTAAAAACGTATCGTGCAAATCCCAAGTACTGTGGAACTTTTCTTTCGAGGTGTCACAATCCCAAGTTGATTCCGTTCCCTTGCTTGAGATTTATACACCTCTGCTTCCAACTGAATTTGAACTTGGAAATCAAAACACAAGGCAGAATAGATGGTGTTTAGTAATAAAAATAAGTCTGAGTGCCTAGAAAAGCAGCATAAATGCTGCCAGGTACCTGAGATAAACCAATGACTCCAACTGGGTACAAATTTGGGCTCTGTTTTCTTGGAGCTGGAAGTAGAAAGGGAGATGTAGGAGATGACATTTCTCCTGTAACTCAGGACTTTGAACCACACTGTCCTCCCTCCAACCCAGAAGGGGATTCTTGTGCAAGGGGTTTATTAAAGGAGAGCTCCCAGGAGAGCAGAGAGAGGCAACAGGGTGACCAGACCAGAAGAGGGGACGGGGCTGAGCAAGGTGTGGCTTCAGTGGAATCCGTCCCTGGCCTAATCCTGCAGGGGACTCTGAGTGTATTTAATACTGCAGAGTCTGTCCCACTTTGACCAAAAGGAACAGACTTTTGTACCCACATCAGCCAGCCATCAGCATCTCTGGGAAAGTGGCTCAATTGCCCAAGGGGTCAGGTGGGAGCCAAACAGCAGCACCTGCAGTGGATGGGGGCTGGGCACACCCACCTGGTGGAAGCCTCCAGTGCCTCTGGGCAGGCTGCCAGCGCAACTGTTGCAAACAGAGGGAACAGGATTTTCAAAGAAGTGAAAAAGGACAGACACCACCTCTTGCAGACTCGTGTCACAGGAGACTTGAAACTAACATGTACCTTCAAGAGGGCAACCCCTGCAGGCAGCAGAGGAAATATGGGCCAGGTCCTTTTCTTTCTAATATCATCTGCAAGTTTTAATTCTTTATATCAGCTTATAAAGGGAAAGCTTCTAGCCAAGAAAAAGTGAACTTGAGAAAGCACACAGCAGAATTTCATATTCTTTCTCCCACGGATAGAGAACCAATATTCTTATTTTGCAATCAGCAGTGACCTTTCACTGAACTGAAAAATGATCACTGGCAACTTCTTCCCAGGAGAGCTAATTCGAGGCTGTCAGTCTGATGACAGCCCGAGAAACGCAGAGTGCCAGATCTAAAATGTTATAACCCATCTCCTACTACTCCTGTTTCTTTTCTAGCTGGGCTTCATTCAAACTTTGCCCACTTCACAACTGGGATTTCCCAAGTGGCCTGTCGTGCCATCTCTAGGGACACCGTGAGCTCATTGAGCATCAGCCATATGCTGACACTCTTCTTTACCCCCAGTTATAGGAAGGAGGGTAGGCGGCTATCAGTCAGAGTGCACAGGTTGTTAAACTAGTGAACGCCTTCTGGGTTGGCCCATAAATAGCCACCACCCCATCCCACCTCTGGAGTCCCCAGAACCTCCCCAGAGTCTCAGTAAGTAAAGGGGTACCACTTTTAAGACCCCCACCCTGCTGCACGCCATAGCTGTGGGGCTTGCTCTAAGTGTGCCCGTGCCTGCTGCTTGTTAAATATTTTCAGGTTTGCTCTGAGAAAGTGTCTCTTTAATCAGTGGTGATTTTGAAAGGGTAAGCTCTCAAGCAGGAGAAAATGAAGTTCAGCTTTCCCCTGACTTCCCATCTCTGAGTTACAAAGCAATTTTGGCTGATAAACATTTCCCATCCCAGTTCTGCCACGTCCCCTGGGTGGACTGCCCCTCTGTGGGACCACACAGGTTTATCTCTGCTCTAGAGTTTTCCTCCTGGACTAACTCTGGAACGAGGGCTCACAGGCAAGTGTCCAGAGAATTAGAAACGGGATCAAAAGGCAGCTACTTTAATTACAGCCAGAGGGACATAATTTAGAAGGCATTTCCTGAGAGTTTGTGAAACCCTGACTCTAGGAATACAGAGGACTTTGTGGAATTTCCCTTTCTAGATATGTTTTTCTGCCTGAGAAGATTAGTACTCAGAAGTCTTGAGCAGGAAAGGGGACCAGATGCCCTGGAATGCTGCTCCAGTCCTAATGTCCCAAGATTCTAAGACAAGTCTTCCAATACCACACTCCCTTGTTTTTTGTTCTTTGGTATTTTTTTACAGATTCTCATGTCAGAACCCGGTAAACTCAGCCAGAAAATAAAAGTGTGGCTTCAGGAATATTGGAACATCACAGACCTCGTGGCCATTTCCATGTTCATGATTGGAGCCATCCTCCGCCTACAGAAGCAGCCCTACATGGGCTATGGCCGCGTGATCTACTGCGTGGATATCATCTTCTGGTACATCCGTGTCCTGGACATCTTTGGTGTCAACAAGTATCTGGGACCCTATGTGATGATGATCGGAAAGATGGTTAGTCCTGATGCCCTGTGAGTAACTACAGACACCGAGACTGTGGTTAGGGCCTGAGGCCAGGCCTCCAGCGTGGCTCTGTTGCATTTCATTTGATCTTTCCCTTGCAGTTGGTTTCCTACAGGAAATGTTCTTTGCTTTAAGATACATAGTTCTTCTACATACTGACAATTTAATTAAATCCAATTGACGAACATGAGGTTGAGGGCCTACTGTAGGTACATGTATTTCTGGCAATAACCCTATGCATAACCTCCTAACATGCAGTAGAAGCCAGAGACAAAGTGGGCCCAGGGTCACCCTCCCCTACCCCTACTCCAGACAGTCTTCAGCTCATGTGCTCTGGCCTGGAGTGCACACAAGCAATTCGTGTGATGAGGTCAAGACAAATCCATGGCAACATTTACTCCAGAACAGGCCATAAAATATGAAACTAAAAATGAACCAGCAGATCATCCTTACATCACTTAAAATAGCCCAAGTGTTGGGACTGGTCCCAGAAGAAAGGAAATCTTCCAAGCTTAGGAATAACTCTTTGTAGGGCAAGTGGTTTTGAGCAAAGGGATATATGGTTGAGCTAATCCCAGCCAGGGCCCTCATCTTCAGGGATGTTCAAAATTAAGAATTATATAAGGTCAGTATCCATAGTAACCAGAGCATTGCGCACTGTAACTACTCACTGTTTGTATAATGAATGAATATCAGTATGTGCTCTCAACTCACGATCTCATTACCTCCTTAGATATCTACTGCTCTTACTCCTTAGTTTCCCTCACAAATTCCTATATTTTCCCACAATTGTTCCCTTTCTCCATTTGCAGTTGTAGTTACTAGAGGAATTTATTTATGGGTAACAATAGAGGAGAGGAAAGATTGAGAGCATGAGATGAGAATGGCAATGTTCTAGAATAAGGTGTATGCATTGCATGAAGTACAGGAATCAGTAGCCCATGATGGGATGGAGGGAGGGGAAAGAAGCTTCCTCCATCCTAATTAAGCACTCATAAAGTCTTTGAGGAGCACAATGTAATGAACCAGGTGAACTTGGACCATGAGTCAAGACAGTAAGAGGCCCATTTCCTCTGTCCTCAGATGATTGACATGCTGTATTTTGTGGTCATCATGCTGGTGGTGTTGATGAGTTTTGGAGTAGCCCGTCAAGCCATTTTGCATCCAGATGAGGAGCCTTCTTGGAAACTGGCCCGTAACATCTTCTACATGCCCTACTGGATGATCTACGGAGAGGTGTTTGCAGACCAGATAGACCGTAAGAATAGAATTCATAGTAAGATTCTCTTCCCTGCTTCCCAAGGCAGATGATCAGTTCCAAATTAATGGAAGAGCCTGTGTTAATTTGGGAATAAAGTATTTTTTATTCTGCCATAAGCATCAAATTATTTTATGAAGAAATCAGTGCAGATTATGAAATACAGAGTTTTGAGACATCGGTCCTGTCTTCTACTCTGAGAATCACTAACTGGAATTCTGAGTCTTACATCCCTTGAGCCTGTCCTACACATGAATGGAGTCCCAATGCCAACATCCTAATTTTTCTTCAACCTGAATCTCCTTCTGCCCTAAGATAGAGCTGGTAGTGTTATTTCAGTCAAATGAGATAGTGACTATTGCCATGTGTCACCCTCTTCTTCAAGCTTCAGAACCCATTTTCCACATAGCTATCCATTTCCTCTTCACTCCTGGAGTGATATTTTTGTATTATCAACAGTATTCTGGATGTTAGCAGAGGAAATGAGCTAAAATCCTGCATGGATTTCTGGGGAATGCAGGCCCCAGCTCTGCCCAGGCTGAGCTGGTAGGCCACAGTGTCTCTTGTGTTGTAGGGAAGTGAAGTTCAGATGCTCTTATGCTATTTCACCCAGACAGTTATGGCATCACCAATGAATGAGCATCTTCAGACCTATTTTCATGTTAGCACCAATATTTTAATTTGCATGTTGTGCTCTGTCAAAAAGCACCATGTACAATATCATGGCTGCTACTTCCAGTAGAAGCAGAAGCTTCTTGAGAATAGAAGGTTCTGAACATCCTTGCCTTGTAGGAAATGCAGGGTTGTTCAGTATATCTCCACTAAGTGAGACTGATAACCAGTTGCACAATGCCTTCTACCTACTGGCTTTCATCACGTGATTCAGAACACATCCTTATCATGAGTATCTCAGAGTCAATTAGTGAATGTGTTTGTAGCTTGGTAAACCAGAACATAAAAATCTAATTTGGTTTCAAAGGAATATTAGCTTCAGTAAACATACATAAATGCTAAAAGTCCCTGGATCCAGACATAAGTTGTAATATTTTTATTTTTTTTATTAAATTGGGTAACAAGAGAAGATGAAGAGGCAAACTTGAGGCTATTTTCAGTAACACCATGAAATGTAGGTTTTCAATTCTTGGTCTGATTATTTCATAATAATTTTGTATTTATTTGTGCTTATGATGTGTTTGTGTTGGGATACAGGGAATGCTTGACTGGTCAACCTACATGTTAAAATGATCATCTGTCAGTAGCCTCATGTCTTTTTCACAGTTTTTTTCACTAGTGAGTTTTGCTATTGCTTATGACGTGGTAAAATAAATATTCATGAAATATATATACATATATTTCCTAGAATTAATAATGTGTAAAATTCTCCTAAGTAGATCACTGTTTCCAAGTATGAATCTGTAATTTCCAAGCTTGAACACTTTACATTTCTTGACAGTAAAACAGTTCTTGTGTTGTTCATCATTTGTTTGACTTTTCTCTCAACTGTCTTATTTTTTTTCTTCCTTCCTGTCAAAACTAAAAAAAATAAAATACTGCTTTCCAATCACTCTATAGTCTACGCCATGGAAATTAATCGTAAGTTTATGCATAATTGATGAGTCTAGTTCATGAAATGTGTGTATTAATTAGTTTCTTCCTCAGCTAATTACCGATAGTCTTATACCAGTTTCAAATATTTCTCTTGTTTTCTGGTGTCAGTACTTTTTTAAACGATAAGGAAGCGAAAAGTAAATAGACTATAAATTCATGAATATTACTTCACTAATTACTGTTGAGATCATCCTATCTTCTTCTTCAGAAAATAAGTCCCATATGATCAAAGTGGCATTTCAAATGAGCAGAGAGAGAAAAGATTCCTTTTCAAACATCACTCAGAACAGTCAATTAATGGATTGGAGGCTAGAGGGGATCCTTACCTTCTACCTCATAATAAAATTATTTTCAAAGTTAATATACAAATGACCAAGAAGACAACATAAGTTAATGTTAAATAATTAGAAGATCCAATCACTTTCTAATAGATAACAGTAAAGAGACCATAGATGCATAGATAGATGCATCTGCTTAGAAATGAAGAAGTTGCTGTATATGACAAACACAACACAGAAATGAGAAAATGTTTACAAATATAACAAGTTAAGAATGACTATCATTCATTGTGAGTGCAGAAATGAGTTCCTTATCTCCTTTGTATGAATTGCTATTTTTCACATGGAAAATGATTGCTTATGAAATCAGAAAAAAAAAACATAGTAAAAAAGAAATAGGTCCTTTAATAGCATAGGTCAGTTTATTTATTCTTTTCATTCTGTGTAAAAGTCAAGCACAAAAAGACAGACTCTCGTTTCAGCTCCTTGTGGTGACAACCAGTACGATGAGGAGGGCAAGCGGCTCCCTCCCTGCATCCCGGGCGCCTGGCTCACACCCGCCATCATGGCTTGCTACCTGCTGGTGGCCAACATCCTGCTTGTGAACTTGCTCATCGCCGTTTTCAAGTGCGTGTCACCGCTGATGACCGTATATTTGTTATTTATTATTTTACAGATTTTCAGTGTAATCTCAGAAATCTCCCAGGCTGCCCAGGATTTACATGGAATTCCACTAGGGCTTTCAAATGCGTAGAATTTTTCACAACGTTTTTTGTTCAACCATAATCAGCCTTCATGTATTCCTAAATCAAGAGTTGACACTTAAATACATTTAAATTCAATCT